>NW_024470322.1:5536691-5848326 GCF_900496995.4 Aquila chrysaetos chrysaetos | reverse complement strand
GACTGGTGATTACATGCAGGGCAGGGACACAAGCCCTTGCTGTACCAATGGCATTCCCTCTGGGAAATGAAATGTCTGGGTCAGTGGCTGTGCCTTCATTTGCTTTCTCAGGATTGCTGCTACATGGCCTGAGCGTGGCAAGCTCAGGAGCCAGGCATGGGGGGATGGAAGGGGACGTCATGCTAGGGGTATGGTGGTGGTAGAGCTGGGACATTTCTCCACCTCAGGGCCAGGCTTGGTTGTAGGGTGTGGTAAAGTGCTCAGGAACTGGTGCCATGCCCAGAACAAAACAGAAACAAAACCTAAACTGGAAGCAACAAGGGGCCTGAGAAACACGTGGGGTAGGGACCAGGCCAGGATTGCAGGATCTCTTCTCCTGCACCTTCCCAGTGGCCCACTGTTACAGTGCCCTGAGCATCCTCCTGTTCTTGCTTAGAAGTAGCCAATGATTTTCAGATCTCCAGTATTTGGAAAGCCAAAATCCCCCCGAGGGTCCAAGCTGTATGGTTAGTATTCATGTCCTGTTTGAAATGCAGTCAAGATCCCCGCAGGAGGTTTTTGTCACTCCAGTGCCTCGGGACTGTCTCTTGTCTACTGCAGCTCCACTTCAGATGCTCAGTTTTAGTCTGGTGCCATTCTTGGCCTCTACTGTGTCTGTGGTGAGGCATTTGCAGGGGGATGACACTGGGGGTGGCCCTTGCCTGTAGTCCCCAGGGACAGCTGCCTGCATGGGGTGGTAGTCCAAGGAGGCCCCTGTGCCTCTGCTGGGGATTGTGGTGGCAGTGCCCAGGACCATGACTGCCAAGGTCATGGTCTCATTCATGGTGTCTCTCATGGCTCATTTGTGTGCGGGGTGAGCCTAGTCTCTGGGGGTAATAGTCTGATGCTGTCTTTAGTGGCTGGCTGTTGATGTGACTGGAGGTCACATGAAGTGCTTCAAAGCAGGTAAAGAGAAGTCCACATCTGGTGAGCGTCAAAGTAAAGGAAAAAGTATGTGAGCTTAAGCCACTTCATAGCAGGGAGCAGAGGCTTCTGGGGGACATCCAGGAACAATGACTTTCAAGTACTAGGGCAGGCCAGGAGTGAAAGCATCCAATGTAGAGAGCCACAGACCACTTGGGGAAGGTGGAGGAGTGGTGAGGACACACAAAACTCAGCAATTCTGCCAAAGTATTTCCCATTCAAAATATTCTGAGCAACACAATGGGCAAAACTCACTGAAGCAAGTGGGAGCAAGACCTCCAAGTCCTGTCAAATCTCTAGTGTTAAGGCTCCCATCCTCCTCACAATCTCCCACAGCTAAGATTGTCTTTCTCACATTAGTGTGGTGCAGTCCCACCGTCTCCCTCTCTGTCTCCCACACCAGCTGTGGCTGCCATCCAGCTGTGCCCATCCAGCTGTGCCTGGCAGTGCAGTCCTGGGGCAGGGGGAGGCTGCAGCACTGTACCACTGCTGCAGGTAAGCTGCTGAGTCAGGTGCTGCCCTCCACACTGTCCTGCTGAGCAGAGCATCCACCAGCTGCAGAGTGTGCCAGGACCTCTTCTCCACAATTTATTGTGATGTGGCAGATAGAGCTCTGGGCTACAATATCGTCTCATGCTCTTGGAAGGAGGGTAGCATTGGAGAGGTCTGCTTTGGGGACCTGGGCTGTAGTGTTTCCCAACAACTAGCTCTGCAGAGGTAAAAGGGGAGTACGTTGTCACTAAAGCAGGGATAAATCCTCTGTGGCAGGTTTTTGTAGATCAGCATACAAAACAACTGTGCTGTGCCTGTTTGATATATGGATGTGTTATAAGTACAACCTGGGGTGTTCAGTGCTTCTGTGCTTGTGGAATTTGCTGTGGCATCCACCTCTTGTGCAAGAATCTAATTCCTTCAGAGGGGCCCTGCAAAGATCCTTCTCACTTTGATCCTCTCATCTTCCCTCTTTACATCTCCCTGTTGCCTCCTGTTTCTCTAAGGGTGCCAGACACCAGCAGCCTGGTCTTCATGCCTGTGGTGGGTTGACCCTGGCTGGATGCCAGGTGCCCACCAAAGCCGTTCTATCGCTCCCCCTCATCAACTGGACAGGGGAGAGAAAATAGAACAAAAAGCTCATGGGTTGAGATATGGACAAGGAAAGATCACTTGCCAATTACCGTCACAGGCAAAACAGACTTGACTTGGGGAAATTAATTTAATTTATTGCCAATTAAACAGAGCAGATGAGAAATAAGAACAAATCTAAAAACACCTTCCCCCCACCCCTCCCTCCTTCCCGGGCTCAACTTCACTCCTGAATTCTCTACCTCCTCCACCCTAGCGGCACAGGGGGATGGGGAATGGGGGTTATGGTCAGTTCATCACACATTGTCTCTGCTGCTCCTTCTTCACACTCTTCCCCTGCTCCAGCATGGGTCCCTTCCATGGCGTGCAGTCCTTCAGGAGCATACTGCTCCAGCATGGGTCCCCTGCGGGGTCACAAGTCCTGCCAGAAAACCTGCTCCAATGTGGGCTCCTCTCTCCACAGGTCCTGCCAGGAGCCTGCTCCAGCACGGGTTTCCCACGGGGTCACAGCCTCCTTTGGTCATCCACCTGCTCTGGCGTGGGGTCCTCCACGGGCTGCAGGTGGATATCTGCTCCACCGTGGACCTCCATGGGCTGCAGGGGTACAGCCTGCCTCACCATGGTCTTCACCACAGGCTGCAGGGGAATCTGCTCTGGCGCCTGGAGCACCCCCTCCCCCTTCTTCTTCATTGACCTTGCAGTCTGCAGGATTGCTTCTCTCACACATTCTCACTCCTCTCTCCTGGCTGCTGTTGCGCAGCAGTTTCTACCCTTTCTTAAATATGTTATCACAGAGGCGTTACCACCATCGCTGATGGGCTCAGCTTTGGCCAGTGGCGGGTCCATCTTGGAGCCAGCTGGCATTGGTGCTCTCGGATGCAGGGGAAGCTTCTAGCAGCTTCTCACGGAAGCCACCCTTGTAGCCTCCCTGTCCTCTTTTCAGCTGGGATAGAGTTAATTTTCTTTCTAGTAGCTGGTATAATGTTGTGGTTTAGATTTAGTGTGAGAAGAATGTTGATAACACACTGATGTTTTCAGTTGTTGCTAAGTAGTGTTTAGACTAAGTCAAGGATTTTTCAGCTTCTGATGCCCAGCCAGCGAGAAGGCTGGAGGGGAACAAGAAGTTGGGAGGGGACACAGCCAGGGCAGCTGACCCAAAGTGGCCAAAGGGGTATTCCATACCATGTGATGTCATGCCCAGTATATAAACAGGGGGGGAAGCTGGCCAGGGGGGGGGCGGATCACTGCTCAGGAACTGACTGGGCATCAGTCAGTGGGTGGTGAGCAATTGTGGGAACATATTTAGCTAACAGTCACAAGAGCATTCCAGACACCTTTAGAAGGCCTTGAACGGAATAAACAAGAAGACAAAAAAAGAAAGATACCAATTAGAAGAACACAGGTGCGCATTCCATGATAAAGGGAACTTGGCACAAAGAACCTCAATTTGGCAGTTTATCTTGACCAATTAGACTGAGATAAGTCTCGTATGTTTTAGTTAGTATAACCAATTATGTCTTATGTTTATGCGCATGTACAGTGTTGATATAACCAATCATGAAGTGTAACTAGGCGCGTGGACAGTGTGTGAATAATGTGTGTAACCAATAGTAAAATAGCTAAACGCATGTACGGATGTAACCAATGTATAAAATGATGTCTGATGCTCTAGTAAAGGGTCTTCAACTATGATCATATTGATCTGTCGTTGAGTCCATGATTATGCTCCCGCAATTGGCGCCCGAACAGGGACCCCCAAATTCTGCACTATGTTTGGAGAATGAACGGCAGGATAAGAGGAGGACGGGAGGATCCCAACCGATAGACCGGCTGCCCCGGCTGGTGTGCCCATAGAGGCAGGAAGACAGCGCTGTCGTTTTTTCGCCCATCGAGGTGAGGATTCGCCTGTAAAGGAGGCGAGGTGAGGATTGGCCCGTAAAGGAGGCGAGGTGAGGATTCGCCCGTAAAGGAGGTGAGCGGTCGGGGGAGGAGATGGGGTCTACGCTTTCCAAAGAAGAAGCAGTAGTTAAGCTCCTCCATATACTCTCAAAGAGAGACATAAAATATGATGAAGCTTGTTTAAAGCGGCTTTTACAATGGAACAAGGACAGAAACCTTTTAATTAGTGTGGGTACAACTTTTGAGCTTAGTACCCGGGAAGCTATCGGAACCTCCCTATGGGATGAAATTAGTGACGGGTCTAAAGAAGTTAAAGGTCTTGCAACTTTATGGAAATTAATTAAGACAACTCTGCAAGAAATGAAAGCAGATCGTAAAGCATCTGCGTCTGCTTTTGCTGCTCTCTCTCCAACCGCAAGCGAAGGGGAAACGCGGGGAGAAAAACATAATGCAGCGAGAGAGACTTTTGGCTTTCCTGGAGCTTGTCCGCCTGCTCCTGTGCCCTTGACTTCTGCTCCACTCCCTGGGACTGCCGATATTAATCAGCCATCTGACAGTTCCCAAGCCTTCCTAACCATACGCTTAAAGGAAACCCTACAGAATCAGGAAGCAAGTAAAAAATCTGCCTAGGAAAAAACAGCCCCCAGATATCGCCGCTCAACATGAACAAATTATACCTAGCATATACGCTCCGTTGCCTTTGTCTACGCCCGGATCGCCTCAAGAGCGTGAAGAGGGGCCGGGGCTCACTTGGCAGCAGTTGCAGTCAGTAATAGAAAAGCTGGCACAGCTGGAGGCTGCTGTGAAGCGAGAAAAACCGCCAGCCATAACCTTTGATGCACCCCTTTCCCCCCCACCACCCTCTTCCTCCTCCTCCTGCTTCAAACCCTCTTTTTTTTACCTCTGCCCATTCCTTGTCCTACACCTATACCTCTACCTTCTCCACCTCCCAGGGAACCGATCCCCACCTTTCCAGAAACAACGGACCCCCAGAACAGATGGCGAGGAATTATTCGTGATGCCTTAATTGAGGGAGAAATCATAGCAGCTCCCACAGCGTTTCCGGTTATTGCTGGGGCTGGGGGTGGACCTAATCAATGGGTTCCATTTGATTGGAAAATCATAAAAGCAGCAAAGGTTGCAATTGCTCAGTATGGTTTAAAATCTCCTTTTACGCAGGCAGTTTTGTCCCATACATTTTCTGGGTCAACTTTAACTCCACATGACTCACGAATGCTTGCTAAAACCTTGTTGTCGACATGGAAATTTATTTATACTACGCTGGTGCATTTCCAGCCAGCAGAGAAAATCATACCAATACAGCCTGATACTGCTTTTGAGGAGGCAGTTTGTAAGCAGGCCGCTAACGAGCAGGATTCTGATTCCGATAATAATTCTTTTGCATCAGGCAGGGTGGACTCTGAAAAAGAGCCGGATTTATATCCCTCATTACCTCCACCGCTGCCTCCCGCGGCCTCTGCGCGGCTGTGGCCGCTGCCGTGCCGCCGCCGTCCCCCACCCCCCCACCCCAATCGCCTGGTACTCCCTCTCCAGGGTTTACAGAACTTAAAACAGAACCTGACTTTACTACACTACCTGTATCTCCTTCTCCTACTAACCCCTCTAACTCTGTACCTCTGTCTAATCCGTGACGATTCACTTAATGATTTGGGAAAAAATGCACATAGCTTGGTGGAACGCTGTCGAGAAAAAGCTCTACAGCAAGGAGATACCATGTTTACTTTTCCTGTTGTATGCACACCTGCCTCAAGTAATACAAGAACCTCAAGAGTTAGAGTTGTTAGGATCAGTCATCATGAATCCCTGTGTGATGTTTAATTACTACCTATAACACCACTCGAAAGGGTCAGAATGTAAATGCTATTTTGCCTGTATATAGAAATGCTACAGCTTGGTGTAACTATATCTATTCCAGAATATCACGCTCTTTTTTCTATTCCAGCTGCTTTACCTGCGGGGATATTTTTAATTTGTGGGAATAGAGCATGGGAGAGGAATTCCATCGAAACTTAACGGGAGGCCATGTAGCCTCGGACGACTTACATTACTAACACCCGATATCAATATGATTCACAGTAAAAGGCTCACGATAACTGACACAGGGTTAAGTGGATGGCTAACAAGTTTGGGAATTACGGGATGGTTGAAAGATTTGCTTATGCATGGCTTAGTTATTTTAATTATAATATTAGCAGTTGTAATGATTGTACCACGTATCATAAAATAGTTGAATGTATGATTGCAAAAGCATTTTGTGTAACTTGGCTTGCACAAAAACAAAAAGGGGGGAATTGTGGGAGATTTCATGGAAAATGGGGAACATTTCTTTGAGCCTGATTATTTAGAGTTAGCATAAGTAGGCCGCAGTTAGCATGAGTGGGCCGGAGTACGTGACAACTGCAGTATGAAAGGACTTTGAACCACCAGAAAAACAACAGACATGAGGAACTTGGACAGTGGAGCAATTAATAAACAAGATAACAGAACTGCAGAGGCAAGAAGGAGCTGCAAGAGCTTTAATGCAATTAAGAAAGCTGTCATTTCAGCTTAGAGCATTCAGCTGAGGGATGGGGACTTAGGAGTTGGTTTGTATCTTTGTTAAAAATCGGGGTTTCTTTTATTCTTGTGTATTTTATTAGGTATAATGTTGCTTTTACCGTGTTTAATTAATTGTGTTCATAGATCTTGTAGGTCACCTTGGCCAACATAACAGGTCAAGATTCTCTGTGCATTGCAACTGCATCACAAAGCCCATGAACCAATAGACAGGATGGCTATGACTCGTGCAGCGCGCCTGGCCAGCGAGCGCATGCGTCATAGGCTCCCCGTGTTGCAACCGAGGCAAATTTTGGCACCCGCTGGCCATGTGTGCTGAAATCTGTTCCTCTGCAAATGTACAAATACCGGGATTTTCCGAAGAGCATCGGGCTGGTGTACGGCAAGGCCATGGTTGCCTCTGTGGGGACACCCACGTAAAGCTGGCACCTACCGATTGCTGGGCTGAGTTTGCGGAGCAAGACGGCACAAGAATATCCAAAGAAAACATCTGGATGACCCTGGCTGACATGACCAGATGCCTCCGTACAGCAACACCAAGCAATCTCTTTTTGACAGGTTTAATAGGGGGTTCCACTGGCACCAATGAAGTTTAAGAACTTATTGATGGAAACCCCTGTGCAGCAGGTCATGGACTCAATGGATGGGAGTGCCTGGTTTCCACGGATCGGGCATTCACCCTCATTGCCACCCCAGGAATCACAAATTCTGGGGTCCCTGAATACAGATTGGTGTAGTATTATCTGACTTACTGTTAGATGTAGATAGTATTAGACACACAACCTTACAAAATAGAGCTGCTCTTAAATCATTAGTTAAGATAGTTTTGATTTATCTCGTAGTGGGTTTTTTTTTTGTATTTTGTGTGCCTTGTATATTGCAATGTGTTTAAAAATTAATTGATAGATCAAGTAAGGCTGTGTTAATTGACGGAAAACAAAAAAGGGGGAATTGTGGGAACATATTTAGCTAACGGTCACAAGAGCATTCCAGACGCCTTTAGAAGGCCTTGAACAGAATAAACAAGAAGACAAAAAAAGAAAGATACCAATTAGAAGAACACAGGTGCGCATTCCACAATAAAGGGAACTTGGCACAAAGAACCTCAATTCGACAGTTTATCTTGACCAATTAGACTGAGACAAGTTTCGCATGTTTTAGTTAGTATAACCAATTATGTCTTATGTTTATGCGCGTGTACAGTGTTGATATAACCAATCATGAAGTGTAACTAGGCGCGTGGACAGTGTGTGAATAATGTGTGTAACCAATAGTAAAATAGCTAAACGCATGTACGGATGTAACCAATGTATAAAATGATGTCTGATGCTCTAGTAAAGGGTCTTCAACTATGATCATATTGATCTGTCGTTGAGTCCATGATTATGCTCCCGCAAGCAATTGCATTATGCATCACTTGTTTTGTATATTTTAATTCTTTTATTATCATTTTTATTATTATTATTACAATTATTATTATTTTCTTCCTTTTCTGTCCTATTAAACTGTTCTTATCTCAACCCATGAGTTTTACCTTTTTTCTGATTCTCTCCCCCATCCCACTTGGTGGGGGGAAGTGAGTGAGCAGCTGCATGGTGCTTAGTTGCCAGCTGAGGTTAAACCACAACACCCCATGCTACCAAAACCTTGCCATGCAAACCTCATACAATGCCTCATTGTCTTCATAGCCTATCTGCACCCTGCTACTCTTCCTTTCTTCTTCTTGGGCTTTAAGATGATCTGCCTTTGCAGATCACCATTGGAACTGGTGATCTGCAAGGACCTGTCAATCCCTGCACAAGGGAGGTCCAGGAGACAATACTAGCCTTTAAATAGTAAAAGTACACTGTTCAAGCACTGAGACATCTCCAGCCCAAGTACCCAACTATGGATCCAGCTGTACAGCAGCCCATGATGTGCCCAGCACAGTGCTGGGACAGATGTGAGCCCTAACGAAGGCCCATGGCCATGGAAGGGTTCCTGCTGGGACTAGTGACTGGTACCCACAGCAGCACCTCAGAGGACCCCCCTGGTTTCTCTCTGACAGCATATTGCTCTAAGCAGTTTGCTAGCTCACATCCACCCTGTTTTTGCTCAGTGGGGCAATGCTGCAGTGCTCCTACTGCCCAGGCAAGGGGCACCATGCCAGGGGAATTTGGGTTTCTTTCTGCAGCCAAGCTTCTGCCTCCTACTACCCATCACATCCTACAGCTCGCTCTCTCTCCAAATATGCTTATCTCCCAGGCTAACGTTTTACTTTCTGTCCCAGCCAGGCAGCAGGGTGCTTACTTAAACAAGCAAAAAAAACCCCACAAAAAGCATGCCAATCCCAACAGGAGGCTGCAGGAGCATGTGCCAGGATGTGGGGTGGGGAAGGCTACCTGGGTGGCAGATGCGGCTGGTCTTGGCCCCAGCCTCCAGTCTCCCAGCCCCGTGGCCCCCCGGTGCAGCGGGGGCGCGTCGACACCACACACACACACACACACACACACACACACAGCCAGGCCCGAGGGGTAGGGCAGCAAGCGCAGTGACACGTTTTTGTTGTTTTGGGTTTGTTTTGGGTTTTTTTCTTTTCCCGGAGGGGGGGGGGCTTAAAAATAGCTCTGCGGTCATCATCAGGCACCCAGAGAGGATGTGGCAGGCTTCAGCAAAGCAGAGGCTCTGTGCATTTGCCATTTCTATTAAAACATTAGTAAAGTTAACGCAGCCTTGATGGCATCTGAAATACTAAATAAAAGACCAGTTTCAACCCCATTCCTCACTGGAGGGGATACACTAGTGTGTTTCTTATTCTTATTTTCCTTATAGCCTGTTAAATTGACTAATAAAGTCAACACAGAGTTGTCTGTTGCTTAAAAAAACTCAGTAATTTTGTTAGAAAACGTTGAAATCCAACCCCAAAGTATTCAGCCCAAATATTCAGTTAAAGTAACCATGTGGGTTAAACCAAACAAAGGCAAAGCATGCAAACCTGCAGCAATGAAAACCAGGCTTAAATAAACGAAGGAAAGTTTATAAGAACCCTTTAGCTGTGTCGTGGTTTAACCCCAGCCAGCAACTAAGCACCACGCAGCCGCTCACTCACTCCCCCCCCCACCCAGTGGGATGGGGGAGAAAATCAGGGAAATGAAGCAAAACCCACGGGTTGAGATAAGAACGGTTTAATAGAACAGAAAAGAATAAACTAATAATGATAATGATAACACTAATAAAATGACAACAGCAATAATGAAAGGATTGGAATGTACAAATGATGCGCAGTGCAATTGCTCACCACCCACCAATCGACACCCAGCTAGTCCCTGAGCAGCGATTCCCCCCACCCCACTTCCCAGTTCCTATACTAAATGGGACGTCACATGGTATGGAATACCCTGTTGGCCACTTTGGGTCAGCTGCCCTGGCTGTGTCCTGTGCCAACTTCTTGTGCCCCTCCAGCTTTCTCGCTGGCTGGGCATGAGAAGCTGAGAAATCCTTGACTTTAGTCTAAACACTACTTTAGCAACAACTGAAAACATCAGTGTTATCAACATTCTTCTCATACTGAACTCAAAACATAGCACCATACCAGCTACTAGGAAGACAGTTAACTCTATCCCAGCTGAAACTAGGACAAGCTGGAAAAAAAAAACAGTGAAGGAAAACTGCATGAAAGTTTAACATGAAGCATATGATACTCAGGGGTTCGTTTTACAGGTACATGGCTTCACCTCGGACGGTCATTGTCTTAATCACAATTTCGAAAATTACTTTTCTGCTAAGCTGCATTTCCTTCAAAACCTCATGGCAGTGGTTTCTGCTGAAGAAACCCATGGCAGCTTTTGGCAGTTTAAGAGGAGCACTTCTCTTCCATGCTGCAGCTCTCTCCCACTGCCCACGCCTCACCACATTGCTAATTTCAGTATCCGACTTGTTTAGTTATATCAGCTCTAGTAATGTGGTTGCAAAATATGTACCTTTCACACAAGAATCCGGATTGTTTTGATTAGAGACCCATGTGCTCTTCAAAAAGTTTGCTTATGTGCAACAGTTCTTCGAGGGGGGGTTCAACCACTGCTTTTAAACTAGTTACTAATAGGTAAAAATCAGTTTGCTATCGGGATCTAGTAAGTCTTTTTTTTTTTTTTAAAAAGAGATATTTTAAACAAGCAGTTTAAAATGTCTATGCTAAATTATATCAAACTGCACGTAGTTTGGTAATACTTATAACCATTGCTGTTCTGCAGTTTAGATCATCACAAAAGAAATCTTCATGACAATTGTTTTTTGATCAAAAAAAGGGCATGGGATTACTGACATGTTTTTCTCTGTGGAATAATGGGCTTACAAAATTATTTTCTTTCACATTATATCCCCAAAGAAGCAGCCAGGGAGGAAAGCGCTGGAAAAACAAGGCCAAAAATAACAAGAGATTGTTTAAACTTCTTAGTTGCTTTTCATTTTCAAGAAAAGCTGAATAAACAGCATCGACCCCGCCTGACAGTGCAGAAAGCAGGTTTGCAATGAAAGAGGAATGCAGACAGAAGAGAGGAGGGTTTCTTTCTTTCCTTTTCGGGTATTTAACTTTCCCCTGTTCAAAAAAGAGCTGCGTGCAGCCCAGGGAGTACTTTATTTACCATGTACAGAAGAAACAAGTCAAATTTAAAATTAACCTCCAGTCATGCTGGGAATAGACTGGACCAAATGTTGGGGGAATTCTTATTCCCCCCTTCTGATATTTGTGTCTAATTCTGCTGCTTAACCATCACCCCTTATACTGCCCAGGAAGGGAACGGTCCCTTTTGGTAACAAGCCCCGATAGAATTATTTTATTTAAAAAGAAAAAGGAGAAGAGAAAGATGGACTAAGCAACTTGGGGCAACAAAGCTTTACAAGGAGAGAAGAAAGGCTCGGATAAAATACGACACATTTATCTATCAATTACTAGACAAGTAACAACAGTTTGAAAAGAGTGGCCTGTGAATGGTTACTATTCAGTTTGTATTTTATTCCCCGCTGGTCACGGAATTGAGATCAGAAGAAAAAGTGAAAACACATGGCTGAGGTCAGTAGGATCGGAGAACCACCACATACAGCAAAGGGAAGGAAAAGCAACAGGAACTTGTGTGAAGAAATGGATTATTTAAACAGAGTTTACCATCACCTGCACCCCATTATCCTATAATCTACACTGCATGGAAGCATAGAAATATATTAAACTAGTGATAGGTTTCACCATCACTTTATACCAATCAATTCCATTATATACTTTCAGACATGTTTAGAATTCTTGGACTAATGTGTTTATTTTAAATATCACAGGGAAATTATGACATCACCAGCAAATAATGCTGGGGAAGGTTGCCTTCTTTTTGAAGTATGCTACAGTGAAACATGATTTTAATTACATAATCACTTTGAAACTGTAATTATATAATAAACGAGGGGGATTAAGCAGGAAGTATATAGTACATTAAAATTGCTTAGGTCTTGGAAAAATAAACCGAACATACAATGAGAATTGCTTGGTCATGGGGACTGCTTGATAAATTCAGGCTATCGCATTTATTTGCATTTCGTCCAGGGCAACAAAAAGATGCCCCCTCCGACAGCTGGCGACGTTTGCTTCCCGGCTCCCGGAGGAAGGAAACCCAGCGCTGTTTTACTAGCTTTTATCGCAAGCCCCGCCGGTGACTTCGCCGAGCAGGACCGCATCCCCTCCGCGACGCTCCTCGCCCGCGTTGCTGAGAGAGCCGTCACCTGGGAGGCGGCCGCCGCGGCCCTATCTATCTTCCGCCGCGCAAAAGAGCCAGGCAGGGACAAATCTGTTTTTAAGAAAGGAATTAGTAGCCCTCCCCTCCGCCCCGGCGAGCTCCGCACACGGTGGCTGCGGGGCGGGGGGCTCCTCCGCCCCCTCTCATCACTCCACCGGGACTCGGAACGCCCGGGAGCGCCTCTCGGGGATCTCCGCGAAGCCCACGCAGGTTAGTCCACGGGGATTTAATTTTGCATCCACGGGCTGTGCACAAAGTCCCGAGGAGCCGGTGGCCGGCCTCGGCCCGGCCCCAGCCCCCGGGGGGTGGGGAACCTGCAGCTCTCCCCCAACTAGCCCGCTCGGGGAGGCCGCGACCCCAGAGCCAATCAGCCACGGGCTGCGCAGCGCACCGCTCGGCTTTCCTCCGGAGAGAGGGGAAAGAGGAAGTTTTGGTTTACTTTTTAGGCTTTTCTTAAAGTTTTTTTAATATTTTAAGCGCTAGTCGGGAGTGGGGCAAGGCCCTAGGGACCCCTCCCTGTCCCCCCGGACTGCCATCGCCTTGGCGCTGCGATCGGTTGTGGGTCGCCCCCTGTCCCCCGCGGGCGTGGAGCCGGCTCTGCCAGCCTCCCTCCATCCCCCCGGACCGAGCCAGGCACCGGCACTGCCCAGGGGGGTGGGGGTTTGCCCTGCCTAGGCAAGGGGGGAGGTTAGCCGTGGGGACCCCGCTGAGAGCACAAGAAGCCCCACAGGGAGGAAGGGACCATGCCTGCACAGTGGGCACCCATGCACAGCCAGGATGGCAAAGCCCTAGGGGTACTGAATGGACCCCAAGTCCAGCATGAAACTCAGACCCTGGCTAGCCTGGAGTCTCTGCTTGTACATAGGCATGTCTGAGCCACATCAGGGGTTGGTATTTCCCCCTTCATTTCCAGTGGTTTGTTGGGGGTCAACCTGAATCTCTGGGCAGCTCAGGCTCAGCCCTTGCCACACTACCAATGAGCTGCTCTTGACACTTATCCACTGTGTTGTTCCCATCAGGGACATGCCTGGTCTTTGGGTCTGCACTGGGTATTTCATCCCCATCAGGGCACCCCATTTTCTGGGAGGTGGAGGGGACAGACAGTGGCATAGGTGCCCTGCACCACAGGAAGGGCTTGGGCCACCCCACACAGCTTTGTGCTGGGCAGGAGAGCTGTGGATCTGTCTTCTCCCCTCGTAAGACCTGGAAATGATCTCCACTTGGGTGTGCTTCTGGCAAATCTACTGCTCAGAGGAGACACCTGCAAGCCCAGACAGGTCCTGTGAAGGGCTGGTTTGGGGGGAGCAAGCACAGGCACTCTGCTTGGTGCAGCCTGACCTGGCCCTGTTACCGAAAAGCTCGGAATGAAGAACTTATCAACACCAATTTAGTGTAGATAAGCAGACACTTCTTTATTGGCGGCCGGGTGCGCGGGCGAGTCCTCTCACAAACCACGCACACCTGTCACCAAAACAATATACCTTATATTAAGACTTATTGATGCATATTCATTAGATTTCCAAGAAAAGTTATACATATTCATTAAACTTCCGGGAAATCATTAGCATATGTAAATGTCCTTTACGCAGGCGCAGTGAAGGTCTCTCCGAGGCGTGGTAAGTCTTGGAGGTGGGTAGCTTTTGACCAGGAGGTGTGTTTTGGTATTATAATGAAGCAAAGTTCGTCTAGAGTTTATGATTTCTTCATCGATGTTATGGCAACAGGTGCAATCCATCCTTTTTGAGAGTAGCTATGCGGTTATCTCTAACAGCTCTAGCCAGGGACCTTCCAGGAGCCTTGTACTGCACATTCTATCCTTGGGGATCGGCCGCTGCATTCCAAACAGGCCGTTGTCAGGTAACGTACTGACAACTCTTACACCACCCCGTTGTCAGGTATTTCTTTATCTTGTTATTTAAGTTCTAAATGTTCCTACTAGATGATTTTAGCCAATTTCTCCGGCCTTGATACGGGGCTATACAGGGGATTTCACAGCAGACACTGGTTGGTGGTTAAATATATAAAATACAACATACATATGATTTTGCTAAAATATTGAAACTAAATATGATTAATTCTAACTAATAACAAATCAGTGACAAATCAGTAACAGCCCCAGCCCTCAGGGAACAAAGCAGATTGGCATCCAGGGGCTAGGGAGCTCTATGTTTCACTCCAAAGTCTCAGGACTCCCTACAGCCCATTGAGCAGGCTTTTATTTTGTCCATGAATCCCAAGGTCCCTCTTTCTGGGACCTCTAACTCAGATATGCTGCCACATGGCTGGCCTGGAAAGCGCAAAGGCAGGAGACTGCCTGCTAACAGCACAGAAAGTTAAACCATGTATGGGAGCCTCATCAGGTGGCTCTGCACCCCCCCACAGTTCCCTGCAGACCAGCCCAAAACACTGGTTTCACTGTCAGTGAGGCAGGTCATATGCAGATGCAAACCACATACCCAAGAGACCATGCCAGAGAGAGTAATTTCCCCAGATGCTAGCTGTGTGGTCATGGGTTCTCAGAAATATAATTTTTTCATATGAAAACATTTCTTTTTCCTTGAGATGTCACGTTAATTAACATGGAAGGATGCTATCACATCCCAATTTCTCAGGACAATGACTCCGGTTTGCTGATTCCCAGGTCAGGATTAGGGTGAAACAACACCAGGGACCCTTTAACTCACAAAACTCAACTTTTATTCACTAACAACAAAAATTAGCATGAAACTATGTCAGTAAACCATGTAACACGTGCTAACCATACGTCACCAAACATATACTACAAGCCTTGCTTATTTGGGGATCAATTCAGGGAAGACAATAAGGAGAGCCCTCCCGTTGAGTCACGAGGTTCAGAGCAGACCCCCTTGCTTTCTAGACTCCTCCTCAGAGAAGAGCCCAGGGGCGGCTGGATCCACTCCTAGTCCCAGACTTGGTCAACGGTTTTATGTCTTAAAGGGATGAGGTGTAGGGATTACGGAAGAAAAAAAAAGAGAGAGAGAGAGAGAGAAAAAGAAAAGAGAAAGATTTCACCGGTCCTGGGTCCAGCATTGGTCCAGTCAGCCGAAAGATCCAATTCCAGTGAGCGCGTGCAAAAGGCTTCCGTTTGTGTCCTTTTATCATCTCCTTGCCCCTCCTTCGGGTAGGCGCTCAAACTCATTAGGCTAATTAGGTGCCATGCGCGGTTTGTGCTTTCAGAACCTTCAGGAAATGGGCTGGTGAGCTTGGGGGTCGTTTGGGGAGGAACTTCTCCCTCCCTGCAGATGTGACCATTGTTTGATCTTTGGCCATACACGGTGAGCTGCCCTGCTCAGCGTATCCGAACAGCATATCAGAACACGGAGCTGAGCACCCTCCTGCACAGCCTCCCCATCCTGTTGCTGATGCCCTGTGCTGATCGGCTTCTTTTCACCTGTGGTTCGTTGCTATGCAGAACTTGCCCCACCACAATGTTTGAGACATTAACTCTTTCAGTCCCTCACACCCCTCCGGAGTACAAGCGTGCCGGAGGGCAGAGAAAGCCACTCGCCTAGGCCACCTCATTTTCTCCACACAGGCTCGAAAACCTTTTTGCCTGGTGAGAGGGGAGAGGTAGCCCTCTGCCAAGAGCCTCGGTAACACGCAGCATATTTTCGGAGAGGGCTGCAGAGCGGTCCGTGGGGAGAAAGGAGACGGTCCGAGGAGGAAAAAACCAGGGGAGTGCCCATGAGCAGCCGAAGCTCCGCAGCGGAGAGGTTTCCTGAAGTATTCGCCGCCCCAGAACCCGGGGTCGAGCTGGAGAAAAGCCGGACTCCTCGCCCCGGCCCTTCCCCTCGCTGTGGGGAGGGGCAGGGAGGGGAAGCGGGGGGCGCCGGGCTGGGGGCTTCCTTCCCCGCCAACCGCCGGTACCAGTGCCCCCGCAGGGGTGCGGCAGTTGCCGCGGTGCGCCGGTGCTGGCAGAGCCGCCGGTAACGGCGGGGTTGAGGATGCGAGAGGCTCCGCGGGGAGAGCGACCGCAAACGTCACAGATCTTCGTGCACCCCTCAGGACAGTGTGGGACTGCGGAGGTAACCCTACGGGGCGGCGTTTTGATTTCTCAACCGTTTGGTAAATAATGCTTTGGTTACAGCACACTCGTCCTTTCCGGTATCATTGCGCCGGGCTATGATTTTATGATGGGACCAAGCTGGGAGATCGGTATTTACACCGAATAGTGCACATTGTCCACTGTGTTATTGTATTAAAACACACCAGGTTATGTGAATACATCGACAGTTTATTTCAGGCACAAATATTAGCATGCCAAGCTGGCACAAATCCCCCCCCCCCCCCCCGCGATCTGCATCCCTGCGATTGCACCGGGACAACTACGGATGCTCGGGGAAAAGATTTGTTCCTGAAAACTCAGCGCCCGCACTTTCCCCTCGGCTGCCACCTGCGGCGCCTGCGCACCCGAGAGCAGAGAGTGCAGAATCACCGTTTCGACTCCCCGCCGTCTGCTTTCATTTCTGCTACTCTCGTCGCATCGCCCACGGCAGCCCCCAGGGCCGGGAAGCCGGATCCTCGGTGTGGGCTTCCTCTGGTCCTTGAAAGGCACCGACGGGGCACTTTTGCTGTACTTGCGGCACCGGGCAGATCTCAGAGCAAAGGACCATGCGGACCTCGTCTGTACCATCTGACCGTAAAAATCTGGTTCTGAATACGTGTGTATTTTTGCAAGACAGAATTTTCCATTACCTGTTGACTGGGATCACGTATGTAGAGGAAGCTTTTGATATAATGCTGTTTTCGCTCACTGTAAATCCCACACGTTGCAGTCAAATTCTTACCAGCTGGGAGGGCCAGAGCAGTAAAACCCAATAATTCTGTTTCATCATAAATCAACTTTATGAACTGTACTACAAGGTATATAATTCTGGAAGCTACTCTCTTTAGTGGTAAATGGCTGTTGAAATGTTCAGCTGTGGCATTGTCAAATTCCCTTTTCCACCTAAAACTTGACACAAGCTAATTTTTGCAGTGATCGGGGTCTCTTCCTTAATTTGGAAGAAAACCGCCGGGCATAAATTGTATTAGACAAATGGAAACGTAAACTTCAAAGTGTAACATTTATAATAAAATCCCTGGACGCTGATGTCGCAGTCAGCCTATGGTTCTTATTCGCATATTTGTAATCAAATGTGTGCAGGCGTCTGGCCTTGGTAGGCTGTCACGCAGCTGTAGTCAAAGAATAAGTGACCTCATTTTAAAAGAAAATGTAAAAGTACCCGTTCAAATTTCGTTTTAAAGGACTCTTTCCCCCCTCTCTGTACTTGCACTGTGTAAAACAAGATCGAAAGATAATTATGCCCACACAAGACAAATCTGATCCCAGCGTACATGGTATTTCCTCCTCGCTTTTAATTTGTTACTGATTGATTCAGGAGCTTTTTAGGAAAAGAGGAGCTGAATGAACAAACCCGTGGTGCCCTCTCCGTGCTCGCAGGCTACTTTGGAGTAGACTGAGATGACACCTCTCATTCAAACTTCAGATTACCATCCACATCGAAGTTAAACGTTTCTTGTTTTGGTTTTGATCCTGCATTAGTTAGGAAGGTTCTCCAGGAGTATCTGGAGAAAGGTAGTTTAGCACATTATTTGCTCTTAGGTTTTTCAAAACTATACCTGATTCTAGGAATGTCAGAACGAACTACAATGTTTAGCAACTCACCGATGATGATGATGATTGTTATTATTATTATTACAACCACGAATATTGTGACTACTACCAATAAAATATATCGATCCAGCACCACAGAACACCGCAGTACAACAACATAATAAAAGATTTCGGTAGACTTCTCCGAGTCCCAGGAGGCAGGGTAGGGTCTCTATCAGGGCTCTGCAGCTTGTCAAAACTTGTCTAATCAAAGGAAGTGAAAGCGGGGAGGAAAAGGATTGGGATTTTGCTGTGTAACTTTGGAGCCTGGAGACGGGTTAGGGATCGAGTCGAATTGGGTTTGCTCATGCCAGCATGCTGGTGAGGCTACGGCGGGCATTTGGACTAGGAAATACGGCCGATATGTTGTTAATTTTTCTCCATAAAATTACCCAAAAGATTATTGTGTGAAACAGCTGTCAAGATTTTACCCTTGGAAAAGAAAAGAAACCACAAGCCACACACCCACACACACTGCATTTAAATGACAACCTGTTATATGCTGGGGACCCTCAAAGAGGTGTCTTGCGTTTGAACTAATTTAGAGATACTTTAAAACTAATTATTGCTCGGTTTAATAATTGTTCAATTTTTCCGTCCAGTAGCAGGAGATTTAGTCATAGAAAAATCTCCATAGATATCCCCAACCGCCTTGAGAAAGTAGAGACGTGCTCCATCTCTCCCCGTGGGACTGGGCATGCATTTTATGTTGTAATGTACTTATTTTAATGTTTCTCCATTCAAACCTCTGTTCGTTATTTTTGTGCAATCGAGGAAAAGAACAACAAAAAATAACCCCGAGGATGCTCTCGCTGGCACTGTCAGTGTGTAATATACCGTGTTTCCTTGCAGAGTTTGCTATCTGCAATCTTGATTTTTGCTTCGGGTTATGGCGTTCCTGGCATGGACCACGTAGCCAAATGCAGGAGAGAGACACAGCCTGCTCAGCCTAGTGCTGTGCTTGCCTCGGCTCGGAGGAAATCGGAGCACTGATGCAGGCAACTTATTTGCTCTATATTTTGGAGCTATGGAAACAGACTGTAATTTTATATATATATATATCGTTAACACTTTTATATATATTAAAACAAAAATCTCTATGTAAGTATAGACAGTCTGTCTTTATAGATAGATTTAGATTAGCTGCTAAAAATTATTAAAGTCCAGGATAAATGGGAAGAAAGCTATTATTGTTTGTAAGGTCGTCATAATATAATAAAATAAGATTGGGAGATAAAAACACTCCCATTCATTTTATTCCTCGGTGTATTCTGAAGTCAACTAGCTTCTGGGTGTCTGGGATTTTACAGAGATGTAAGAAAAAAATTTTTTTAAACGAAGTGAGCTCTAGCAGTGGAGTCTGCTCTGCTGGAATTAGATATGTTACCATTTTCCATGCGTCATTTTATCCATCACCCTTCAGACCAGTTTTGTATGATAATTTTTATTATAGTTTAGTCCGCATTAGTATCACACCACTTAACCTAGAACAGTTCCAAAATTACATCTTTTTTATGTTAGCAAGCACCGCTGCCACAGCAGTGATGCTGCAGCTAAAGATCTCGTTTATGAAACATACTTGATATGTCACACTTTTCTGGAGGAATATAACTCCATTTTTATCTCCGCTTTCAGAGGAGAGATTATAACCTTGTTTTACCTCCCAAATGGAAAAGCAAAGCATACGAAAGCAACTGCTTGTTCGCGGTCTTTTAATGTCCAACGTCTTAACGCTATTATATTGACCATTAATATACAAATATAATCTCTTGTTAAAAAGTTTAGCTCATCCGATTAGGCAGTGAGTGCTGGCTAAGCCTACCCTAATTTGAGGCAGAAGGAGAAGACAGGACCAGGGGAGAGACAGAAGACGACCGGGAACAGCTTTATTAGATAAGTATATTAATCTGGATCCCAGCTGTATGTGCAGTGTTTTCCAAGATTCCTTTCAAAAATCTTTTTTTTCTTTCGGATGTGGGTTTCCTTAATTAATCGCTCATGCCGCTGTGTACATTACAGCTCAAGAGTGTAATTTTAGTCAGTTGTTTTGAAGTGCTTTACTGTTCCTATCTGATTTGCATTTGTCGATTAAGCGTACAAGACACGTAACACTCGTAGATGGGAGTCCCGATAACCGGCTCTCCGCGGTCTCGAGCACGTCCCCCCGGCGGCCGGTGCCCGGCGCGACTCTGGCTGCGCTCTCCCCGCCAACGGCCAGGTCGCCCCCCGCCGGCCAGGCCGCCGCCCGGGGGCGCACGCCACCCTTCGAGCCCGCCCAGAGCGGAACCTGCGGCGGAAAGGTGCAACGTGCTGCTTCTGCCTCGGGCAGGCTCCGGACGTCCGGCGTCACTTCCCGTGGCAGCGCGGACCGGCGGCGGGACCTGCCGTTCCCCGGGCGCTCGGAGACAGTCGACTAGAGTTTAGCCCCTTGCCCTGCCCCGTCTTCACCTCCCGCCGCAGCCCTTAAGCGCCCGCCCGGATCGGTCAGCCCTGCGCCGCCCAGGGCCCCGGGGCCCTGGGGCCTGTCCCCCCGGGGCCGGCCCCCTCCGGAGCCGAGCCGAGCGCCCCCGTCCCTGTGGTCCCGCCGGGCTGGCAGCGCGGCATTGCTCTGGCGCGGAACACTTAAACCCGTGTTTTCTGCTTTAGTCTCCTCCTTTATAGGGCCGCCACCCCACGCCGCGGGGATTTCATTTCTCCCAGGGACTGCCCAGGTACTGGGGTGCCGGCGCCGCCAAGCCCCGCGGACGTTACGACCATTGGGGCAACGGCACCGCCACCGAGGCGGCACGCGACGCCTCAAGCTGACCCGGCCCAAGGGCGCGGCCATTCCGGGGCGATGCGGTGGCTCCGCCCGGGCCTCAGCCCGCCCGGCACCCAGGCCTGCCCCGCTGCGCCGCGGATGCCTGGGACTTCTCACTTCATCTGTCACCAGTTCTGCTCGCCTGCCCAGCTGTCAAAACAGGGGGTGTCTTTTTCATTCCAGCTCACAAAGTACCGAAGGGGAAAAGGGCTTTAATGCCTGTGTTTGGACACAAGCAATTGTCCCTAATTATTGTTTTTCTTTTGAACCTGCTCGTCCTGTTGGAGAGCCAGCAGAGGAGCGTGCCCTAATCCTCCCCAGTCAGTTGATCTCAGTGGGTTTTGCAGGGCAAACCAAGCGAGAAGGCTTCATGGCTTTCATCTCGATGTGAGTTTTAAACTGATTGAAACTCGTTGTGATGGGAGAATTAACCTCGGAGCCCATGCTTTCAATGGCCTCTGATAAGAGATTATATGTGTTGATAGCAAGCTTTTCTTGGCAAAATGTTTTCAAAGGTCTTGGAGCTGTTAAATCAAAGCACTATTGAATTGGTGGTAGGCCCCTTTAGAGCTCTCCCTCCTTCTTCATTCCCTGGTACTATATGTTGTTAATTGCTGGCAGGGGTGGGAGAAGGAAAACAGAAAATCCTCTGAGATAAACACTCATGCACACAAGGGTGATAAGCAACATCAGCCAGACAACTACAGGGAAGCCAGAGGAAAATTTTCTTAATCCCACAGAGGATAACTCCATAAACTCTCAGGTCAGTACAAGTTAAATCCTGTTCTGCTGCAGTCTCCTTTCACGTATCTGCTTCTTGCTTTTGTGGGGGTTGCAATAGCAATCCAAGGACCCATGCTTCAATGTTATTTCCTCAATAATTCACCCTCTTACATATATAAAAAAAGAATTAAGAGAGGAGATTCACAGAAAAGCTAGAGGCTATATGAATCTTTCAGCCATGAATATGTGTGTGTGTAAGGAAAGCTAGGTAATATTTAAGACCGGCAGAAACCTTGATGAGACCTCTTTATACTGGAGCTACTTATTCTTTGAGTTTGCTTCTTTTCTACCTGTCCAAAGTTTGTGTCATGGACTCTGGAATTACACATCTCGGTAGAGTCATCATAGTTGCAAAATTTGGATCACATTTGGATGAATACTTTCTTTCCTCTGTCTCAGAATGAGGACTTTGAAAAAACTGAGTGCAAAAGTAAAAGTCTGCCCCTACCGCTCTTATGACTTAGGGAATCTCTGTGCACTGATCCACTCTGGATTTTATAAATGAATGTGGGTTTGTTCAGAGACAGTTTTGGGACAATAGATGTGGTTCTGATTTTAATTGTGGAAGGCTAAGGCCTAACAGAAGAAAGTCTTCTGGGAAGTAGAGGAGGAGATAAGCGTTTTCTATTGGACAGGCAATCCACTTCAAGAGAAATGCTTACAAGAGTGTGGCACCCACTGCAGAAAGCTGTTGAGCTGGAAAAAGAACAACACTTAGCTCTGCATCGGTATCTGCTGGCAGACAAGGAGAGGTGTTTGGATGGGTGTTATGTAGGACTTTGGGACATTCTTATTAAAATAACATTCCAGTTTGATGTTGAGATAAATAAAACACTGATATCCAAGTCCAGAAACATATGAATAAAAGGATTTTGTTAGAGCTGCCAATAATAAAAGATCACCCTCTCCAACACTGTAGCCTGCAGTGGTAATGAAGCAGCAGTGGAAGTAGTGGCAATATGGTGATAGGCAAACAGCTTGATGGGAAAACACCTGGAAACTGCCTTAGAGGGAAGAGATCAGCCTGGCCAGGAGTTGGATTGCCATAAGCCTAGACAACAACCTATGGAGGCATTTGTCGTGGTTTAACCCCAGCCAGCAACTAAGCACCACGCAGCCGCTCACTCACTTCCCCACACCAAGTGGGATGAGGGAGAGAATCGGAAAAAAAAGTAAAACTCGTGGGTTGAGATAAGAACAGTTTAATAGAACAGAAAAGAAGAAACTAATAATGATAATAACAGTAATAAAACGTCAATAATAATAATAAAAGGATTGGAATATAGAAAACAAGTGATGCACAATGCAATTGCTCACCACCTGCCGACCAACGCCCCGTTAGTCCCCGAGCGGTGATTCCCCCCAGGCCAACTCCCCCCAGTTTATATACTAGACGTGACATCACATGGTATGGAATACCCTGTTGGCCACTTTGGGTCAGCTGCCCTGGCTGTGTCCCCTCCCAACTTCTTGTGCCCCTCCAGCCTTCTTGCTGGCTGGGCAGGAGAAGCTGAAAAATCCTTGACTTTTAGTCTAAACATTACTTAGCAACAACTGAAAACATCAGTGTTATCAACATTCTTCGCATACCTAATTCAAAAACATAGCACTATACCAGCTACTAGGAAGACAATTAACTCTATCCCAGCTGAAACCAGGACAGCATTACAACGAGCTGCCTCGGCCAATGCTCCAGCTGTAGGAGGAGTCCTGAATACAGGACTATTGGAAGTATACACTGAATGCTGGTAGTCACACTACCTGGACTGTCCGTTTTTCAAATTGCTATTTTATTATGTTTTCCTTTTCTCTCCAACAATGTTCCATGCATTTAAAGTCCTTTGTTTAAAGTCTTTACGTGTGAGAAAACATTGTTGGGTTTAGAATGCTCTGCTGGCATGCCTTGGGTTTCCAGCTCCTGATCCAAGCTCAAGCCAATGTAATTTACTGAAACCCCCATGACCTTGAACTCAGCCATATTTAATGCCTACAAGTGTTTGCCAGAACACAAACATGTAATCTTTTAAAAAATTTATTATTTAGAAGCTTGAGGTATAATTATTAAAATATTATGATTAAACTGCAATTGCACAGACAGTATATGTGCCAGAACAGTAACCTTTACTTTTTAAGTGAAACTAAATTGCCACAAAAATCCAAATTGTTTGGGATCCATTCAGCTTGTATCATATCATGGAAGTTTTTTGCCAGCAGATTGTTTAATGGGAGGCTTGATAGTAATTGGAAAATATGTTTTTGAGTTGAAAATTGGTAGGTTTTTTGTTTGTTTTTGTTAAACAGTATCTCAACAACAACTGGAATTGCAAAATGCATGTTTTGGCTTATTCAGTTCTTACTGTTGATTGGGCCTGTGAGTATTGTGGAGGAGCTGGGAAGAATAATAATAGCTCTACTTGTTCTGACTGTTGATTGTTGGAGTGTTCTGCAAGGGATCCTAGAGAGTTCACAGGCTGTGCAGGGTCTCAATAGAATTTATACATTGTACAGATCTCTTCTTCTTTGGTGAAGTGCCTCAGTCATCACTAAACTGTTGCAAAGCTTGTCGGGAAGAATGTACTTGCAGAGTTTATACTCTCCATAGAAGCAAACAGCTGCAATGTGGATTTTATAGCTTACATACGATGAAAGAAACCTGCAATAGTTAGAGTGTATAGAATAGAGTGGCTTTATATATATTTGACAACTCTGAAGAGACATCTGGGGCCAAGGCTGTTTCATTAGTCATTGCTACTTCAGAAATGCCTGCAAGTCCCAGAGTTTGCCACATAAAATAGTGTGCGTCCAATTTATAAAATTAAAGGGATGGTTTCAGCCCCGAAGATCTACAAATTTATATACTCGGTGAGAAGCAGCACTTGGATCTGACAAGCATATGGTGGAAACGTGGTATAACAGCAACATCTTTATCAGTCCCAATGGCAGCTGCTGCACACCAACTCTCAGCCATGGTCACAGACTAACATCTGAGGCAGATGTTGTCTCTTTCACCAAAGGAGAGAGACTCCCAGTATCCAATATACTGATGGAGCCTCTGAGGTTCTTGGGATCAGAAAGGTATATTGGCTCAGTAGCTTCTGTGGTCTTGATATGTGGAAGAGTTTTGGCTCTAGCAGCCTCTGGCCAAAATTTATGACATAAAAATAAATAACTTTCCCATTTATGCACTTCCATACCATTCATACCAGGACTTCCAGTGTCTTATCTCTCACTCTCCAGACTCAGCAAAAGAATCCTTGTTCCCTAGAGCAAGGAGATTATATTAATATTTCTTATTCAGATATTTCCCAGATAAACTCCACACATCACAGGATCACTGTTGGTCACAGAGACTGATTAACCAACCCAAAGAGAGTTCCAGCATGTTTCTGTCCAACCCTTAAGTAGCAGAAACCAACATCACTATAACTATTTTCTCTCATACAAATTTGCCATCTAATCACAATACACATAGCTATATAGTCCAGTTCCCTCCACTGTATTATTCTTTGTCATAGATTAACAAATGCTTAATTCTTCAAAGCAATAACTAGACCATGTAGAATTAGACTTCAATTGTTGCTCAGCAGGGATAAAGAGGAGCTCTTATGTGAAAGTACTGTATGGGCCAAATCCCACAGTCTTTATTTTTATACACGCTACTTACTTGTGAATATTTCTATTGGTCCCTGTAATTATTTTCAACATTTATTACCATCAAAAGATGAAAAATAGTGGGCATAGTTACTATACATGCTGTGTCAAGTACTTACTATATGGTGTTGCAGAGAGAGCAAGCTGTTTGTATCTGGAACCTAGTTGCCAAGCATTAAATCTTTTTTAGCTGTAAGTGAATTCTGTTTTTCAACTTACAATTTTTTTTTAATAACAAGTTCATTTTTTGAAGTAAAAGGTAAACATTGGGAGTGTTATTGCTTGTTTAACAAAAGTTTTGCCAGGGAATATAATTATGTTTCTGTATATCTTGATACACTGTAGCAGGATTTGAAATAAACCAGCTCAAGGAAAACTGCAAACACTAAAGAGTGGACTTCTATAGCAGACCATTTTTTTATGGCTTACAAGAGCCAAAAGCAAAAATGCTCCAGCCTGTAGCAGGTACCACAAGCCACAGAGAAGAAATCCCAAAGAGTAATTACATGCAAATACTGTAAGGGAAAGAAATGCTGGCCAGTAGAATTTAATGAACTTAAAAAAATATAGGCAAAGGCAAGTTAAGATGCACAACAGTTAATAGGCTCAGACATCATTCAGTGGTGTCCTGGTTTCAGCTGGGATAGAGTTAATTGCCTTCCTAGTAGCTGGTATAGTGCTATGTTTTTGAATTAGGTATGCGAAGAATGTTGATAACACTGATGTTTTCAGTTGTTGCTAAGTAATGTTTAGACTAAAAGTCAAGGATTTTTCAGCTTCTCCTGCCCAGCCAGCAAGAAGGCTGGAGGGGCACAAGAAGTTGGGAGGGGACACAGCCAGGGCAGCTGACCCAAAGTGGCCAACAGGGTATTCCATACCATGTGATGTCACGTCTAGTATATAAACTGGGGGGAGTTGGCCTGGGGGGAATCACCGCTCGGGGACTAACGGGGCGTTGGTCGGCAGGTGGTGAGCAATTGCATTGTGCATCACTTGTTTTCTATATTCCAATCCTTTTATTATTATTATTGACGTTTTATTACTGTTATTATCATTATTAGTTTCTTCTTTTCTGTTCTATTAAACTGTTCTTATCTCAACCCACGAGTTTTACTTTTTTTTCCGATTCTCTCCCTCATCCCACTTGGTGTGGGGAAGTGAGTGAGCGGCTGCGTGGTGCTTAGTTGCTGGCTGGGGTTAAACCACGACAAGTGGCTAAAAGATCCTTTGCTGACATTATGTTGGGTACTTAGTTCATTCTGGCACACTGTCTGCGGGTTATCTTGCTAATATGCAGAGTAACGTGTACAGAATCAGGTATTCTTTGCAGAGGCAGAAGCTTGAATTAAGTGGCCATACAGAGATGGACATATACACAAACAAGAATACATGTTTAAAGGATTTCTTTAAAGGAATCTTACTCATTGGCTGATGTTTTGCATTGTCACCATGAGGGCCTTTGCTTTCTTAGAGATGCATTCTAACCTGTTCAGTAATTAACAGCGCTAAGCAGCCTTTTACTTTTTAAAAGCTGGGAGAATGACATACACTTTAAGTTTAAAATCACCAGAACTGTAGGAGATGTTTCCTTTTGTTTTGGGGGTTTTTTTGAATGGATGTAATATTTATTGAACTGTTTGTCTGAATTCTGACATTTTATTTCCATCCTTACTTTTTTTTTATAGTACGCCTTGTTCTCCCCTCACCCCACATCTTCAAAACACACCCGTGCAAATTTCCCTGAGCACATGTGGGAGCAGAATGGGATGCCTTGCTTGAGAACACAGCCCTGGCAAGTGCTGAGTGTGTGACTGGCTGAATAAGAGCAAGTGGGGCTGGACTTTGCAAGCTTGTGCAGCTAGCTGGATTAGGCAAAGAAATACATTTGTGCACACAATTATCCTGCTGCAGCTTTGAAATCAAGATAATGTTTGCATCAGGTGTTTCATACCCACAGAAATGAGACCTTAGACAGAAACAAGGGAGGAGATCATAGACATCAAATTGTCTAAGATTATTACATAGCCTGAAAAACCACCAAGACACCTTGGAAACTAATGGCTTTCTAGCAGAGTGAGGAATCTGCGGCTCACAAACTCTGTGCAGTTTGTAAGCAGTGAGTGCGGCTCCCATGTCTCATTATCAATGGCTAGCTGTGGCTATCCCAAATCCCTCATGAACTGCAAGACAATAGGGGTTGAAGAGTCTAAAAACACCAGGTCATTTTGTGATACAGCTTCATATGCGGCCTAGCCATGTCTCCCAGTGGAGCAGTGGGACCTCAGCTAGCCTTTGCCATATCTCAAGTGCTCTCTGTTCCCCTCTCTTCAGAAGCGTGTGATATATGTCTTTTGGCTCTCAGCCCCCGAAGATCCTGGCATACAGCTTGTCGTATGAGATGGTGCTCACCCCTGGCCTAAAGGCTGGAGCACAGGGTTGGGAGATCTGTCACAAGCCATAACTTGAGCTTTGACTTTCTTACATAGACCTGGCAATCCGTACTCCCCACAGAAAAGCAAGGGATAGAGTTTTAATATGCCTGCCAAATTAACCTGAGGATAGTTTCCTCTGGATCTGAAATGGTGGCATACAATCAATATCCAACAGCAAGCAGCTCAAAGGAAAAACATTCTCTGTGTTACTTGAGAGCACCAACCCAGACTTTAATATTCTTATTTTATTTGTTGTCACCTTTCTGAAATGTAGATCTTGGGCACTGTGGTCAGAGATTCTGCTCCCTTCATCAAAATATTCCTCAGGTTCAGGGTTGACTGTGGAAAAAGCATCAATCATGGAATTAATGATTGGATCGTAACAAGCAATTGTAATAATTCTAAATTTTGCAAATTTTTGAATGTTTGTTTTTTTCAGCCTGAAGTTCTTTTCACATAATTTAAACACTAAGAAAATAATACAATTACTTTTAAGATGTCTTGTGCCGTTTCCCCAGTCACAGCACTCTGTGCTGTTTCCAATGATTCAACCATGCTTAAATTTCTGAATAGGTAGAAGTCACCATGATTTGTGTGTCTGGAGATTGAATCACTGCTAATGTGTTTTGCATTGAAAGATGCTATTGTGCCTGTGGAGTAGGTGGATCTCCTGTGTTTGTTTACCACCAGACTGAGTTTGGGTGGTCTCTAGGGAGTGAGTGGACATGTGAAATCAGCAGCATTCTGGGGACACACCAGGGAACTCCATCTTGGCTTGCTGCTAATACTCTCTACCCTAGGAAACAATGATACATTTGTTTGAAAATTGTGCATACAGTAGGGAATATTATTTTATTCATAATAACACAAATCCAGAGGCTTTTTGATGAGGAAGATGGAGAGGAGGCAGGTCCAGAAAGCAAAGGTAATGCGTCTCTTCTTATTTAGCTTCGGGTCTTGTTGCCTATGCCTGATTTTATCTGAGCTGAACAGCATAGAAAAGGCATGAAGCATTCCCAAATCCTGTTCTGTGTCCTCACAATGTCCTAGTGGACAGCATAAGCACAGTGTGAATGTAGGCTCCTACCAAACACTGTCCCATGTAGCAAGTGGCTTTCTCCTCCTCCAGGCCATGGCAATGTCACATAGGCAGGTGGGACACACAGAGGTGGCTGGCCAGGCAGACACTTCTGGGGCTCATCCACAGTGTAGGAGAGCATGTCTCAGAGTATGTTTTAATGCTCAGTGCACATGTGAGGTTTTCCCTGAGCAAACTAGTTGAACGGCCCCAAACTGGACCAAAAGCTTGTAAAGGGAACTAGCCTCATTGTTTCTAAGACTATTCATATCAGACATATAACTAATGATTAGAGATTGTTTTAGATGTGATTAATAGAATGCAGGTGCTTATAAAACAATATGCATAAGTTGCTTATTTGTCTCTTGTGTAGCCCTCACCATGGCTGGCTTAAAATCCAGTCAAGCTGAATCAACAGAAAAAGGATCATACATCTTAGACCTAAGACGTAAGAATAGATAAGTGATTAACTTTAGAGTAAGATGAATTAATAAAACAACTTGAGTGATTCTCAGAAATTCAAAGGTGATCTTTGACGTTGTGGTGGGTTGACTCTGGCTGGGCACCAGGTGCCCACCAAAGCCACTCTATCACTCCCCCTCCTCAGCTGGACAGGGGGGAGAAAGTATAACAAAAGGCTTGTGGGTCAAGATAAGGACAGTTTAATAAAGTGAAAGCAAAGGTCACGCGCAAAAGCAAAGAAAAACAAATGATATTATTCTCTACTTCCCATCAGCAGGCGATGTCTGGCCACTTCCTGGGAAGCAGGGCTTCAGTATGCGTAGTGGTTGCTCCGGAAGACAAAAATGCCCCCTTCCATCTCCCTTTACTTAGCTTTTATATCTGAGCTGACGTCATATGGTATGGAATATCTGTTTGGTTAGTTTAGGTCAGCTGTCCTGGTTATGTCCCCTCCCAAGATCTTGCCCAGCCCCAGCCTGCCGTTGAGGGGGGGCAAAAATGTTGGAGAGAGAGCCTTGATGCTGTGCCAGCACTGCTCAGCAGGGTAGATAGCTGTTTGATCTTCTCTGCGTTTACAGTGGCTACACCAAAAGCCCATCGGTACCCCTTTGGGTCCTTGAAGTACCCAAAGTACTGTCTTGAGGTAGTCTATGCCAAGGCTACAAGGGGCCTCTGGGCCGGTCACAATGGGGTGCTTTTCCCACTTGTCCCCTGTTAAGCTCACCTCAGCCTCCAATATAGACAATTCTTGGCATCCCCCTGTCACTCCAGAGATCCAGATGGGTTCTGTGCCCCTGTACCCTGATGGCACCAGCGTACACTATGCACCAGTGTCTACCAAAGCCTTATACTTCTGTGGGTCTGATGTGCCAGGCCATCGAATCCACACAGTCCAGTATATCCGGTCATCCCTTTCCTTCTCCTGGCCAAAGGCAGGGACCCTCTATTGCTGTTCCTCATCAGAGTATTCACTGTCTGACCCTTGCGGTGCCAGACCAGAAGTCCCCTCACCAGAATCAAGGGAGGTGGTTTCAGTTCTTCTATGCCTGGAGGATCGCTGATTACTTTCTTGGGCCTCTACAGCAACTACGCTGACAGCCTTCTTCTTGGGTGACCCCTTCTTAACAGCTGTCTTGCCTCTCAGTTCACGTACATGGGCTTCCAGCTTAAAGGTGGGTTCACCATCCCACTACCTCATGTCCTCCCCTTGGTCACGCAGGAAGAACCAGAGCATACCACGTGGCATACGCCTTGGGCTCCTTTTCCCTCTGACCGGGGCAGGAGAGGACTGATTTCTTGGAGCGTCCCTAACAGCCAAGGTACTGTCCTGTAGGGATGAGGAGACACAGAGATTTTCTTCAAAGTTTTGGAGCCAAGATGACACTTTCTCCACAGTTGGTGTTTCCATATCTGGGCAATACATTGCTGCCAAGCTGTTAGAATATGACACTGGAGGACCTTGAATCTCCTTTCTCCACATGGCCTGTGTGCACAGGACATCCTCTGGATCTTTGGAGACATCATCATCATCTAGATCACTGTAGATGACTTCCAGCACTGCTAACTCTCTCAGGTACTGGATGCCTTCATCTGCGGTAGTCCACTTTTCTGAGGAATTCACAAGATCTTCCTTGAATGGATATCTTGCCCTCACACTTGAGAGGAGCCGTCTCCAGAGACTGCAAATTGCTGCCTCTTTTCCAATTCCTCTTTCAATTCCCCGGTTTCTAGCGAGGGATCCCAGCTGTTGGGCTTCCTTGCCTTCCAGTAGCTGACTGTCGGCCCCGTTATCCCAGCATCAGAGCAGCCAGGCAGCAATCCGCTCACCTGGCTGGCGGCTGTAGTCTTTCTGCATGTCCCGAAGTTCTGAGGAGGTCAGGGACCGAGTAGTTTCCACTTCCCGTTTAAGTTCCCTCACTCCTTCCTCCAATTTCTTTATTGAAGGACCAGGTTCTAGATTAAGCCTTTCCTCTTCTTCTTCTTCCCTTACTAATCGATGATATGGACCCATTGATCTTCTTGTCCACTGTTTCTTTTTCACTACTGGGGCAATTACTGTAGTTGTTGTTCTTGTTTGGGTCCCTATCTCGAGCATGGTGTCCTCAGATGCAGTCTGGGTCCCTGCCTCAACCATGGTCCTCTGAGAGTGTTGAACTATGGCTTGGTAGGCATAGGCCAGGCCCCAGTACAGTGCGAGAAGCTGCTGGTTTTCATTGGGATAGGCAAGGCACCCTTCTATCAGGTGGCGCGTCAGTTTGCCAGGGTTGCTTGCCTGTTCGGGTGTAAAGTCCCAGATTATGGGAGGTGATAACCATCCTAGGAATCTGCCCAAATCCTTCCATATACCCTGCCACCCAGGGACTGGCCACTTGAGAGCATGTTTCAGTATTGCCTCACCCGAAACTTGTCTTCTCTGATACCAGGATGAGACCAGATTCCACAATACCCATAATATACCACCAGTGTTAATTATTAGTATTGAACAACTCACATAAGGGTGAACAAGGACCTCAGGAGCCTGCATAATAAAACAATTCACATCAATGCCAGGTAGGGAGAGGGAGATGTGTTCCCTCATCTCCTCCACAAGATAGCTCCCACAACACAGCAAAGCCATCAGTGTCAGGACAAAGCACATAGACATTATTTGTATTAGCATGTTCCCGAGTTCCTTCATTCTCCCCACAAGATAGCTCCCGCAGCACAAAAAAACCATCAGTGCCAAGGCAAAGCACACAGCCATTATTTGCATTACCATGTTCCCAAACTCAGCAAGGTAGAGATAAGCAAGCAGCCAACAAGCTCCATGACCTGCACAGGAGCTTGCCACTTAATAACTAGCTATAGTATGCTTAATGCAAAACTGCCGTTGTTGAACCCCACATTGGGCACCAAAAAGGACTGTGGTGGGTTGACCCTGGCTGGATGCCAGGTGCCCACCAAAGCCGCTCTATCACTCCCCCTCCTCAGCTGGACAGTGGGGAGAAAGTATAACAAAAGGCTTGTGGGTCAAGATAAGGACAGTTTAATAAAGTGAAAGCAAAGGTCACGCGCAAAAGCAAAGAAAAACAAATGATATTATTCTCTACTTCCCATCAGCAGGCGATGTCTGGCCACTTCCTGGGAAGCAGGGCTTCAGTATGCGTAGTGGTTGCTCCAGAAGACAAAAGTGCCCCCCTTCCGTCTCCCTTTACTTAGCTTTTATATCTGGGCTGACGTCATATGGTATGGAATATCTGTTTGGTTAGTTTAGGTCAGCTGTCCTGGTTATGTCCCCTCCCAAGATCTTGCCCAGCCCCAGCCTGCCGTTGAGGGGGGGGGCAAAAATGTTGGAGAGACAGCCTTGATGCTGTGCCAGCACTGCTCAGCAGTAGCCAAAACACTGGTGTGTTATCAACACCTTTCTAGCTACTGATGCAGAGCACAGCACTACGAGGGCTGCTATGGGGAGAATTAACTCCATCTCAGCCAAACCCAATACAGATGTGTAAGAAGATAAGTGACTGTGGTGACCGGAGACCTTCTGCCTATGAGCACTAACTTCAGAAGAACCGAGACAAGACAATAAGAATCAGTTGCGACAGGAAAATGTATTGGAGTTTTGAAACCAGTGGAGAATAGAGAACTGAGAGTTCGTGGAAAAACACCAAGAACACCAAGAACTTCTTTTGACAAGACATCAATTGCATAATGTTTTGTAAAATCGTATATATAGAAGGCATTTTTTAGTTAGCCTTCACCATTCACTGCGGTGGTGGCCCAACTCTGAGTTGTTAATAAAGCAAACCTAGAGAAACCCATGTTTGTAAATTTTTTAACAGAATTGGCACCCCAGATGGGACTCTAGGACACAAGAGAGAAAGAAAGCAACTGGATAGTTCTCTGGACAAATCCGTTACCAACACTCAATTGCCAGCAGAAATAATCAGGTGAGTTCACCTAAGAGACTTGGGCATGGGTAATTCCATATAAAATTATCCTAGGAAACTCTTGTGTTTAAACTTGCAAAAAATATTAAAAAAGATGGGGTCAGCACCCAGCATTGAAAGGGGGACGCCCCTTACTGAGGTTTTAGAAAATTGGAAAAAGATACCCTTGGCACAGACATTGCAAAAAAGGAAATTGATAATATTGTGCCAAGAGCAATGGCCATACCTGACAAGAAATAGAGGAGGAGGGCCAATGGATGAGCGGCCTCCTAAGGGAACATTTAAACCCCATAAGCAGAAGTTTTTGAGAATGATTTTGGAAGATTCTGGAAGTCAAGATATTGATTACTGGTATATTTGGTATAATTGGGCACAACAAAAGAGGAAAACTCCCTTGTTGAAAATGAGGAGAAGTTTACTTCCCTCAGCCCCTGAGGCTGAGTAAACTGAGCTTTTCTCTAAGGGTGTTGGCATGTACCCAATGCATTTAGACTACATCCCAAACCCAAGAGCAGGTCCAGGTGCACCTGCTGAAGTAACTGCAGTAATGAGGCATGAACCTTGGAAGCAAGGTGATTTAGTAGCTTGGCAGTCGAAGATGCCTCGGCTGCGTGATGATGCTGAAAAATGTGATCAATTGTTATCGGGAATTGTCACTGATTATATCCCTAAGTGGAATGATATGAGGACTCTGCTGCGAGAATTACTTCAGGCAGAGCTCCCCGTTTCCCAATATGCTAACTCTTTAGAGTGTTTTTATTGTGGAAATTTAGGACATATGCAAAGAGAGTGTCCACTGAGACCTGTTGCAACTCAAGGAGGACTTCCATCTGCCCGACCCCTACGATCTCATTCGCAGTAAAGAATGGTACTCCTCTTCTCTGGAAACTAAAAGAGCAATGGAACCTGTCGGAATCAAGGTAGATGAGCAAGGTCAGATTTCTGCAAAGGTAAACTGTATTCCTGTAACTTTCCCAGTAGATACGGGAGTGACATTGTCTCTGTCTACTCCTCTACCAGTAGTCTTGAACGGAAAATTAGTCTGGGGAATATTTGTAATTTCTCCAGACTCTCCCGTTTCCCTGCTGAGATGAGACCTCTTGCAGGAATTTGGTACGTTTATCTCTTTGGTGCCTACATGTCCTGGTTTCAGCTGGGATAGAGTTAACTGTCTTCCTAGTAGCTGGTACGGTGCTATGTTTTGAGTTCAGTATGCGAAGAATGTTGATAACACTGATGTTTTCAGGAACTGGGAAGTGGGGTCAGGGAATCGCTGCTCGGGGACTAGCTGGGTGTCGATCGGCAGGTGGTGAGCAATTGCACTGCGCATCATCTGTACATTCCAATCCTTTTATTATTGCTGTTGTCATTTTATTAGTGTTATCATTATTAGTTTCTTCTTTTCTGTTCTATTAAACCGTTCTTATCTCAACCCACGAGTTTTGCTTCTTTTCCTGATTTTCTCCCCCATCCCACTGGGTGGGGGGGGAGTGAGTGAGTGGCTGCGTGGTGCCTAGTTGTTGGTTGGGGTTAAACCACGACACTACAGGGATCCGATTAATTGTAATGGGTTCTGAAGTAATCCAACTTAAAGAACAAACACCTAGTGATTCGAAAATACCACTCGAATTAGCTGGTTGCTTCCACCATTGTAAGCATATAGCGCTTGCCTTGGCAAGTCTGTGGGAGTGTGATATAGCCAATCTGCCAGGCTTTCCCATATTTATATTTCAGCCATCACCCTCCATACCAGAGGGGCTTCAACCATTTGGCTTGCTTAATTGCAGCACATGTTTCACATTCATGGATAACCTGTGCAATAGTGTCCATGGTCAAGTCCACCCCTCGATCACGAGCCCATCTATATGTTGCATCTCTTCCCTGATGGCCTGAAGCATCATGGGCCCACTGAGCCATAAATAGCTCACCCTTATGTTGCCAGTCCAGGTCCACCTGAGCCACTTCAATCTTGGCAGCCTGATCCACCTGTTGGTTATTTTGATGTTCTTCAGTGGCCCGACTCTTGGCTACATGAGCATCTACATGACATACTTTTACAACCAGATTCTCTAGCCGGGACGCAATATCTTGCCACAGTGCGGCAGCCCAAATGGGTTTACCTCTGCGCTGCCAGTTGCTCTGCTTCCATTGCTGTAACCACCCCCACAGGGCATTTGCCACCATCCATGAGTTAGTATAGAGATAGAGCACTGGCCACTTCTCTCTTTCAGCAATGTCTAACGCTAGCTGGATGGCTTTCACCTCTGCAAACTGACTCAATTCACCTTCTCCTTCAGCAGTTTCTGCAACTTGTCGTGTAGGACTCCATACAGCAGTCTTCCACCTCCGATGCTTTCCCACAATGCGACAGGATCCGTAAGTGAACAGGGCATATTGCCTCTTATTTTCTGGCAGTTTATTATACAGCAGGGCCTCTTCAGCACATGTCACCTCCTCCTCTGGCGACATTCCAAAATCTTTGCCTTCTGGCCAGTCCATGATCACTTCCACAATTCCTGGGCGACTGGGGTTTCCTATGCAAGCTCGTTCTGTGATCAGTGCAATCCACTTACTCCATGTGGCATCAGTCGCATGATGTGTAGAGGAGACCCTCCCTTTGAACATCCAGCCCAGCACTGGCAGTCGGGGTGCTAAGAGGAGCTGTGTTTCAGTACCAACCACTTCTGAGGCAGCTCGAACTCCTTCATATGCTGCCAATATCTCTTTTTCCGTTGGAGTATAGCGGGCCTCTGGTCCTCTGTATCCTCTACTCCAAAACCCCAGGGGTTGGTCTCGGGTCTCCCCAGGTGCTTTCTGCTAGAGGCTCCAGGTAGGGCCATTCTCCCCGGCTGCAGTATAGAGCACATTCTTAACATCTTGTCCTGCCTGGACTGGCCCAAGGGCTACTGCATGAACAATCTCCCTTTTAATTTGTTCAAAAGCTTGCTGTTGCTCAGGGTCCCATTTAAAATCGTTTTTCTTCTGGGTCACTTGATAGAGAGGGCTTATAATCAGACTGTAATTTGGAATATGCATTCTCCAAAACCCCACGACACCTAAGAAGGCCTGTGTTTCCTTTTTATTAGTCAGTGGAGACATAGTTATTATTTTGTTGATCATGACCATTGGGATCTGACGACGTCCATCTTGCCGTTTTATTCCTAAAAACTGGATTTCCTGTGCAGGTCCCTTGACCTTACTTTCTTTTATGGCAAAACCGGCTGTCAGAAGGATTTGGCTTATTTTCTTCCCTTTCTCAAAGACTTCTTCTGCTGTGTTGCCCCATACAATGATGTCATCAATGTATTGCAGGTGCTCTGGAGCTTCATCTTTTTCCAGTGCAGTCTGGATAAGACCATGGCAAATCCATGACTTGGGGAGACAGCCTTGATGCTGTGCCAGCGCTGCTCAGCAGTAGCCAAAACACTGGTGTGTTATCAACACCTTTCTAGCTACTAATGCAGAGCACAGTTCTATGAGGGCTGCTATGGGGACTATTAACTCCATCTCAGCCAGACCCAATACAGCCCATCTACTGCATCTGGGGGACTGCTCACAGGAAACTGGAGCAGCAGTTTTCCAAGAAGAATCCTCTTTTCTGGTTGCTTTTTCTCGCAACTCCCGTACCCATGCATCCAGGACTGAGGTAGGTTCTCCATCCCACTTCCTCATGTCCTCTCCATGGTCACGCAGGTAAAACCACAGGTTAGCCCGTCGTGTGTACTTTCTCTCTCCTCTCTCTTGGGCAGAAGAATGCTTACTCCTAATAGCTGCGATGCGGGCCTGTACAGGTGGGGAGGAAGACATATCCACTTTGAATTGCTGGAACTCTCGGGACAATTCCTCTACAGCCGAGACACAGGCCCGTAGGGAGGAAGAGAGACTTCCTTCGTATTGCCGGAGTTGGACAGCCAATTCATCCACCGTTTGTCCATGGCCTTCTTTCCAGGACATTACTGCCAATGAGTTGGCATAGGTTGGTGGTGCACTTCGTAGAAACTTCCGCCACATGGGTTGTGTGCATTGGACTTCATCTGGGTCTATGGGTGACTGCGCATTTTCTGGACCATTATAAATCACCTCCAGCACGGCTAATTCCCTCAGGTACTGGATACCTCTCTCCATGGTGGTCCACTTGCCTTGGTGACATGTAACTTCATCCTTGAAGGGGTATCTTTCCTTTACACCTAACAGAAGTCACCTCCAGAGGCTGAGGACTTGTGTTTTTCTCCCAATCGCCTTGTCGATGCCCCCTTCCCTAGACAGAGATCCCAACTGCTTGGCTTCCTTACCCTCTAATTCCACACTACTAGCCCCATTATCCCAGCATCGGAGCAGCCAGGTAACAATGTGCTCACCTGGGTGGCGGCTAAAAATCTTTTCGCATGTCACGCAACTCACTCGGGGATAGAGATTGGGTGATTATTTCAGGTTCTGCCTCTTCCTCCTGTTCTCGTGATGACCCTGGTTCATCTTCATCTCTCACTGAGCGAACTGATTTCTTTGTGTGTTTCTTTTTCTGTACAGGGGCGACTGATACCGGCACAGGTTGGTTCTCTGGTTTAGCTGCAGTATCTGTCACCGGGGTTGGGGTAGCCGTGCTGCCTGTTGCCGGGGTAGGGGTAGCCACGGTGCCTGCTGTCGGGGTTGGGGTAGCCACGGTGCCCGCTGTCCTGTTTTCCATCTTTTCCCCCTTTTCTCCCTGAGGGTGCTGCCTAATATCAAGCAGTGTTTGGTAGATACTGGCCAGGGCCCAGCACAGTGCAGCGAGTTGTACGTCTTTGGAATAGCCACAGCATTTTTCTTTCAAATATTCTACCACTTCATGAGGGTTCTGTAGTTGTTCGAGAGTGAACTTCCAAGCCACTGGGGGTGAGAAGTTCTCTAGATACCTGCCCATATCCTCCCACATGCCGTGCCACCCATGAATATCCAGCTTTGGGGCAGATCTCTGGGTGGTACTCTTAAAGAGCCTTTTTGTAGCCCTAAACAAGACCTGAAACATATTCAGGAGGCATAGCACTAACAGCACACTGGCTTGTGCATCCCAAGGATATTCAAAGTTCTCAAAAGCTGTTGTAATTAGTCGGAAGGAGAGAAGGGAGGTGAACGGACGGGGGGAAGTATCCCCCCCTGACTTCCCCATGGATTGGCTGTAATTACCAATAAAATCCGGTAGAAGGTGCCCAAAGTATGGAAATGATATCACTGCCTCATTCAGATACCAGCTTAACCTCATGACCAGTGATGTAATCATTTCACAAGTCGACATTGCCCAGTACAGCAAAATGATAATCCCAATCACTCTCCCAGAGGTGAGAAACGTAACTACAGGCAATACATAGAGCATATAAGGACTTACAAAACACCACCATGTAAACAAATTAATTAACATTGTGACTAACATCTATTTATCTAATATAAGGAATGCGTATGACAAATTTGTTTCAACACGCTCTAGCCAGATCTGTCGTTATCTCAACCCTTCCTGCCCCACGTTGGGCGCTAAAAAGGACTGTCGTGGTTTCAGCCCAGCCGGTAACAAAGGACCACGCGTAGCCGCTCGCTCACTCCTCCCGCCCCCCTCCGGTGGGATAGGGGGGAGACGGAGGAGAGAAAAGAAAAAAAAAACTGGAACCTCGAGGGTTGAGATAAGGGCAGTTTACTGGGACAACGCAAAAAAAGTTACAACAACAACAACGGTACTAATGAAAGAGTATACAAAAAAAGTGATGCACAGTGCAACTGCTCACCACCCGGGACCCCACGCTCCGCCACTTCCCCCACCGAAAGTCGAGAGAGAGAGCAGGAGAACCCTCCCCCCGGCCCACTCTTCATATATATACTGGGCATGATGTCACATGGTATGGAATAGCTCCTTGGCTAGTTCAGGTCAGCTGCCCCGGCTATGCCCCCCCACCTCCCAGGTTCCTGTAAGAATTAACTCTATCCCAGCTGAACCCAGGACACTTGTATATTGCAATGTGTTTAAAAATTAATTGATAGATCAAGTAAGGCTGTGTTAATTGACGGAAAACAAAAAAGGGGGAATTGTGGGAACATATTTAGCTAACGGTCACAAGAGCATTCCAGACGCCTTTAGAAGGCCTTGAACAGAATAAACAAGAAGACAAAAAAAGAAAGATACCAATTAGAAGAACACAGGTGCGCATTCCACGATAAAGGGAACTTGGCACAAAGAACCTCAATTCGACAGTTTATCTTGACCAATTAGACTGAGACAAGTTTCGCATGTTTTAGTTAGTATAACCAATTATGTCTTATGTTTATGCGCGTGTACAGTGTTGATATAACCAATCATGAAGTGTAACTAGGCGCGTGGACAGTGCGTGAATAATGTGTATAACCAATAGTAAAATAGCTAAACGCATGTACGGATGTAACCAATGTATAAAATGATGTCTGATGCTCTAGTAAAGGGTCTTCAACTATGATCACATTGATCTGTCATTGAGTCCATGATTATGCTCCCGCAACAATTGTGGTAGCAATGAGTCAAGTGTGCCAGATGTCATCTTAGGATCAGAACTTCCATTTAATCTTAACACAAAATATAGCTCAAATATTCTGCAAAAGTGATTGTTGGATTTGTACCCAAATGTCAACCTCCGGACATAGCCGAGTCCTACCCTTAATAGGAGTACCACTATGACGGTCTGACAAATTATAGTTAATGTCTCAAACATTCGTTAAAGAACTTTGGTGGAGAAAACGGCCTCTGTAAAAATGCTGGAGTTTTGTGAACAGGACAATGTGGCCGGAGGAGAGGGCCCCACGGAGGGTGGGACCGCGCTTCTCCAAAGCCGCAATTCCTTATCTTAAGTGACCAGGAGAAGGAGCACAGCATATGCGCCTGGAGGAGGAGGCCCCACGGAGGATGGGACTGTGCTTCTATCTTAAGCGGTCATGCCAGCAGAAAAAGAGAGGCAACTCTGCGATGAACCCCCCCCAAAGCTCTCCGACCGATTCCAGAGAACCCCGGGAATGGGACTGCGCATGTCGAGACCATCGACTAACACGCTATAAAAGAAGGGAGAACGAGTTCTCAGCACGCGCCCTCTGGAACTGGATCTCTACGCTGGCTGGACCAACGCTGGACCCAGGACTGGTGAAACCCTTTCCTTCTCTCTTTCTTTCTTTCTTTCTTTCCCTCTTCTCCTTCTCTCTTTTCCACAGTGCCTACACCTCATCCTTTTAAACATAAACCGTTGACCAAGTCTGAGACTAGGAGTGGATCTAGCCGCCCCTGGGCTCCTCTCTGAGAAGGAGTCTAGAAAGCAAGGGGGTCTGCTCTGAACCTTGTGACTCAACGGGAGGGCTCTCCTTCTGACAGTTTCATGTTCCTTTTTCCATTTCATTTTTCTATACTTCCCTTCTCTTCTCAAACAGCGGCTTAACGACATGTTGCAAGGTTCATATTGATAAGTTCACTTGTACTTGGGCAAGGTTATCTAGGTTGAATAAATGTTGATTGTTGTTTGAACTCCCCTGGTGTCGTTTCACCTTAATTCTGACAAAGGAAATCCACGAACCTGAGTCGCTCCAACTTTGGGACGCGACATCTTAATTGGCATCATGGACAGGATTTCCCTTGTTGGAAGGGAGATTCTAACGGGATACCAGACCTCCACTCAGAGAACAGGCAGGGAGGATCTGGGAAGGATCTCTCAACAATAAGTCGGGAGGGATCCGAGCAGCGGCAGACACAGGGGCCCAGGAAATATCTGTGTCTGACTGTTCCCCTGTTTTAGAGAGGCTAACTGCCTATAGGGGATTTCCCTTGTTGGAAGGGAGATTCTAACGGGATACCGGACCTCCACCCGGAGAACGGACGGGGGGGATCTGGGAAGGATCTCTCAACAATAAGTCGGGAGAGATCCGAGCAGTGGCAGGCATGGTGACCCAGGAAATATCTGTGTCTGACTGTTCCCCTGTTTTAGAGAAGCTAATTGCATATAAAGCCCGCCCTTCCCCACAAGGAGTAGCCTGGGCACAAGACCACTGGCATGACTCAAAAGCCATTGTAGGAAGAATTGAGAAGCTAGCAAAAGAAGGCAGGTTTCGCCCGGGAAAAGGGAAGGCTGTAGTGTTTGCAGTGTTAGGGGCCGCACTCGTAGCAGCCCAGGAAGACAGACAGGAAACAATGAGAGCTAAGCAGGCAGATAAGGAGAAGATTCAGTCCCTGCAGGATTTAGTTTGAGTCCTGCAAGAGCAATTAACTGCTGAGCGTAATACAACACAGCGGCTTCATGCTGCCTTGTCTGATGCATTAGATCGGGAAAGAATTTTACGAGCCGAGGTGGATGAACAATCTGACCCGGACTTAGACCTGCAAGGTCTAGAGGTAGTTCAGGTGAAACAGCAAAAATCTTTATACCCAAATCAAGAGTTAGAAGGTACCAGAAAAGTTTTTTACCCTGAGGATGAAGAGATAGCAATGAGGCCATTAATTAAAACAGAAACCATAGACAATGGCCAAAATGGCGGAGCACCACACGTGACCATTAAGACGATACCATATTCCGCCACTGAATTATCTAAAATTCAGGAAAAGTATATCCGACTAGCAAAGGAGACCGAAACAGAATATGTGTGGAGGGTGTCATTAACTGGTGGCAACCGGATTTTATTGTCAGAAGATGAAGCCCAAGGATATTGGGGGCCTGGAGTGTTCCTAAGTACCAATGATCCTAGGGAACCATGGTCTCTGACGCAGCGGGCAGCTTACTGGGCAAGGGGAATAGACCAAATGGAACGAGGAGAACCAACACAGATAGACACCCCTTCTATAATTCAGTTGACTGAGAGCTTACAGAAAACTGCTTGTCTCCAATTAATGCATGATAGGCGATTAGTGCCACAACAGCCCTCTCCGATGTTGTTAAATGCCAATCCCGATAGAATGACTCCTCTAATCCGAGGTTTACCAGATTCTTTGAAATTATATGCTGTCCAGCTGCAGGATAGATTACGTGATGCGATAGCACCTAGAGGAGGCAGGCGGAATGCAGGAGGGGCCCTGACCTGGGGAGAAGTGGCAAAGGAATTGATTAACTATGGCCGGAGAATGGGTCTCACAAGGGAAGAAAGCAGGGCTAAGCCTGCTATCCGCCGAATAGAAGGACCTGGCCGACCTCCCCCATCTAAGACTGTAAACACCAAAAAGCCGTATGGGGGTCAGCAGAAGTTGTTGTGGGCAGAAGGGATAGAAAAGGGAATTCCCCGGGATGTGATGGATGGCATGCCCACCTCTGTCCTAGAAAAGTTGGTCCTAGGGTGGAAAGACAAGAACAAGGAGCCTCCCCATACTGAGTTAGACATTCGAGGCTATAAAGGGGCGAATCCGCAGTTGCTGGCAACTCCCACTCCCCAAACGCCTACTGCCCCAGAGAAAGGTATTACTGTCCGCAGGACAGGAAACTAGACAGGCCGTCCCCAGTAAGTGAGCCGGGGGACAGCCAGTGGGTTTATTTAAGGAGGCTCACTGAAAATAAGACAGGAGACCTGTTGATTACTTTTCCCCTTGGTCCCTTTAAGACCCCAGTAACTTTTTAGTTGACACGGGTGCTCAGATGTCAGCACTCCGGGCGGATGTTGCTAACCGCAATGGAATAATTGCAGATAAGAAGCAGATATGGGTCACAGACGTTTTCGGAAGCTCCCAACCGCAGCCGACAGCTAAAGTTAAATGCTGGCTGCCAGGGGATTCGTCCCCTGTTGAGGTTACTATGATACTAGGTCCTCTACCCACCAATATTCTAGGACTTGACCTCTTAAAGGGCCAGTCATGGGTAGACTCTAAGGGAAGAGAATGGAAATTTGGGTGTCCTGCAATCTCTGTGAGGCTTTTGCAGTCTGCACCAACTCTCCCCCCTTCAAAAATAGTTAATGTCAAACCTTATGCTTTGCCTTTGGGAGCAAGGGAAGAGATCACTTCAGTGATAACTGAGTTACGGGAACAGGGGATAGTTATTCCTACGCATTCACCCTATAATTCCCCAGTATGGCCAGTCCGCAAGCCAAATGGGAAGTGGCGACTGACAATTGACTATCGACGCTTGAACGCCAATACTGGCCCATTAACAGCTGCAGTCCCCAATATAGCAGAATTAATTGCAACCATACAAGAACAGGGTCACCAGATTTTAGCAACCATTGATGTGAAAGACATGTTCTTTATGGTTCCCTTGCAAGAAGCAGATAGGGACCGCTTTGCCTTTACCTGGGAAGGTGTACAATATACATTTACACGGCTTCCCCAAGGCTGTTGCCACTCACCAACCATTGCTCACTATGCATTAGCCCAGGAACTAAATCAGATCACTCCTAAAGATGGAGTAAAACTATATCAATATATTGATGATGTGCTAATTGGAGGACCAGATACCACTGCGGTGGGGCAAACCCAGAGAGAAATCATTAGTCACTTAGAGAATTTAGGGCTCCAAATTCCTGCCGAAAAGGTGCAACTCCCATCACCTGAAGTAAAATTTTTAGGTATCTGGTGGAAAGGAGGGACTGTGTGTATACCACCCGAAACCTTGTCCACCCTCGAACAAGTAAAAATGCCTGAAAATAAGAAAGAATTGCAGCATGCCCTAGGCTTGCTAGTGTTTTGGAGAAAACACATCCCTGACTTTTCTATCATAGCTCGCCCTTTATATGATTTAACCCTTAAAAGAACTGCTTGGGACTGGACACCTGTCCATGAAGAGGCTCTGAAATTATTAATTTTTGAAGCAGGGATTTACCAGGCCTTAGGGCCGATACATCCAACAGACCCACTCCACATAGAATGGGGTTTTGCAATTCATGGGTTATCTATACACATGTGGCAGCGTGGCCCTGAAGGGCCTACTCGTCCTATAGGGTTTTTCTCGCGTAGCTTTAAGGATGCTGAAAAACGGTATTCAGTTTGGGAGAAAGGACTCTTTGTGGTTAACCTAGCCTTACAGGAAGCCGAGAGAATTATACGACAGCAGCCCATCATCTTACGAGGACCCTTTAAGATCCTGAAACCAATATTGGCTGGAACTCCTCCCTCTGTAGGAGTAGCTCAACGAGAAACAGTAAGGAAGTGGTATGCCCAGTTAGACCACTACTGTCACACTAGACAGATAGAGGAGGGAACTCCCAAAATGCTCCAAATACAGGATCCCCCTTCTGATCACCCAGATACAGAACCCCCTCCATCGTACATCAAAGTGGCTCCTCATTTTAAACCCCATTTAACAAATGTGTGGTTCACTGATGCTTCTGCAAAAAGGGAAGGAAAGACGTGGAAGTATCGAGCAGTAGCATTACATATTGATTCAGGGGAGCATATGATAACTGAGGGAGAGGGTAGCGCCCAAGTAGGGGAGTTAGTTGCTGTGTGGAGCATAGTCATTAAGGAGGCTGAGACAACAGAACCGGTATACATTTATACTGACTCCTATGCGGTGTTTAAGGGATGTACTGAATGGTTACCGTTTTGGGAACAAAACCAATGGGAAGTAAATCAAGTGCCAGTGTGGCAACGAGACAAATGGGAAGAAATACTGAATATCGCCAAGCAGAGATCTTTCTTGGTAGGCTGGGTTGCTGCACACCAGGCAGGAGATAACCTGGCTCACCTCCTAAATAACCAAGTAGATTCCTTAACACATCTAGCCAGTCTTGCCATCGATGGTGAAGCAGAGAAATGGGAACACCTTCTGGAGTGGCTGCACGTGAAGCGTGGCCATTCAGGAAGTAAAGACCTGTACAAAGAGGCTATTAGTAGAGGATGGGCCGTTACACGAGAATTATGTAATACTGTTATTTCTGCATGCGGTCAATGTCGAGTTCGTTTGGAAAAATATAACCCTTTAAAGGAGCAACCCCTACATTTAAGGACAAACAAAGGTTTATGGAAAACGTGGCAAATTGACTATATTGGCCCCTTTCGGGTATCAGAGGGAAAACGATATGTGTTAGTAGGAGTAGAGGTGGTATCAGGACTAACACAAGCTGAAGCTGTATCCAGAGCCACAGGAGAAAATACAGTGAAAAGTCTTAAAGTATGGTTTAGCTGCTTACCCAAGCCTCAATCAATTCAATCGGATAATGGGAGCCATTTCACTGCTGGAGTGGTGCAAGAATGGGCTAAGGGTGAGGAAATCCAGTGGGTTTTTCACACCCCTTACTACCCTCAAGCTAATGGTATTGTGGAGAGAACAAACGGACTTCTAAAACGAGCTCTGAGGCCCCATGACTCAGGGTGGGCCTTGCGAGTACCAGAAGCAGTATACCGAATCAATAGCCGGTGGGGGGCAAGTGGCTGCCCCCGACTCCTAGCATTCTGTCCCACACCTCCTTCTATTGTTCCAGGGACGAAAGGTGGCAAAGACCCTGCACACTTGCTCCACTATGCTGGACAACCAGTATTAGTGGAACGGGGCAAGTGCCCCTAACCCTAAAGACGCCCCTTAACCTTTATTCCTGGGTGGCCACAGATGCCCATGGGAAAGAGCATTGTATCAATACCCGATGGATTGTCCCATCCTTCTAAGTGGACCCTCATGTTCTGAATTAAAGTTGTTCCAATGTTAAATGGCTGATAAGAATATGTTTTTTTTGTATCCCACTGGCTGGATTCTAACAAGCATATCAGTTAAGATGCACAATATAACCCCAACCCTCTGCTATAGTACTAAAACCATAGCTGCTTGATGGCCTGCTTATGTTTTTGTTACTCTGACTAGTGATGCTGTGTTGACTTCTCAGAATTCCTGAGTTGGGGGGAGGACACAGAGAGCTTGGCAGCAGACCACGTTGGAGTTCTTGCAGTGGCACCTACGCCACGTAAGAGCAAGAGGCCGCTATAAACCTATTAGCCTTTTTACGTACAATGAACACATTCTGCTGATCTACGGATACTTTAATCAGAGCAATTCCAGTCAAGAGAGCTTGAAGTTTAAGGTTAGTTTGTATGGATCTATAATAAGTAACACATCCTGCACATGGCCTGTATGAGGTTGTTTTACAGAAGCTGCACGAGAGCCTTGGAGAGTGCACCTCAGCCTCTCGGATGGATCCCAACCACTAGCAACACTGCTTGACATCTCCTCCAATCCTATCCCTCTAATGATTGTTTATTTTTGTATATATTTTGCAGGTTATCAGAAGCCCACAGCAGGACTTATGTTTTCACTTGATGAGTGGGCCATTACCTGTATTGTTTGTTTGATTTTGGTTGTGATATTCTTATGGTACAACAGGGAAAGATGGTTTGGAACTCCTTCCTCCTTGCCTTTCTTACCTTTGGTGCATCCGGACAAGGAGAAAGGGCCTCCAATTTGGCTTGGGAAGTGATACAAGGATTCATACATGTCTGGAATAGAACGGATCAGGGGATCTGTATTCAGATTCCTACTTCTGCCGAGCAGGGGATTAGATTCGGTTTGATACCCATGAGGCTCAATATTGGAAAATATAATATGAGCAATGGCATTATAGGGTTAGTAGATGCTCCGTTTGAGTACCAATATTGAAGTGATTATACCTCTTCTGGCAGATGGTGGCGAGATGAAGCAGCCTTCTATGAGATCCCTCGGGACACGGGGTGGCCTGACTTAATAAACAAAACTTGTAAGCGATGGAGATTGGAGGTCAGTCGTGAAATTGGTATTAGTCATAGCCCGCCGTGTCCTCCAGGATTCAAGGAAGCCTATTCCAGACGATTCCCACCTTCTCCATCCTGGTGGAGAATAACAGGATGCCCTTCCTATCACAATATATCTTCTAATCTAGTGCCCTTTTGGCCTGCTTCCCTGGAAATTACCCCTTTTGAATTACAATATAATGTAAGATGGGATTCAGCTTGGTGTGTTCACATACCTGACAGGAAGGGACAATATCCTTCAATGAATAGCGCCCACACTGCCTGGGGATGGTCAGTGAAACACATGTTAAAAAACCAACCTCTTCACTTATTAAAGAAAGAATTTGTGGGCACGCCCAACCCCAATGATGCCCATTTGTTAAACTGTACCTACGTTATAGATTGTACCACAGGCGCTGGCAATCCCATCGAAACATGGATCAGTTTGGAAGTTAGAACCTTAATTCGAGATATGTGCACCTGTTGGGGATATCCTAATTTTGGATACCGAAACCGGGACAACCAATGTAATCAGATCACCAATAATGTTAATATTTGGCTAAAATGTGGAATTCCCATTAACCACTTCCCAAGACATAAGGTGGGAGAGGATAATCAAATACCTCGGGGAGACGCAGCTACTTGTCAAAATGCTTTGTATGCCGCCCCTGAGGGGACCGTCTGGGGGTGCTCAGATGGGAAAATGTACTCGCACTTGAATGTTATCAAACAGGCTGGATTGCGGTGTGGTTTGGGAATTCCTACTATGTGTCCCAGGCGAATCTTTGAATATACTACACCACCTATTCACAGGAAAAAACGAGAACTTGATGACCCAAGTAGCACCCAGAAGTGGATTCAAAGCATTCTAAAACCTGATTATTATACCTGGGGACAGAAAGTATCGTTAGAGCTAGAAGCATTCTTTGCACCATCTGGGTATATTGTTCGGCACCAATGGGTGCTAGAAAACCTAACTTGGCAAGTACATGTATTAAGTAATTGGACTTGCCTTTGGGGAACTAAATCTGCAAGTGCAGCAAGTATCAAAAATGGCGTTACAGAATCGTTTAGCCTTAGATATGTTATTGTTAAAAGAACAAGGTGTGTGTGGTATGTTAAACTTGACTGAATCCGAATGTTGTATTACCATTCATAATGCCACGACCTCAATTGAAGAAGCCCGGGCAAAGATGAAGGAGACTGCCGACCAAACGGGGGAACTCTTCCATGCAATGCAACCAGCTGACTGGTTTGATGGCTGGAGTCCAAATTCATGGCTACATTCCATTTTGGGATCCTTGGGACTGACGGGATGGGGAAAATGGCTTGTAAATATTGGACTTATGATATTAATTGGATTTACATGTTTAATAGCAGGCCTTGCCATAGTAAGATGTATGATTAGCCACTTGCTATCCTCAGCTGTCTCTCTCTCTTCTCCTACTGTCTGCTATATTAAAATCACCACAGAAGAAGATGATATGAATGAGAATCGAAGTCCAGCAACTGTTTGAGCCACGGGGTGGTGTGACGGTCTGACAAATTATAGTTAATGTCTCAAACATTCATTAAAGAACTTTGGTGGAGAAAACGGCCTCTGTAAAAATGCTGGAGTTTTGTGAACAGGACAATGTGGCCGGAGGAGAGGGCCCCACGGAGGGTGGGACCGCGCTTCTCCAAAGCCGCAATTCCTTATCTTAAGTGACCAGGAGAAGGAGCACAGCATATGCGCCTGGAGGAGGAGGCCCCACGGAGGATGGGACTGTGCTTCTATCTTAAGCGGTCATGCCAGCAGAAAAAGAGAGGCAACTCTGCGATGAACCCCCCCCAAAGCTCTCCGACCGATTCCAGAGAACCCCGGGAATGGGACTGCGCATGTCGAGACCATCGACTAACACGCTATAAAAGAAGGGAGAACGAGTTCTCAGCACGCGCCCTCTGGAACTGGATCTCTACGCTGGCTGGACCAACGCTGGACCCAGGACTGGTGAAACCCTTTTCTTCTCTCTTTCTTTCTTTCTTTCTTTCTTTCTTTCTTTCTTTCTTTCTTTCCCTCTTCTCCTTCTCTCTTTTCCACAGTCCCTACACCTCATCCTTTTAAACATAAACCGTTGACCAAGTCTGAGACTAGAAGTGGATCTAGCCGCCCCTGGGCTCCTCTCTGAGAAGGAGTCCAGAAAGCAAGGGGGTCTGCTCTGAACCTTGTGACTCAACGGGAGGGCTCTCCTTCTGACAGTTTCATGTTCCTTTTTCCATTTCATTTTTCTATACTTCCCTTCTCTTCTCAAACAGCGGCTTAACGACATGTTGCAAGGTTCATATTGATAAGTTCACTTGTACTTGGGCAAGGCTATCTAGGTTGAATAAATGTTGATTGTTGTTTGAACTCCCCTGGTGTCGTTTCACCTTAATTCTGACAAAGGAAATCCACGAACCTGAGTCGCTCCAACTTTGGGACGCGACAGCCACTGCCAATAAATGTATCATTATTTAACAATCCACAATATGGTAAGGGACATCCAGGCAATGCATGGTGGCCAAGCCTCTCTGGAAAAAGACAAGAAGGAAAGTTACAAGTTACCATGATAAAAGATAATCTGAATTCCACTGTACGTTTATATGGGCCAGGTAATGACTCTCTGAGTACCCATACCCTTAAGTCTGGGGATGATGGGTGTGATGATTACACTGCTAGATGAAATGACAAAACTTTTGTAGGATGTTTCCCAGGATGTAACAGGACCAGATCATATTGGAGGCCCACACTAAGTCATATAGACACATCAAATCACTTTGGCCTCCAAGTCCCAGAAGGAAGTGGTTGGTATTGGTTATGCAGAACACATGCTCTAAAAGTACTACCTCCAATTGGCAAGGAGCATGCACATTAGGAGCTGTAGTCCCCAATATAACAATAATTGACAAATTTTACATGAACAGAGTGGATAAGTGAAAACTCTTCTCAAACGAACCAGGAGGGTTCATAATCCCCTTATAGATCGTCCCACAGGATTCCATAGTTTTGCCAGATGGTTTATCCCTTGAATTGGAGTTAGTGAATTGGAAAAGGCAATAGTAAATATATCAGCTGTAATAGAGGACATTGAAAGCAGAACCACTGATGCCATACAGGCATTACAAATTGAAATATCTAGTTTGTCTCATGTAGTGATGCAAAATCGAATGGCTCTTGACTTACTACTGGCTTCACAAGGAGGTGTTTGTACAATTGTTAGTACGAGCTGCTGTACATAGGTAGATCAAAGTGGCAGAATTTCTACCGATCTAGCAGAGATTTGGAAACAAACAAAATTCTTACACCAAATCATGAAGGACAATATGTCCTGGGGATTTGAGGAGTTATGGCACAAACTAACCTCATGGCTCCCTAATTGGACTTGGTTGGAAAAATCTATTCATTATTGCAATAATTGTAATCTGTGTGTGCATCTTAGCCTGTGTAATGATTCAATGCTGTAGCTGTTATAGTCGAATGTACATGAAAATTAAGTTTGGGTATTGAGGCTTTGGACTTGTAAAGTCCAAAGTCTCAATAAAAGAGGGGAGTTGATGTCTTGAACAAAGGCAGGAGAAGGAAAATTTTTCTGTATCACTGTACTAACAAACTTTTGCTTGCTTGAAAACTTCAAAATTTTGGTATGTACTAATTAGATAAGAAAAACCTTGAGCTTTGTCAATGGTATGCGCTAAAGGAGCCAACAGACAGGAGGCCTCGGACCTGATGTGCCTTGGGCCTTGATGATAAGCTTTGAGTTCTGCTGAGTTTTTGTAATTAAAACTTGCCAAGGCCAGTTAACTAGGAGAAAGAGATGACCCACACTGCACGTGACCAAAGGGTGGACACTCTGTAAATGATAATATGAACATGTATGACTGGAACAATATAAATTTCTGCTTGCTGTAGGTAACTGTGTGCACAATAGGTGGAGCAATCCCCTGTGCACCCAGCGCTGTAATAAAGAATGCCTGCTTTCTAAAACTCCAAAATCGAGTCTTAGAGAATTTCTTTGATCGGCTTTTTTGGTAACACTAGAAAGGTGTTGATAACACACCAGTGTTTTGGCTACTGCTGAGCAGTGCTCCCACAGCATCAAGGCTGTCTCTCCAAAGCCCCCCCACCCCCAATGGCCAGCAGGCTGGGGATGGGCAAGAGGTTGGGAGGGGACAGACCCAGGACACCTGACCCAAACCGACCAAAGGGATATTCCATACCATATGACCTCGTGCTCAGCAATAAAAGCTAAGAGAAAGGAGGGGGAGGGGGGGCATTCGTTATTAAGGCATTTGTCTTCTGGAGCAACCACTATGCGTACTGAGGCCCTACTTCCCAGGAAGTGGCTGGACATCACCTGCTGATGGGAAGTAGAGAATAAATCTTTTTTTGTTTGTTTCCTTTGCTTCTTCACATGGCCTTTGCTTTTCTTTATTAAACTGCCTTTATCTCAACCCATGAGGTTTTTTTTCATCTTATTTTTTCCCCTCTGTCAGTTGAGGAGGGGGAGAGATAGAGGGGCTTGGTCTGCACCTGGCAGCCAGCCAAGGTCAACCCACCACAGTGTGAGAGACTGAAAGAGTTAATGTCTCAAACATTGTGGTGGGGCACCTTCTGCTTAACAATGACCTCTGCATAACAATAGCAACTAACCACAGGTGAAAAGAAGCAGATCAGCACAGGACTTCAGCAACAGGACAGGGAGGGTGTGCCAGAGGGTGCGTAGTAGCTCCGTGTTCTATATGCTGAGCAGGGCAGCTCACTGTGTATGGCCAAAGATCAAACAATGGTCACATCTGCAGGGAAGGAGAAGTTACTCCCCAAATGACCCCCAAGCCCACCGACCCATTTCCCGAAGGTTCTGAAAGCACAAACCGCGCATGACACCTAATTAGCCTAATGAGTTTGAGTGCCCGCCTGAAGGAGGGGCAAGGAAATGATAAAAGGACACAAACGGAAGCACCATGCACGCCCACCAGAACTGGACCCCTAAGGCTGACTGGACCCCTAGGCTGACTGGACCAACACTGGATCCAGGACCAGTGAAATCTTTCTCTTTTCCTTTTTCTCTCTCTGTCTTGTTCTTTTTTTTGATATAGAGAACGAACTGCTTATTGCTTAATGATTGTCTCTCTGTAACTTTACATACCAAGGACTGGTGTTTGTCAAGGATTAAGCCTGTCAGAGACTGGTACTTGGGAATGATGAGCAAGAAGGAACCATGAGTGATCACAAAACTTAATTAAATGTTTGATGAATTTACGATCTTGTTAAGAAGGCACAAGTAGAGGCCTTGCTTGAATAGATAGGGCCGGAAAAGATAAGAACTCCTGCCTTTGTTCCCATCCTTGTAGATCATTTAGCTTAGCACTAACAAGCACTGATGTATCAAAACATGTAAAGGACCATACTGCACAGAATCACCTGAGGAGGGTCAAGTAGCGGACAAGTGAGGAAGACTATGGAAGACCACCAGAGGACTCCTGAAGACCACCGGAGACCTTCAATGCACCTGCGTAAAGGACATTTGCATATGCAAATAGTTTCCCAGAAAACTAATGAATATGTATAACATTTCTCAGAAATCTAGTGAATATGTATGTAGAACCTGTACTTAACCTGCACAATTAGACCCGACGGTATGCACGATAGGTGGAACGATCCCCCGTGCATCCAGCGCTGCCAATAAAGAAAACCTACTCAATAGTTAATCAAACTATTGTGTTAGTTTCTTTGAATCACTTTCTTTCTTTTTTCATAATCCCTACACTCATCCCTTTAAGACATAAAACCTTTGACCAAGTCTGGGACTAAGAGTGGATCCAGCAGCCCCTAGGCTCTTCTCTGAGAAGGAGTCTAGAAAGCAAGGGGGTCCACTCTGAACCTCGTGACTCAACGGGAGGGATCGCCTTATTCCCTGAATTGATGTCTATGGTTACCCTGGGTTACACGGTTTACGGAGGTAGTTCCATGCCAATTCCTGTTGAGAGAAACCCCGCCACCTACTGTTAACGCCTTCCAAGTTCAGTTTGCTTCTGCCATGAATAAAATGTTTAACTGATCGTTTGGTGTCGCTTCACCTTAATTTAGCCCGAGGGAATTCCGAACTCAGCACGACTTCCTTCTCTGTCCAGCCTGGGTCGTGACATACAGTCCTTTTTGGTGCCCAACATGGAGCTCGAGATAATGGCAGTTTTGAATTTCTACAGCTATAGTTGTTATTAAGTGGCAAGCTTCTGTGCAGGTCACAGAGTTTGCTAGTTGCATTACTTATCTCTTTATTTTGCTGAGCTTGGGAACATGTTAATACAAACAATGGCTATGTGCTTTGGCCTGGGGTTGATGCCCTTACTGTGCTGGGGCAGCTCTTTTGTGGAGAGGATGAGGGACTACACCTCCCTCTTCACATCCAGGACTGATGTTGGTGGTTTTATTGCGCAGGTTCCCGAGGTCCTTGTTCATCCTTATGTGAGCTATTTAATACTACTAATTAACACTGTTGGCTTATTGTCTGGTTTGTGGAATCTGTTGTTGTCCTGTTGTAAGAGGAGACAACTTTTGGGCGAGGTGATAATGAAACATGCCCTGAGGTGGTCGGTCCCTGGGTGGCAGGGTGTGTGGAAGGATTTGGGCCAGTGCCTAGGGCAATTATCACCTCCCATAGCCTGGGATTTTATACCTAAACAGACAAGTAACCCTGGTAAACTGCCACACCACCTGATAGAAGGGTGCCTGGCCTACCCCAATGAAAACCAGCAGCTTCTAGCACTGTACTAGGGCTTGGCCTGTGCCTATCAAGCCACAGTTCAGTACTCTCAGAGGAATGTGGTTAAGCATGGTGGGTTGACCTTGGCTGGCTGCCAGGTACCCACCAAGCCGCTCTTTCACTCCCCCTCCTCAACTGGACAGGGGAGAAAAAAACATGATGAAAGGCTCATGGATCAAGATAAGGACAGGGAGATCACTCAGCAATTACCGTCATGGACAAAACAGACTCCACTCGGGGAAAAAATTAATTTATTGCCAATTAACATCAGAGCAGGATAATAAGAACAAATATAAAAACACCTTCCCCCCACCCCTCCCTTCTTCCTGGGCTCAATTTCACTCCCAAATTCTTTACTTTCTCCCCCTGAGTGGCGCAGGGGGACGGGGAATGGAGGGTTGCAGTCAGTTCCTAATGCTTTGTCTTTGCCACTCCTTCCTCCTCACACTCTTCCCCTGTTCCAGCATGGGATCCCTCCCATGGCATGCAGTCCCTCACGAACTGTTCCAGCATGGGTCTCCCACAGGGTCACAGGTCCTGCCAGAAAAACCTGCTCCAGCGTGGGCTCCTCTCCACTGGGCCACAGGTCCTGCCAGGAGCCTGCTCCAGCACGGGGTCTCCACAGGGTGACAGCCTCCTTCAGGCACATCCACCTGTTCCAGTGTGGGGTCCTCCATGGGCTGCAGGTGGTTATCTGCTCCACCGTTAACCTCCATGGGCTGCAGGGGCACAACCTGCCTCACCATGGTTTTTTACCACGGGCTGCAGGGGAATATCTGCTCCGGCACCTGGAGCACCTCCTCCCCCTTCTTCTTCACTGACCTTGGTGTCTGCAGAGTTGCTTCTCTCACATTCTCACTCCTCTCTCCTAGCTGCTGCAGCCCCCACCACCAAAACCTTGTCACATAAAACCCAATAGAGTTGGGGAAAAATATGTTCACTAGTAAGCAACATTTCTCACGGAATAGGCATGTTGGCTGTCAAGCTCTACTACCTGATGAGGGATACGATTTTCAAACTGAAACCACTGATGATCCATGTGGTCATGTAATTGGTCTTAGACATATAGGGAGCAATATAAAACAGCAAAAACCAAAATGTTGTGTTTAAAAATTTAATGTTGAACTGTACGAAACAGGCTGCAAGAAAATTTGAGGGTTGGCAGAAGTCCGTCAAGTCAAAAGGCTGTGGGAAAAAGAGTTTGCAGTAATCCCAGGAAACTGATACAGACTCTAAGGTCTGCAAAATTAGTTATAAGCTCCAAAGTAATTTGATATCCATTTATGAAAAAAGGAGATAAATATAAAGTAATACACAATCTGAATATGACAGAGCATGGGGGCACGTGAAGAATTTCTCCATGTAGAACTTCTTAGGACTGGAGACTATCTGTTAAGAACTTGAAGAAGAGAAATAGGGTTTCACAGCCTTGAAAGAATTGAAACTAGAAATTTCCATGTCTAAGCTTTTCTTGCTTATATTAATTTTTTATTAAAAAAATATTCCAGAATTATAAAATTCTGCCCACTGTGGCTGTTTGTTTTTCTTTTCAACAACCAACACTAGAAAATAGCACTGGATAAAGATCGTGGGAGCTTTTTATTGTAGGCCAATGAAAGAGAGCTACAGACTTTGTATAAAAATAGATTAAGAGTATAGACTTTCTCTTTGTGAATGAAAACATTATCTAATAAGAAAGTGCTGCTAAAGTTGAAAGATATAAACGACTGATTTCCATCCCTTACAGGGCACATTCCTTTTCTCAGCTCCCACATCTCCAAGGGAAGTGTGCCTGGTGCAGTACAAAGTACCTCTGAGAGCCTCTGTGTGCCTTTCTGGAAATATCCTTCCCAATGCCCAGGCTTGCAGAGATAGAAGGACGAGGACCACAGCTACCACATCCTCCCCACTCCTCCACCTTTGAGACGGAGGTGAGAATTAACAATCTTCCATGCCCAAAGATACGCAAAAGGAATAAGAAGACATCGCATAGTCTCCACTTCTCCTTTTACATCTGCAATAAGATCAGACACAATTTGGTCCCAAGCAGTGAAATTATTGCTTTCAAACTGCAACAGAGAGCATAAGAAAGGTTGTGCAATGAATGCCTTTAGTAATCTCCAGGATGATTCTGGCCAGCAGTCAGAATGTCTCTGGGCATCATGAAGAAATATGTGCCAAAGCAAGAGCTCTGCTGCAATTCAGCCAAACTCAGTGCCTCAAATGCTGTAAATTAACTTAGCTCAGTTAATGACTGTTTCGAACTGTGAGGATTTTTTCAGGCTTATCTCTACTTACACTTCTTAAAGAAGTTCAGGGGGGGATACTTTGTCCAGGAAAGGTCAGTTAATGTCTTTCTAAACATGTTTCCTTACCAAGAATGTTTACAGTTTGTACTGGAACACTTTCCAGGGATGTTTGTCCTTTGACAAATTTCCAATATCTAAGTAAACACAAGTCCAATTACTCATTCTTTCTTTTTTGGGGAGAGAGAGACAATAATTTTTTCTCTCATGCCTAACATGTTCATCATTGTATCTTCTGTTTTGAAATCAGCTTCAAATTCACTGTGTTCAACAGCCGTTTTTATTGGGGAGAAGAGTGATGCTTTTTAAATTATACTCATGAGGCCTTGCTCAAGAGAGGCTATTAGATTTTTCAAAGGTGGCTGTCACAGCAGTACTGTAATCACCCAGAGTTCCTTTGGAATAATTTGTTGAAGTTAAACATAAGCATTCTACTAAATATTTGAGCTCATGATTATATCTAAGGGGATATTCCCATATTAAATAAATTGGTGCCTTTTTGGTCTCCATTGGGCAATGAATAAAATCCTAGCACCATATAAAATGTGGGAATGTTGCCAATGCTTTTGATGATGCCAGAGTTAGTTAGGGATGATGTCATAATTTTATATTTGCTATACATCTTTCCTGGCTATCTAGACCTGGATATAACTTGAATATTGTAATATATTTTAAGCTGTAATTGTAAAACACATACAACTTCTTCTTTAAATCTGTAAGCATAACAAAAAGATTAAAAACAGAGGAGAAAAGCAACCTAATCTCGTTTGTAACACTGAGATGTTTCATAATATAGTTCTTATACTTTGTGCAATTTACATTTGTCATGTCATCATTTCAGCTTTTAGTATGAAGTTATTTACAAATATGACTTGCTGGAATGTAAGTAATCAATTTCTCTATTTTTATATCATCGTGAGTGAGCACTTTGGCACCAGAAGCTGTGCCTGGGAAGAAGGGAGGGGTGGGGAGAAGGTGTTTTAAGATTTGGTTTTATTTCTCATTACCCTACTCTGGTGCATTGGTAATAAATTAAGTTAATTTTCCCCAAGTCGAGTCTGTTTTGCCCATGATGATAATTGGTTGAGTGATCTCTCCCTGTCCTTATCTCGATCAATGAGCCCTTTGTTATATTTTCTCTCCCCTGTCCAGTTGAGGAGGTGAGTGATAGAGTGGCTGCATGGTGCTTAGTTGCTGGCTGGGGTTAAACCATGACAGTGTCACTGCGCAGTGCTCCTGCGACTGGCACACCTGGGAGCCAGGGTAGAGCTGGCTGCGATGCTGACACAGGGTCCTGCCTGCCTAGTGAGCCTGGTTGGGTGAGAGTCCTGCCAGCACCAGCAGCACAACTGGCAGGGCAAGGGAGAGGTGGTGACAGGTCTGGGAGCCTGATCACCATGATCTGTGGGATACCACTAATTTTTCAAAGAGTGTCTTTGGCTAAAAAGATTTTGGGAAAGGCCATCTAGAGATTTCAGAGGTTAGTATTGGTTTGTGTGATAGCTGGAGGTCCTGCACACAAAGAATGCACTGTCTGTGGGGTCTAGAGTGATTACCAAATCCTTTAAAAAGGGATCTGGAATAGTTTCAAGGGTCTGGATACAAGGGAGACCCAAGGACACATCTGTATGTGCCCCAGAATGTTGTGATAAAAATACATATTGCAGTATTCTTCCCAAATTATAGAATAATTTTCCTTTCTCACAACTCTGCTCAGATGACAATGAATCCTCATCTAGCGAATGAAAAACCACCAAATTCCTTTTGTAATCAGGTTGGTTACATTTGTACTAACTTTGACACAGCTGGGATTTCTCTGTGCCCTCTTATACTTTATTGTTAAGAAAAAATACAAATACTGATCCATTAGCATACAGAAGAAAAGGAAGAAAAAAATAAGATAAGAGTGATAGCTAAATATATGTTCACTGAACTAATGGAAAGTCCAGAAAGCCAATATAGCCTGCAGGAGGTTGTACGGGTAAACGGGAGAATGATTGGTTCCACAGAAATCACTCTTTTTTTGGATCTTTTTGTTGTTGAGACATATTTTAATCTCCAAAGAGTTCATTAGTTAGGTAAGACTTCAGGTATTTGCCCCTGCTTTGAGCAGGAGAAATGGCTAGATGATCTCCAGAGTTCCCTTCCAGCCTTCTGTGATCTTGTGAAGATCTGCAGATTCATTGTCAGCAGTTCTGGCCTTGGTTGACTTTTAAGAACAGTTTAGAAAAGTCCTTGGTTATCTCAAAGTGACAGTTTATTTTGTCCTTATTTATTTCACAGAATCATAGAATGGTTTGAGTTGGAAGGGACCTTAAAGATCATCTAGTTCCAACACCCCTGCCATGGGCAGGGACACCTTCCACTAGACGAGGTTGCTCAAAGCCCCATCCAACCTGGCCTTGAACACTTCCAGGGAGGGGGCAGCCACAACCTCTCTGGGCAACCTGTCCCAGTGCCTTACCACCCTCACAGTGAAGAACTTCTTCCTACTATCTAATCTAAATCTACCCTCTTTCAGTTTAAAGCCATTACCCCTTGTCCTATCACTGCACTCCCTGATAAAGAGTCCCTCCCCATCTTTCCTGTAGGCCCCCTTTAAGTACTGGAAGGCTGCTATAAGGTCTCCCTGGAGCCTTCTCTTCTCCAGGCTGAACAACCCCAATTCTCTCAGCCTGTCCTCAGAGGAGAGGTGCTCCAGCCCTCTGATCATCTTCATGGCCCTCCTCTGGACCTGCTCCAACAGGTCCATGGCCTTCTTACGCTGGGGGCCCCAGAGCTGAACACAGTACTCCAGGTGGGGTCTCATGAGAGCGGAGTAGAGGGGCAGAATCACCTCCCTTGACCTGCTGGTCATGCTTCTTTTGATGCAGCCCAGGATGCGATTGGCTTTCTGGGCTGCTAGCGCACATTGCCAGCTCATACTTAGTGTTTCATCCACCAATACCCCCAAGTCCTTCTCCGCAGGGCTGCTCTCAATCCACTCATTGCCCAGCCTGTATATGTGCTTGGGATTGCCCCAACCCATGTGCAGGACCTTGCACTTAGCCTTGTTGAACTTCATGAGATTTGCATGGGCCCATCTCTCTAGCCTGTCGAGGTCCCTCTGGATGGCATCCCTTCCCTCCAGCATGTCAACTGCACCACACAGCTTGGTGTCATCCGCAAACTTGCTGAGTGTGCACTCAATCCTGCTGTCCATGTCTCTGACAAAGATGTTAAATTATACTGGTCGCAATACGGTCCCCTGAGGGACACCACTCATCACTGGTCTCCACTTAAACATCGAGCTGTTGACCGCAACTCTTTGAGTGGGACCATTGAGCCAATTCCTTATCCGCCAAGTGGTCCATCCATCAAATCCATGTCTCTCCATTTTAGAGACAAGGATGTTGTGTGGGACAGTATCAAATGCTTTGCACAACTCCAGGTAGATGACGTCTGTCGCTCTTCCCTTGTCCACCAACGCTGTAACCCCGTTGTAGAAAGCCACCAAATTTTCAGGGACGCTTTGCCCTTAGTGAAGCCATCTTGGCTGTCACCAATCACCTCCTTATTTTCCATGTGCCCTAGCATAGTTTCCAGGAGGATACACTCCATGATGTTGCTGGGCACAGAGGTGAGACTGACTGGCCTGTAGTTCCCCAGGTCTTCCTTTTTTTCCCTTTTCAAAAATGGGAGTTATGTTTCCCCTTTTCTAGTCAGTGGGAACTTCCCTGGACTGCCACGACTTCTCAAATATGATGGATAGTGGCTTAGCCACTTCATCTGCCAGTTCCCTCAGGACCTGCGGATGCATCTCATCAGGTCCCATGGACTTGTGCACCTTTATGTTCCTTAGATGGTCTCAAACCTGATCTTCTCCTACTGTGGGCAGTTCTTCATTCTCCCAGTCCCTGCCTTTGCCTTCTGCGACTTGGGCGGTGTGGCTGGAGCACTTGCTGGTGAAGACCGAGGCAAAAAAGTTGTTACCTCAGCCTTCTCCATGTCAGCTGTAGCCAGGTCTCCTGTTTCGCTCATTATGGGGGTTACAGTTTCTTTCATCTTCCTTTGTTGTCCTATGTACCTGAAGAAACCCTTTTTGTTATTTTTCACACCCCTAGCCAAGTTTACCTCCAGCTGCGCCTTGGCTTTCCTCCCTGCACTCCCAGGCCATATCCCTATATTCTCCCCCGGATGTGTATCCCTGACTCCATTGCCTATTCATTTTGGTTTTGTGTTTTTGTTTAGCTAAGAGGTCTTGACTTAGCCAAGCTGGCCTCCTGCCTCCCCTGCCCGACTTCTTGCACACTGGGATTGAGAACTCTTGCGCCCTAAGAAAAATGTCTTTAAATATCTCCCAGCTCTCGTTTGCTGCTTTATCTCTGAGGGCAGTTTCCCAAGGGATCCCATGCAATAGTGGCCCTAAACAGCCAAAAGTTTGCCTTTATGAGGTTTAGGGTCCTGACTCTACTTTTTACCTGTCCTGTACCCCTCAAGATTGAGAATTCCACCAGGGCATGATCGCTGCAGCCCAGGCTACCTCCAATCTTGACCTCTCCAATAAGTTCTTCTGCACTAGTGAGCAACAGGTCCAGCAGTGCCTCTCCTCTGGTTGGGCTCTCCATTACCTATACTAAGAAGTTGTCCTTAATGCACTCCAGTAGTTTCCTGGACTGCTTGCAGTTCACTGTGCTGCTTTTCCAGCACATGTCTGGGTGGTTGAAGTTCCCTATCAGGATCAGGGCCTGTGAGCGTGATGCTTCCTGCAGTTGAAGAACTCTTCATCAACCTCCTCTTCTTGATCTGGTGTCCTGTAGTAGACACGAACCACAGTTTCCTTTGTTGGCTTGGTCTCTAATTTTCACCCATAAGCTCTCAACCTGTGTATTGCTGTTCTTCAAAGATAGCTCTCTGCAATCAATCCCATTTTTGGCATAGAGGGCAACTTCCCCACCTCTCCTTCCTTGCCTGTCTCTTCTGAATAGTTTATAGCCATCAATCACAGCACTCCAATCGTGTGATTCATCCCACCAAGTTTCTGTGATAGCAATCAGGTTGTAGTTTTCCATCTGGGCAGCGACTACCAGCTCCTCCTGTTTGTTTCCCATACTGCATGCATTGGTATAGAAGCACTTCAGCCAGGCTATTGGCCACATCCCCTTTTTAGAGGAGCTCACCCTAATTCCCTTGAGGCAATTCACAGGTGTTTCCTTGTTGCTTCCTAAGGCCTCAGCAGCCCCTGGCTCTTCTTGAGTGCTTAGAACACTGTCCCCTTCCCCCACTAAATCTAGTTTAAAGCTCTGTTTATAAGTCTAGCCAGCTTATTGCCTAGGACACTCTTGCCCAACTTGGTCAGTTGAGCCCCATCAGCTGTCAACAGGCCCGGTTTCTCAAAAGTATGCCCAAGATCGTAGAATCCAAGACCTTGAGCGTGGCACCAGCTATGCAGCCAGTCATTCACTTATTCAATTCGTCTCCTTTTTCTTGAACCCCCTTCTCCGACTGGGAGGATAGAGGAGAACACCACCTGTGCTCCCGATCCCTTTAACATCATTCCAAGGGACATAGTCTCTTTTGATGTTTCTGAGTTGCCTCATTGCAGCATCATTTGACCCTACTTGGAATAGCAGGAACAGGTGATAGTCCACAGGCTTTACCAGGCTCGGCAGCCTCTCCGTGGTATCATGGGTGCGAGTGCCCGGCAGGCAGCAAACTTCTCTAGAGACATTGTCTGGGTGACAAATGGGTGCTTCAGTGCCTCTCAGCAAGAAGTCTCCAATCACTAACACCCTACGTACTTTTCTGGTGGCACCAGTTCTAATGCAGGTGGGTAGTTGGACCAACTTTGCACAGTTGGCCTTTCCTGGCTCTTGCCCATTACTCACTCTCTCTTCATTCTCCAGCCCCAGGGCATCGTACCTGTTATGTAGGGGTGCTTCAGGGGGAGGGGAAAGATTCCTCCTCCTGCCCCAAGCAAAGACGAGAGTCCAGTCTCCTGTGTCTCGTGAATTGATTGAGTCTGTCACCTCAGGGTTGGAAGTACCTTCCCTTTGCAAAGTCTGAAGGCAGGGCTGTCGCTCAGCTTGTGACAGCACACAACACCACACATTGATCTCACGCTCAGATGCCCAGATACTGTGCTCCCTGTTGTAATATGGCCACTTCCTTGAAGAGTTCCTCCAGCTGGGCATGCTTGCACCCATGACATCTACCTCTGCCTTCAGAACCTAGGGGGACTTCCAAGTTCTGGAGTTCTATGCAACTTTGGGTCTGGGCAGCTCTTTCAGTTCTTGGGGGGGGTCAGTCTGGGTGTAGGTGCCCACATAGGGAGGTTTTATCACTTCTATCTGTGTTTCAGTCACAGCTTAGCAGTTCTCGTGAGTGGAAACCATTTTGTTTCAACAGGAGGCTACCTGATAAAGCTTCTTTCTGCCTATTTTGTGTGATGATTAAGTGGTCCAAATTGTTTGTACATGAGATCTAGCTTATTTCCCCCCCCCCCCGAGTCTTTTGTCATCTGCAAAACTTTAAGTTTTTTAACTTCATGTAATTTGAAAAATATTAAATATTATGAAGTCTGCAGGAATCCACCAGAAATGCACTTAAAGTTGATTCCCTGTTTAGTTGTATCTTAAGACTCATTTTTTAATCTACCATGTTCTTGCATTGTTCTAGTTATAAACAAAAACATTGTGTACTGCTAAATAAGGTATATATATGTTATGGGTTTGTGTGGCGCAGGGTTTTTTTTTTTTGGTAGCGGGGGAGGGGGCTGCAGGGGTGGCTCCTGTGAGAAGCTGCTAGAAGCTCCCCCGGCTCCAAGTCGGACCCGCCTCTGGCCAAGGCTGACCCAATCAGTGACAGAAGTAGCGCCTCTGCAATAACATATTTAAGAGGGGAAACCTGCAGCAGGGGAGGAGACTGGAATGTGAGAGAAACACCTATGCAGATGCTAAGGTCAGTGAAGAAGGAGGGGGAGGACGTGCGCCGGAGGTGATGTCCTTGCAGCCCATGGTGAGACGGTAGGCTGTCCTCCTGCAGCCCATGGAGGTTAATGGTAGAGCAGATGCCCATCTGCAGTCTGTGGAGGACCCCATGCTGGAGCAGTTGGATGGCTCTGAAGAAGGCCATGACTCCGTGGGAAAGCTCATGCTGGAGCAGTCCGTTCCTGAAGGACTGCAGCCCGAGGAAGGGACCCACACTGGAGCAGTTTGTGAAGAACTATAGCCTGTGGGAAGGACCCATGCCGGAGAAGTCCATGGAGGATTGTCTCCTGTGGGAGGGACCCCACGGTGGAGCAGGGGACGAGTGAGGAGTCCTTCCCCTGAGGAGGAAGGAGCGGCAGAGACAATGTGTGATGAACTGACCCCAACCCCCATTCCCCATCCTTCTGTGCTGCTTGGGGGGAGGAGGTAGAGAAAATTGGGAGTGGAGTTGAGCCCGGGAAGAAGAGAGGGGTGGAGGAAGGTGTTTTGAGATTTGGTTTTACTTCTCATTATCCTCTTTTGATTTGATTGGTAACAAATTAAATTGATTTTGGTTTGGTTTTTTTCCCCAAGTTGAGTCTGTTTTGCCCATGACCATAATTGGTGAGTGATCCCTCCCTGTCCTTGTGTCGACCCCCAAGCCTTTTGGTCTATTTTCTCCTCCCCATTGCACGGGGGGGGGGAGGAGGGAGCAAGCAGCCTCATGGTGCTTTGTTGCTGCAAGCTGGGCTTAAACCATGACACTCAGTTAAGCTATCTACATGGACTTTCCTACCCTCTGTGTTTATTTGCTTTTCTTATCAATCTCTTACAGTTTATGACTTCAGGGTTTATAGCCCCTATTGTTACTGATTTGTCATTAATTTGTTATTAGTTAGAATTAATCATATTTAGTTTCAATATTTTAGCAAAATCATATGTATGTTGTATTTTATATATTTAACCACCAACCAGTGTCTGCTGTGAAATCCCCTGTATAGCCCCGTATCAAGGCCGGAGAAATTGGCTAAAATCATCTAGTAGGAACATTTAGAACTTAGATAACAAGATAAAGAAATACCTGACAACGGGGTGGTGTAAGAGTTGTCAGTATGTTACCTGACAACGGCCTGTTTGGAACGCAGCGGCCGATCCCCAAAGATAGAATGTGCAGTACAAGGCTCCTGGAAGGTCCCTGGCTAGAGCCGTTAGAGATAACCGCATAGCTACTGTCAAAAAGGATGGATTGCACCTGTTGCCATAACATCGATGAAGAAATCATAAACTCTAGACGAACTTTGCTTCATTATAATACCAAAACACACCTCCTAGTCAAAAGCTACCCGCCTCCAAGACTTACCACGCCTCGGAAAAACCTTCACTGCGCCTGCGTAAAGGACATTCACATATGCTAATGATTTCCCAAAAATCTAATGAATATGTATAACTTTTCTTGGAAATCTAATGAATATGTATCGATAAGTCTTAATATAAGGTATATTGTTTTGGAGACAGGTGTGCGTGGTTTGTGAGAGGACTCGCCCACGCACCCGGCCGTCAATAAAGAAGTGTCTGCTTATCTACACTAAATTGGTGTTGATAAGTTCTTCATTCCGAGCTTTTCGGTAACACTATTAAGAAAAGTCTTCCATTATGTCATCAGAGCTAGCTGCTTTCAGTTCCCCTCTCTGGCTGTGGCTTAGTGAACAGCTGAGACAGGCTGATGATATGTTGCTGCCAAAAGAGGGACATCTCATTCCCTACCCCTTCTCTGCTCTTAGGGAATTCCTGTGTCTGGTGCTTGCCAGACCCTGCTGCAAGCTGATTCAATTGGCTAATCTAGCACAATTTTTTTTTTTTTTTCTGAGTTTGACATATGTCTGGTTGGTGAGTTAAGTTGACTCATAGACAGACATGATGCATGCTAGAGCTGGTACAAGGTATACATCACCTCCACCATGGCTAATTCCCTCGGATATTGGATACCTCCCTCAATAGTGATCCACTTGCTTCAGAAATTTGCAAGTTCTTCCTTGAAGGGATACCTGTCCTTCACACTCAACAGGAGTCGCCTCCAGAGACTGAGGACTGCCCTTTTTATGATTCCTTTGTCAATGGCCTTATCCCTAGCAAGGGAGCCCAGCTGCTGGGCTTCCTCACCCTCTAAATCCTAACTATTGGCCCCAATATCCCAGCATTGGAGCAACCAGCTGATAAATTGCTCACCTGGATGATGGCTGAAATCTTTTCACATATCTCACAGCTCACTTAGGGATAAGGGATTGGGTGGTTTCTGACCCATTTATGATTCTTGTTCTGTGTTATGATTCACAGTTCTTGTGACTGCTCTGCTGAAGAACAGGCTGCCTCTTATGATTCTCCCTCCTGCTCCCTCTTAGGAGAAGCTTCCTCCCTTACTAAACAAGTTGACCTCTGCTTCCATTGTTTCTTCTTGACAATTGTAAAAGGAACTAGGCTTTAAGCCTCATTGTTTTTAAGATTATTTGCCTCATTGCGTAAGACTATTCATATTAGACATATAATTAATGATTAGAAATTGGTTTAGAAAAGATTAATAGACTGTAGGTGCATATAAAACAATATCTATGAGTTGCTTAATTGTTTTATGAGACTCTTGTTTTATGGCTGGCTTAGAATCCAGTCAAGCTGAATCAACAGAGAAGGATCATATATCTTAAGACCCAGGACATGGGAGTAAGTGATTAACTTTAGAATAAGATAAATTAATAACATAACCTGAGTAGTTTTCTAGAGACCCATAGATACTTTTGAAATGTAAGAAGATAAGTGATGATGGTGACCGGAGACTTCATGCCCATGACCACCAATTCCAGAAGAACTGAGACATGAGAATGGAGAATGGATGAGATAAGATGATGGATGACAACGATATGAGAACAGAGAATTGACTGGAAAATTACAGAGACTTTGGATTGGAACAATGGGTGGCAAAAGGGTATAAAAGATTTGAAAACTTTTGGAGGGTTGCCATTCACTGCGGTGGTGGCCCAACTCCGAGTTGTTAATAAAGCAAACCTAGAGAAACCCATGTTTGTAAATTTTTTAACAGAATTGGCGACCCAGATGGGACTCTAGGACACAAGAGAGAAAGAGAGCAATGGGATATTTCTCTGGACAAACCCGTTACCAACATTCAATTGCCGGCAGAAATAATCAGGTGAGGTCACCTACGAGACTTGGGCACGGGTAGTTCCAGACAGAAATTATCCTGGGAAACTCTTGTGTTTAAACTTGTAAAAATTAGTTAAGAAAAATGGGGTTAGCACCCAGCGTTGAAAGGGGGACGCCCCTTGCTGAGGTGTTGGATAATTGGAAAAAGATACCCTTAGCACAGACATTATAAAAAAAGAAATTGATAATGTTGTGCCAAGAGGAATGGCCATTCCTGACGAGAAATAGAGGAGGAGGGCCAATGGATGAGTGGCCTCCTAAGGGAACATTTAAACCCCATAAGCAAAAATTTTTGAGAATGATTTTGGAAGACTCCGGAAGTCAAGATATTGATTATTGATATATTTGGTATAATTGGACACAACAAAGGAGAAAAACTCCCTTGTTGAAAATGAGGAAAAGTTTACTTCCCTCGGCCCCTGAGGCTGAGGAAACTGAGCTTTACTCAAAAAGTGCTGGCATGTATCCAATGTGTTTGGATTATATCCCAAACCCGAGAGCAGGACCGGGTACACCTGCTGAAGTTTTTCCAGTAACTGTAATAATGAGACATGAACCTTGGAAGCAAGGTGATTTAGTAGCCTGGCAGTCAAAGATGCCTTGGCTGCGTGATGATGCTGAAAAATGTGATCAATTGTTATCGGAAATTGTCACTGATTATACTCCTAATTGGAATGATATGAGGACTTTGTTGTGAAAATTATTTTAGCCAGAGGAAAGAGAAAAGATTTTCCAAAAGGATAGAGAAATTGTTCAGAGAGGCCAGGGGTTAAACCCATGGCCTGAACAAGATCCACAATGGAATCTTACAACTACAGAAGGATCTAGGGCTCATCAAACTGCCATTCAACAATTAATAGAGGCAGTTCGCCAAGCTGGTGAGAGAGTAACTAATTGGAAAAAGGTTTTAGAATGTAGACAGAAACCTGATGAACATCCAAGTGATTATTGGGGATGATTGAAAGCAACTTTGATTAAATATGGAGGCATGACCGGTGACAATTTCCAGGAGCCTTTAGCTATTAGTGTTTTTGTAGATCAATCTGCTCCAGACATAAGTAAATATTTCAGGAAATATATTCCAGGCTGGCAGGGTGAGACATTAGCTAAAATTTTAAGTATTGTTGTCTTTGTTTTTGATGGGAGAGTTGAAGAAAAACAAAAACAGGAAGAGGAGAAATAAAACGAGAATGGAAAGAGAAGGAGAGAGAAATTAGATTGTTGGCAGCAGCAATTACTCAGAATTTTAATCCACGAATGAGAGGTCGAGGATTTATTCGAGGATTCACTCGAGGAAGATTTAGGGGAAGAGGGGCGCAAGGTAGAGCCCCTCCTGTTTTTCAATATGCTAACTCTCCAGAGTGTTTTTATTGTGGAAATTTAGGACATATGCAAAGAGAGTGCCCGCTGAGACCTGTTATAACCCAAGGAGGACCCCCGTCTGATAGACCACCACGACCTCATTTGCAGTAAAGAAATGGTATTCCTCTTCTCTGGAAACTAAAAACAATGGAACCCGTCAGAATCAAGGTAGATGAGTGCAGTCAGATTTCTGCAAAGGTAAATGGTATTCTTGTTACTTTCCTAGTAGATACGGGAGCGACATTGTCTTTGTTAAATTTTGAAGTCCCCCAGGTATCAAATGAAACTGTGATGATAAAGGGGGTGGTAGGGGAAGAGATAAAATATTTGTCTACTCCTCTGCCAGTTTTTTTGAATGGAAAATTAGTTTGGGGAAGATTTGTAATTTCTCCAAACTCTCCCGTTTCTCTGCTGGGACGAGACCTTTTGCAGGAATTTGGTACGTTTATCTCCTTGGCACCTACAGGAATCCAATTAATTGTAATGGGTTCTGAAGTAATTGAATTTAAAGAACAAAAATATAGTGATTCAAAAATACCACCTGAATTAGCTGGAGTTCCTAGAGAACTTTGGAGTACATCAGGGGATGAAGTAGGATTATTAAAATCTGTTGAACCAGTTGTGATAAAAACAAAAGGAGGGACTCCTCCTTTAATTCAGCAATATTCAATTATAAATGAAGCCATTTCCAGCATTGAAAAACAAATTGTACTTTTTTTGGAAAAAGGGATTTTGAGAGAGTGTCGTAGTCCCTATAATACCCCAATTTTGCCAGTAAGCAAGCATAGAATAGATAAGAATGGAGATCCTGAATATAGATTTGTTCAAGATTTATGAGCAGTAAATGAGCATGTAATTGCCCCACACCCTGTGGTACCAGATCCTAGTTTGATTTTAACCCAGATTCCAGTATGGGCGCAGTATTTTACAGTGCTTGATCTTATTGGAGCTTTCTTTAGTATTCCGATTGCTGAAGAAAGCCAACCATTTTTTGCTTTTACTTGGCAAGGGAAGCAACTTATTTGGACTAGGTTATCACAAAGTTTTACTAGTTCACCAACAATTTTTTCTCAGATTTTAAAAAATTATTTACAAGATTTAGTTTTTCCAAGAAAATCTGTCCTGGTACAATATGTTGATGATTTCTTATTGGCAAGTAAAACTGAGAATGATTGTATTTGAGATACTGAATATCTGTGTATCCAACTTGTTAAAAAAGGACACCATGCATCTCCATCTAAGTTGCAGTTTTGCCAACAGCAAGTAAAATATTTAGGATTTATATTAAAGCCTGGAGTACGAGAAGTGGATCCTGAAAGAGTCCGAGCAATTCAAGAAATACCGAGGCCAGTGACAAAGAAACAGTTGAGAGGATTCTTGGGACAGATAGGATTTTGCCGTCCTTAGATACCGGGATTTAGTGAAATAGCTAAACCTTTGCATGAAGCAACCCGAAATGAGGAAATAGAACCAATCACTTGAGGTACTGAGAAAGAGAAAGCCTTTTGTACTTTAAAGGCTGCACTCGTCTTCCCCGGCGTTGAGGCTCCCTGATTATTCAAAACCTTTTAGATTATATTGTGATGAAGCAAAAGGGGTTGCAAAGGGAGTGTTAGTACAAGCTTTAGGACCGCATGAGAGACCTGTTGCTTATTTTTTTTTTACATTAGATTCAGTGACTAAAGAAACTCTTTTTTATATTAGAGCAATAGCAGCTGCAGCTGAAATGGTTGAGAAAACTAGAACAATTGTTTTAGGTCATCCACTAACTGTTTGTGTACCTCACGAAGTAGAAATTTTGTTGAAGCAATATGTGGAAAAAGCTTTGTCTCTGCAACGAGCACATAGATATGAAATAATTCTTTTATTGGCTGATAATTTGAAATTGGAAAGGTACAACACTCTAAACCCTGTAACTTTAATGCCTTTACCTTTTGATGGAGAAAAAGATAACCATAATTGTGCTAATCTCGTAAAAGAAATCAGTAAGCCACGAGATGACCTGAGAGATCAACCTTTAGATAACCCCGATTTGAACCTCTTTACGGATGGCTCATCTTACTACAAAGAAGACCGAAGATGTACCGGTTTCGCCATTACCACGGAAACCCAGGTACTGCTGGCGGGATCTTTGCCTGCACTTTTGGGCGCACAAGGGGCAGAAATAGTTGCTCTTACTGAAGCTGTAAAGTATGCAGTTGGAATCAGAGTTAACATTTATACAGACTCTAAATATGCTTTTGGTATATGTCATGCTATGGGGACTTTGTGGAAGGAAAGGGGTTTTCTGATTTCTGCAGGAAAGACTGTTGCTCACAGACAACAGATCAAAGACCTTTTAGAAGCAATCCAATTGCCCTCTGAGATATCTGTGATTTATATAAAAACACACACACAGAGACAAGACATGATCGCGAAAGGAAATTCTCTAGCTGACCAAGCCGCTAGAGCAGCAGCACGACAGGTTATGTCCATTATGTCTCTGTCACAACTTGGAACAACATTGGAGTTCCCTGATATAAGTAAACTGTATGAAGACCTCCCCGAAAAAGAAGAACAGCAATAGACTCAGTTGGGAGCCCAGCGATGAGAAGGGCAGTGGATTCTGAACAACAAACCTCTCCTTCCAAAAAGGTATTTATTGCTGATGTTATAGACGCTCATGACAAATTGGAGGAGCCAATTTGTATTAAATAAAAGATCGAATTTATTAGCAAGCGATAAAAGAGCAAAACAGCGCTGGGCGGCCGGGGAGACAGTGCTCCGCCACAAGCTCGCACCCAAACAGGGGAAGAGCCTCTTTATTTATACAGTCTTTTTAGTCCTTGATACCTGACGGCTGGCTGGTATCTTCGGTATCTTGTGCCATCAGGTGTTAAGTGGTCGTAATTTGCCTTCTGGTGGTTGTTGGGATGAAGGCCAAAGTCTTCCTCAGCTGTTCTTTAGGTGACTCAAGTCTCATTCATGCTCTGTAAACGTCTCTCTACATATGCTAATCATCGGTACTCACGGTCTTAGATAAGTGAAGAATATCCCTACCTCCACATGCGATTTCATGAACAAAGTTAACCCGTTCATTACAGCTGATAACGCAGTGGCATCATGAGAGGACCCATGGGGGACTGGAGAGCCTAGCCCTCCGAATCCAGAGACTTTGGGCAGCTCCGGGAATTTATACAGCAGCGAAAAGAATTTGTGAAGGATGTAACCTTTGCAGACAATATGTTTCAGTGCGAATTAAACCTCCCGCTGGGAAAAGACCACCAGCCACCTTTCCTTTTCAAAAACTCCAAATTGATTATGCAGATATGCCAAAAACAATGGGGTACTCTTACATGTTAATAATTGTTGATCAGTTATCAGGATGGGTGGTGTAAGAGACTGAATTGTTATCTTGAACTATTTGCCTCAAAGATTGTTAGGTGTGAGGGACTGGGCTGTCATCAAGGAGCTGTGAACTGCTCATCTTGAGCCCTTTGTCTCTAAGATGGCCGGTTTAAACAGGACACTCCTCTGTCCATAAGGACGATTACCAGGCCATTGAGGCATCCAGGGGAGGAAACTGGGCTGGAGCTGATAAGATACTGGTTTCTGGTGTCGATCACGTGAAGGTCCTGTGATAAATGAAACCTGCAGCGCATGACATCATCGAAATATGCCCTATAAAAACCCATAGAGACAAGCTGTGGGAGGCTTTTCTTCCTCACCAAAGAATTGAAGATTGAGGACCGACGGGACGCTGCTGGATCCGTGGTGGTGACCATCCTTGCAACTCCCACCACCGACTGCTTGCCTGAGGACCGACGGGACGCCGCTGGATCCGTGGTGGTGACCATCCTTGCAACTCCCACCACTGACTGCTTGCCTGAGGACCGACGGGACGCCGCTGGATCCATGGTGGTGACTATCCTTGCAACTCTATCCCGAGTGCTTGCTTAATTTCTACCTTTTCTTCCATTCTATCCTATCGCCACCATTTTCCACTTTTGATAATAAAAACTCTTTTGACTATATGGCATTTGACCTCGTTTGTGTCTTAATCTTGCTCTTGGGATCATATCGAAACCTTCCCCGACATTGGATCGGGACAGGTGGAGGCTTTCCCGACTAAGAAAAATGATTCAAAGGCAGTGGTAAAAGTCTTGTTGAAAGAGATCATTCCAAGGTATGGGGTGCCCAAAGTAATTGATATAGATCGAGGGAGTCATTTTACAGCTGCTGTTCTGATACGGATTTATAATTTTTTTTAGGAATTTTCAATAGATTTCATACTCCACATCACCCGGAATCATCTGGACAGGTAGAACGAATGAATAGAACATTAAAAGAAAAGCTAGTGAAAGTATGTAAACAAACTGGTTTAAAATGGCCTGAGGCTCTAAATTTGGTTTTGTGGGATATTAGGAATACTCCGAGAAAACCAATTGGAGTCTCTCCAGCTGAAATTCTTTTTGGGAGAATACTTGCTGTTTCAGGTATGTATGTGCCAGCAAAAACTAGTCTTCTGGATGGAGATGAACAGGTAACACAATATCTTTTGTAGTTACAAAATTTTTTTTCCCAAATGCATAACCATGTCTATTGGTATCAGGGAATAAGCCCTGAAATTTAAGTTCATGATATACAACCAGGGGATAAAGTTTATATAAAGAATTTTAAAAGAAAGAACAGATTTGAACCAAAATGGGAAGGACCCTATACTGTTTTACTAACTTCTTTTTATGCCATTAAGATATTGGGGAAAGAAAATTGGATTTATCATTTACATGCCCGCAAAGAATCTGAAGTGTAATGGACAATTGTAAAGTATTACTCTTTTTTATACTTGTTTGTATTTTACCCTGGAGTGACACCTTGTGGACAAAATTTGTATTGCGCTATCGAATGCCCATACCAATAGAACTGTTATTACATATAGTCGTTGTTCTTAACTTTCGGACCAAATTACAGGCTTACAGGAAAAACCTGGACAGGTAATTTTTTCGAGTAGTCATCCGAAGACCACAACGAGAGACCCTATTTATCTGTTGTTCAATTTTCTCGAATTTTGTGCCAATGTTAGAAGTAGATGTAACGATTTATGGGATACTTGGTCTGACAACTATGGCTTTTTTCAACGGCAGTGAGGACATGGCATTCCAAGAACTTATCCTGTATATCATATTCACCTTCAGGAACCAACATGGAGAATTGGGACATGGTGCTTTGACCATCAAATGTGGAAAATTTATGATAATGGAGACTGGTGCTATCATTGATTTTATTTATCGAGCAATCGTTTTTCTTTTAAATTCAGGGTTGTAATAATCAATTGGAAACTTGATTTTGGGGGGAATTTCTGGCACCATCACATGGGTTATTCCCATTCATATCATAACATGCCATCTCTGAATGTGTCAAAACAAGTTGGTACGGAAACCTAGGGATGTTCACCAAGTAGAAAATGTCTAGACCAATAATATACACGTGTCACTGATGAAATCTTTTACTGATAATCTAAATTTAAGTGAATGTTGGATTTGTGTTGCTCTACCAAAAACGGTGAATCAAGGATTTCAATTAGTAGGAATTCCAATCCCTAGAAGTGCAAATTGGAAAAAGTATTGATATAACACTACTTTTTCTGAATTTTATGAAGAACAAATTTAGGAAATTAAAGTATCAAATTCAGGAGACTATTCACAGGTCCATTGTGTACAGAGATGTTATCCCCCGAGTGTTGATAACCAACGCTTATGCAAAAATAATTTATTTGTAGAAAATTGGACCCAATGTCAAAACATGACTTCTATTACCTCAGGATTGCATTTAAGTTGGCGAGCACCTGAGGACTTGGGTATTTTTTAGTTATGTGGAAACAAAGCTTATAAAGCTTTGCCTCCAATCTGGGGAGGAATCTGTACCCTAGGAGTTATGTCTACAGATTTAGAAATTCACCCAAAAACTGTCTCAAGTGCAACATGGCATAGAACCTTTTTGACTCGAATTCGGAGAACACTAAAGCTCTTGATTGAAAGGCCAACAGGATTTTATTCATTTGTTAGATGGTTGATTCTGTCTCTGGGAGTAAGTGAATTAGAGAAAGCAGTCTTAAATGTCTCTGGAGAAATTGAAAAATTAGCAAATTCAACTGCACATGGGCTTTCTATCCTTTAGAAAGAGGTAACCGAACTTTCAAAAATGACTATTCAAAACCGAATGGCCTTAGACATGATTTTGGCTTCACAAGGTGGAGTTTGTATTGTTTTAAATACCAGTTGTTGTATGTATACTGATCGATCAGGAGAATTAATGACAAATGTCCAAAAAATTTAGGAAGTTACTGCCATGATACAACAAATTCAAAGAGATGATACTTTTGGGGGATTTTTTGATACCTTTTCTTGGTTAGCATCTTAGTTTCTAAATTTGGCTACTTGGGTGAAAAAGTTAATTATAATAGTACTTGTTATAATTGCAGTAGTATGTGTGATTGTGTTGCTTCAATGTTGTTTGAGTTGTATTTCTAGGATAATACAGAAGATAAAAAAGGAAATGTGGAGTTATCGATAGATCGCAGGAGTGTGATGAAAAAAACAAAAGGAGGGAATTGTAAAAGGAACTAGGCTTTAAGCCTCATTGTTTTTAAGATTATTTGCCTCATTGCGTAAGACTATTCATATTAGACATATAATTAATGATTAGAAATTGGTTTAGAAAAGATTAATAGACTGTAGGTGCATATAAAACAATATCTATGAGTTGCTTAATTGTTTTATGAGACTCTTGTTTTATGGCTGGCTTAGAATCCAGTCAAGCTGAATCAACAGAGAAGGATCATATATCTTAAGACCCAGGACATGGGAGTAAGTGATTAACTTTAGAATAAGATAAATTAATAACATAACCTGAGTAGTTTTCTAGAGACCCATAGATACTTTTGAAATGTAAGAAGATAAGTGATGATGGTGACCGGAGACTTCATGCCCATGACCACCAATTCCAGAAGAACTGAGACATGAGAATGGAGAATGGATGAGATAAGATGATGGATGACAACGATATGAGAACAGAGAATTGACTGGAAAATTACAGAGACTTTGGATTGGAACAATGGGTGGCAAAAGGGTATAAAAGATTTGAAAACTTTTGGAGGGTTGCCATTCACTGCGGTGGTGGCCCAACTCCGAGTTGTTAATAAAGCAAACCTAGAGAAACCCATGTTTGTAAATTTTTTAACACTATAGGGGGGACTAATAGAGTTGAGGGTTGGGTCTCTGGTTTAGCCCCAGTGTCTGTATGTCTTCAGATCCAGACACCCTCTCTTCTCCTTGAGGGTGCTGAACAGTGCTCGGTAGGCATAGGCCAAGCCCCAGCACAGTGCGATAAGTTGTGCCTCTTTGGAATAGCCAGGGCATCCTTTTTTCAAACAATCTATCACTTCATCAGGATTCTGCACTTGGTCGGGAGTGAAGTCCCAGACCATCAGAGGTGACAACCTTTCTAGATACCTGCCCATATTCTCCCACATGCCTTGTTATCCATAACCACTGTGGTAGGTTGACCTTGGCTGGCTGCCAGGTGCCCACCAAGCCCCTCTATCACTCCCCCTCCTCAACTGGACAGAGGGGACAAAATAAGATGAAAAAAAACCTCATGGGTTGAGATAAAGGCAGTTTAATAAAGAAAAGCAAAGGCCGTGTGCAGAAGCAAAGGAAACAACAACAAAAAGAAGATTTATTCTCTACTTCCCATCAGCAGGTGATGTCTAGCCACTTCCCGGGAAGTAGGGCCTCAGTACGCATAGTGGCTGCTCCAGAAGACAAATGCCTTAATAACGAACGCCCCCCCTCCCCTTCCTTTCTCTTAGCTTTTATTGCTGAGCATGAGGTCATATGGTATGGAATATCCCTTTGGTCGGTTTGGGTCAGGTGTCCTGGGTCTGTTCCCTCCCAACCTCTTGCCCATCCCCAGCCTGCTGGCCTTTGGGGGTGGGGGGGCTTTGGAGAGACAGCCTTGATGCTGTGGGAGCACTGCTCAGCAGTAGCCAAAACACTGGTGTGTTATCAACACCTTTCTAGCTACAAATACAGAGCACAGCACTATGAGGGCTGCTATGAGGAAAGTTAACTCCATCCCAGCCAGACCCAATACAACTACACTGCCTCGGGGCCTGGGTGATATTCCTAAATAGTTGGTTAACCTTAGAAAAAGCTGAAACAATATTCTTGAGAAGTACCAATAGGAGTATTTTGGTTACCCAAGGATGTTCAAGATACTCAAGAGTTATTGTAACAAGGGAGAAAACATCACAGAACAAGGTGGTGAAGGTGCCATTCTGTATTTCCTTCACCAAAAACCTCTTAGAGGAAAAGGTGCAATTGTTAATTGTGTCCATGAGATGGTTCCCAAAGCACAGTAATGATGTCAGCAGTGCAGAGCCCAAATACCAGATTAAGCTCAAGGCCAGTGTTTTAATAATAAATCTCCCAGGCAAAACACCACTAAGCGCTACAGAACACAGCAAACTGCAAGAGCCAAAACCAGTCTTTAACATGTACAGCAAAAAAGGGAAACTAATATCAAGAACAGATAAGTCGATATTGCAACCAGCAACTGTTAAACAGATAGCATAATTATAAATTCCTTCTAATACTCTCTGGTTAAATCTGTCATTATCTCAAATCCTTAGAGTTCCATGTTGGGCGCCAAAAAGGACTGTCATGGTTTAACCTCAGTAGGCAGCTCAGCCCCATGCAGCTGCTCACTCACTCCCCTCACAATGGGATGGGGAAGAGAATCAGAAGAGTAAAAGTGAGAAAACTCATGGGTTGAGATAAAGACAGTTTAATAGGGAAAGCAAAAGACACATGCACAAGCAAAGCAAAACAAGGAATTTATTCGCTACTTCCCATCGGCAGGCAGGTGTTCAGCCACCTCCAGGAAAGCAGGGCTCCATCATGTGCAACAGTGAGAAGACAAATGCCATCACTCTGAACATCCCCCGTTCCCCCAGCTTTTATTGCTGAGCATGATGTCATATGGTCTGGAATATCCCTTTGGTCAGTTGGGGTCAGCTGTCCCAGCTGTGTCCCCTCCCAACTTCTTGTGCACCCCCAGCCTACTCGCTGGTGGGGTGGGGTGAGAAGCAGAAAAGGCCTTGACTCTGTGTAAGCACTGCTCAGCAGTATCGAAAACATCCCTGCGTTATCAACACTGTTTTCAGCACAAATCCAAAACATACCCCCATACTGGCTACTGTGAAGAAAATTAACTCTATCCCAGCCAAAGCCAGTACAAGTGGGTGAAGAGGAAGAGTGTGGCCTATGTCTTTTGGCAGTATTGGGCTGTTCAACTGGCCCATCACGAGGCTGTAGTTTAAGCCAGTTTGGGTGTTTTTAATTAGTGTAGACATCTCAATCATGGGATTATTGCTTTATGAGCATCTAGAAAAATCTAAAAGTTGCCCTTTTGAAGTACTGCCTGCCCATACTATTAGTTTGAACTTGATTATAACCAACAAATCCAATCAAGTAATGGTGACTTGGTTGTCACTAATATTTGATTGCGCAAGCCAGCTAAGCAGCTTAAGATGAGGTATAATTTATGATTATTTTTTTTGACAACTACATCAGAAAGTGTTTCATTTATGTTTATTTCTTTTGCACAACCTCTATGTTCCAACCTCCAGTTCAGAGCCCAATTTGGAGCACTATAAATGAATTGCCCATAATCTGCTCACAGTCAGTAGGTGTGGGGGCTTCTGCAGAGTTTAGGCCCCTCCTAGAGGAAAGAAGCTGCTATACAAATTTATCAAAGGACAGTATTTCTTAACTCAGTAAAGTGACAGGCCAAAGGGAATCTCCAAGATAAGGTATGGCTGAGAGCAGATCACTTGAATGTTAACAGTATCTCTTTAAGTAAAGTTGTGAACAGACTGTAAGTAGTTGCAATACGGTCCTTACCAGCAGCCCTGTGTGGTTTTGATTTAAAAGTACATCTTGAGTACAGCAAGGAGGTCTCTTGAATCTTAGTGCAGTGTGCTTTATTCTGGAAAGATGGCACCAGTTTATTCACTACAGAAATACTCCCACATTACTTTTAACATATTCCTTGCCTCGACCCAATTGCTACAATTACCATAGTTGGGTTACAGAGATGACAGTGGAGTGTGTACAAGATGCTGAGAGTATTCTCTGTTGAGCCAGTGAAGTTTGGGAAGAACGCTGAAAGATGTACCTGATGTGGTCTAACACTCATTTGAATCATTATTTGCAAACCTCTGGTTAGATCTGCTTGAGTATCTATTGTAAACATACACTTCATGTCTGTCTTTAAATATAGCTAATGGCAGCAATAACAGTAAAAAAACCCTACCTTGCTGGGAGAGAGGTGAAGGTGGCTTTGCTAAACATTCACAGTGCAGATACAGAGGCAAGTACAGAATACTTTAACAAGTCTAAGAGAATAGAAGGTCCTTTAACTAAAGGAAAATGTCCAGAAGGGACTTAACAAGAATTTTTATGCAGTTGGATAATCTGTCTTTGGACTGGACAGATGGGTGATGGCAGATAACATTGTTCACTATGAACACTAACCAAGTTCTTAAAAATATTCTACTGTTTTCTTAATCCCAGAAAAAAAGCAATAGAAGAGATTACAGGGGTTCGAATATAGTAGCAGGAGGTTCCAAATTGTTACCAGTTAACTTTTACAGGGTTAATGTAGAAATCTGTCTTGCTTTCAAACCATGTTGTATACAGCACAGTATGCTGTGCATACTTCACAGCTTCTGCGAAGAGGACATAGCTGGCTACTGGTACTGCTGGATATAGGAACAAGGTCTTCAGATTAGATACAGATGCTGAAATAATGGCTCGTAGACTGTTGTGAGTAGTTGAAATAGTGAAACATGTCTGCTGGATACTACTCCTGCTGTGTGTTGGTACAAACACATGTTTACCTTTACTGATGACTGTGGTGGGTTGACCCTGGCTGGATGCCAGGTGCCCACCAAAGCCGTTCTATCACTCCCCCTCCTCAGCTGGACAGGGGAGAGAAAGTATAACAAAGGGTTTGTGGGTCAAGATAAGGACAGGGAGAGATCACTCACCAATTACCATCACGGGCAAAACAGACTCAGCTTGGGGAAAATTAACTCAATTTATTACAAATCAACCAGAGTAGGGTAATGAGAAAAAAAACCAAATCTCAGAACACGTTCCCTCCACCCCTCCCTTCTTCCCAGGCACAACTTCACTCCCAGATTCTCTACCTACCCCCCACAGCAGCGCAGGGGGACGGGGAATGGGGTTTATGGTCAGTTCATCACATGTTATTTCTGCCACTTCATCCTCCTCAGGGGGAGGACTCATCACACTCTTCCCCTGCTCCAGCGTGGGGTCCCTCCCACGGGAGACAGTCCTCCACGAACTTCTCCAACGTGGGTCCTTCCCATGGGCTGCAGTTCTTCACGAATTGCTCCAGCATGGGTCCCTTCCATGGCGTGCAGTCCTTCAGGAGCACACTGCTCCAGCGTGGGTCCCCTGCGGGGTCACAAGTCCTGCCAGCAAACCTGCTCCAACATGGGCTCCTCTCTCCACAGATCCGCAGGTCCTGCCAGGAGCCTGCTCCAGCGTGGGCTTCCCACGGGGTCACAGCCTCCTTCAGGCACCCACCTGCTCCGGCGTGGGGTCCTCCACGGGCTGCAGGTGGATATCTGTTCCACCGTGGACCTCCATGGGCTGCAGGGGGACAGCCTGCCTCACCATGGTCTTCACCACGGGCTGCAGGGGAATCTCTGCTCCAGCGCCTGGAGCACCTCCTCCCCCTCCTTCTTCACTGACCTTGGTGTCTGCAGGGTTGTTTCTCTTACATGTTCTCACTCTCTCTCCAGCTGCCGTTTCTGTCTGTCCCAGCAACTTTTTTCCTTCTTAAAAATGTTATCACAGAGGCGTTACCACTATCGCTGATTGGCTTGGCCTTGGCCGGCAGTGGGTCTGTCTTAGAGCCGGCTGGTATTGGCTCTGTCAGACACAGGGGAAGCTTCCAGCAGCTTCTTACAGAAGCCACCCCTGTAACCACCCCCCACCCCCACTACCAAAACCTTGCCACACAAAGCCAATACAATGACTTGAATAGGAGTATAGCTGAATCTGTGTTCCCCTGGGCTGGGAATGACTCGTTAAGGGTAGAACTCAGCATGGTTTTTGCTTAAAAACTGCTGTCAAGGTAACAGTCACCAGTTTAAGAAAGATGTATTTTTGGAAAGCTTCTTTTCAACTTGTGACAACTTTTAGCTTTTCTTAACTATCGGTATCATGAAAAGTAGGAGACTGCACTGTTGCTGCCTTACACAGTGGATGAACTGCTTCCTGAAACACAAATAATGGTTTTTTTACCAAAACCAGGTTATTGTAGGACTGTTTATGTTGGATGATCCCTTGGAGGAAAGGCTAGAAGGGGCTATTTGCCAAAAAACCCCTCTGAATTCTAATGTGTGTTTTTGTGGAATCACTTGGGGTCCAGCTGGCAAAAGAGTTGCCACCTTGAGCGATCCGGAAAGGTTATAGCTCAGGGAAACAGGTACAGGTTCCCCACTTCTCCCTCTAGGAAACTGGTTGCCTGGAAGCAAAGGAGGACGCTTAGGTGAACTGTGCTCCCCACTCTCAGTCAGCACCAAGTGCAGTAATGCTAAGCCCTAGCTCATAGCTACATGGACAGAGCAGCAATTCTTGCAAGGGAAGACATCCTGCAGGCTCTCCCAGTTTATTGACAATATCAACTTCAGCTATAGAGAAGGTTGAGGGTCTCCTTAAATATTTTGCAAAAGGCAAGAGAATAGCTGTAGTGGCCCATCACCTTGTGGTTTTTAAAATTTTTAACTCCTTTATGAGAAAGTTGTTAAATACATATTTATCGCCCCCACACACACACACCCCCCCCACCCCACCCCCAGCTAAAGGGAGCATTTGTTTTTCCATGCAATTTCCTTATTCTGTCTCCTGTGAGTGTAGTGTTTGCTCTATATTACTTAGAGAAGTTATGCCAGAGTAACAGTGTGTTCTTCTGAAGCAGAGTTTCTTGTCCTAGGTGTACCAGATACAATTCTTAAATAGAGCAATCATCTTCTGTGTTTTAGACCTTAAATAAAACTAAATTTATTCTGTCACTTGAGTTATCAAATTCTGTCTTCTCAATAGAAGTGGACATCCAGCCTACTGTTTGTTATCAAGTGACTCAGAACATGGAAATGTGAGTTCAGCAGGAAAAAAGCTGCAGCAGCATTTGGCCCATACATGGGAATAGACTGTGGTGAGACTTCAGAGAGATGTCAGCTGTAGATATGGCAGATCATGGACTGTGACATTCCTCCTGTGCTCACATACTCAAGTACTTACTGTGTGTTCTCAATCTAGGAACTGCTCAGAAGCAAGAGGGGACTCGTACATAGAGGCTGAGAGAGTCTGATATGCAGAGGAGAAACTTGCATTCAAGAATGAGGCTAGGTGCTTAGTCAGGGGCTGAAAGTTGCAGCTATTCGTTTGGACTTTGGTTCTCTCTCAAAATCCACAGTCCTTTAAGGCTGCAGAGAAATAAGTGCAACACAAACAGAATGTAACAATCAGGTTTTGGGTTTGGGTTTCTTTTTTTCTTTTCAAGTTGTATTGGTGCATCTTGCCTGGATAAAATGTTTTGTCATTACTAACACTGGGACAGCTTTAATAACTCTGTATTAGTGATGACTATTAATATAACCTAGTAATGACAGTAGTGGGGAGTGAAAGGGAAGGCTGTGGAGATTACATAAGGACTTTAATTACAAAGCAGGAGGGAACATCTGGAGGGGAGAATCAGCAATTGTAAAAATGGGCTGCTTCATTTAACCATGTTGAAGAGAGAACTGAGTCATTGCTGAACACATTACCACTGCTAACTTTCTGGAGTAGAAAACATGACTTAGGAAATGAGAACTTCAAGAAGAGAGATTGGGTGATGCTAAGAGTTAAAGTTGAAGCATAATCAGGATGGTGAAGTTGGCATGATTTACAATTGAATTATTGTGATTATTAACCTGTTTATTTTTTCAATAAACATTGAGTTTTAGGAATGAAAAAAATGCTAAGTCACAGAACAAGGCTTTTTACAAGAAATACAACTGGGACAATGGCAAACAAAATCATACTTAAGGTTATAATAATTAAAATAGCCATCCCAGATTTAAAACCAATGAATGGATTCCAAATGAAGTGAAAGCAGCTATAGAAAATGCGGAATTTGAGTATTAAATGTTTAATAATTAATCCAGAAAAGGCTTCTTGTGTTTCTGTAGCAGTGCTACATATCAAGGTGCTGCGATTAGATCACTGGTCGGCCTGGACCAGGGAAGAGACAGATAACATACATGGTGTGAGTGCCAACTCCGTCCTTTATTGCGCAGTTAATTCCTTTTATACTAACAACGGTAGGTGGGATTACTGATATGTCATAGGGAGGCGACGACTAGCCTTCTACCTTTCCGTGACATCGCGAGATCTTCCGAACGGTGTTCCCTACAGTTTCTAAGATTATTTTACTTTTTAAAGACTGTATGCTTTCTATTGGTATTGAATTAAGTGAGAACTTAAAAATCAACATGTCAGTAAACATGGAGGTCAAACTGAGTTGAGAAGGAATGCTCAGTAGTGCAATAATATGCACAGTTGAAGATAAACATCAAGTTTTCAATTAAGAGGCCTGGTAAACAGTCCAATTAAGGGCACTGCACAGTAAATATGCTATTTGCTGCTTTAGTACCTTGAACTGTTTTTAGCTTACTCTATCCTCGGAGGAATTCCTGAGTTTTTTCTTGCATGCTCTAAAGTAAAATTGCCTTTTCATGACAACTGAAATGGAAACCAATTATCTAGCAATTCCAAGAAAACAAAAGGTACACAAAGATGCCTATCTTAAGCTTCTCAAACATGCAAGACTTGAAATGTAATGCTTTTTGGCACGATGCAAGACCTTCCTTTCTAGTTAGATGGCAAAACCCATCCCACTTGTAACTCCCACGCTGTTCCAGTTGATAGTCAAATATCTTAGCTCATTCAAATACCCTACATAAATATTTGGCAGTGGTAGAGATAGTTGATTATGCCTGAAAAAATACCTGATCATGTACTTAGATAATCAAAAACCTGCTTGAGCAGTATAAATCCAGTTTATAGTAGTTGTGAGTAGTATGTGGGCACTGGCTTACAATAACAAAAGTCAAATGTTAACAGAAGTGCCAGAGCAGTGATCTCTGATGCTTTAAGTTAAATGAATACTAGAAGGACTGAGCACTGTTGTACCCTTTTACATCCCTAACCAATAACTGAGGATGCTGGGGAAGTAGAAAGGAAATGGCTTGTGAGCTCTCCTTGCCATAGTCTGTTCTGCCATTGTTGAAGACAGAGTCCTAGGTGAGATGGACCATTTGGTCTGACCATAGGGCACTTGCGTTCTTCAGTCCTGCCTTCCAACAAAAGATAAGAATCAAACCCTTGGACTACTACTTTCCAGCATGACAAGAATGGTACTTATTGAAATGATATCCAGCCAGCTGAAAAAGTCAATTTACTAAGTGTCGCATCCCAAAGCTGGAGTGACTCAGGTTCGTGGATTTCCTTTGTCAGAATTAAGGTGAAACAACACCAGGGGAGTTCAAACAACAATCAACATTTATTCAACCTAGCTAACCTTGCCCAAGTACAAGTGAACTTATCAATATGAACCTTGCAACATGTCGTTAAGCCGCTGTTTGAGAAGAGAAGGAAGGTGTAGAAAAAGAAATGGAAAAAGGAACATGAAATGTATCAGGAGAGCCCTCCCGTTGAGTCACGAGGTTCAGAGCAGACCCCCTTGCTTTCTGGACTCCTTCTCAAAGAGGAGCCCAGGGGCGGCTAGATCCACTCTAGTCTCAGACTTGGTCAATGGTTTACGTTTAAAAGGATGAGGTGTAGGGACTGTGGAAAAGAGAGAAGGAAAAGAGGGAGAGAGAGAAAGAGAGAAAGAAAGAAAGAAAGAGAGAGAGAAGAAAAGGGTTTCACCAGTCCTGGGTCCAGCGTTGGTCCAGCCAGCAGAGATCCAGTTCCGGAGGGCACGCACTGAGAACTCGTTCTCCCTTCTTTTATAGTGTGTCAGTCAATGGTCTCGACATGCGCAGTCCCATTCCCGGGGTTCTCTGGAATCGGTCGGTGAGCTTTGGGGGGGGGTTCATTGCGGAGTTGCCTCTCTTTTTCTGCTGGCATGACCGCTTAAGATAGAAGCACAGTCCCATCCTCCGTGGGGCCTCCTCCTCCAGGCGCATATGCTGTGCTCCTTCTCCTGGTCACTTAAGATAAGGAATTGTGGCTTTGGAGAAGTGCGGTCCCACCCTCCATGGGGCCCTCTCCTCCGGCCACATTGTCCTGTTCACAAAACTCCAGCATTTTTACAGAGGCCGTTTTCTCCACCAAAGTTCTTTAATGAATGTTTGAGACATTAACTATAATTTGTCAGACCGTCACACTAAGTCATTACTTATTAAACTATACAGGCTGTGGGATTAAGTAGGAAAGAAACAGTCTCAAACATGCATTTGTTCAGTTTCAACTTTTGTTTCTGTGCTCGCAGCTTGGAAGGACTATTCTCAGACTGCCAAAGTAGTACTTAAATCACCTACTGTTTTGGACTGGTGGAACATAAGAAATCAGAAAGGATTACTTTAATCTTGCCACTGATTTTTTTCCTGTGCACTGAACAAAATATATGGTTATTAAGGAAGTTAGGGAATGTACAGCATTTGATAGCACTATTCAGAGAAAACGGGTCATGTCTACAAAGTTGAGATTTTTCTGATAAGTATATCCACAGTTAGGCCTAATCTAAGTTATTAGTTAAGCATACCAATTTAGTAAAGGCACAAGTCGTTGTGCACATCTCAGGTATTTCAGTTTAGTAAAGATGCAACTCTTTGCAGAAGTCATCTTTCCACCTATCATCTCTGTGGTGGTTTTTAAATATATAAAAGAGTTCATATATTATCATAGAATCACAGAATAGTTTGGGTTGGAAGGGACCTTTAAAGGTCATCTAGTCCAACCACCCTGCAATGAGCAGGGACATCTTCAACTAGATCAGGTTGCTCAGAGCCCCGTCCAACCTGACCTTGAATGTTTCCAGGGATGGGGCATCTACCACCTCTCTGGGCAACCTGTGCCAGTGTCTCACCACCCTCACTGTAAAAATATTTCTTCCTTTTATCTAGTCTGAATCTACTCTCCTTTAGTTTAAAACCATTACCCCTTGTCCTATCGCTACAGGCCCTACTAAAAAGTTTGTCCCCATCTTTCCTGTAGGCCCCCTTTAGGTATTGAAAGGCTGCTATAAGGTCTCCCCGGAGCTTTCTCTTCTCCAGGCTGAACAACTCCAACTCTCTCAGACTGTCTTCATAGGAGAGGTGTTCCAGCCCTCTGACCATTTTTGTGGCCCCCCCTCTGGACCCACTCCAACAGGTCCATGTCTTTCCTGTACTGATTATCTCTACTACTTATCACTTACAAATCAATTAACACTTTAAAAATGTTCAATACAGGCATAGTTTTGTTCTATTATTGCTTAGAAGCTCTGTGGGACTAACTGCAAAAGTATAAGCAATATAAATCAGTATTTAAATTATATATTACATGTTTATTATGAATGCAAAATTTTTTAAATTTATATTTTATGAAAAATCAGAAGTATTTACAATTTTTGTAAGATAAACTTGTATGCTCTAATTTACAGTCTGATGTAGCAACAATCCATAAAAATTCAGATCCTTTAGAGTTGTGTTTACAAATTAATTTTCTTAGGAGGCAGCTACAAAGGATAGTGCTGTATACACAAGCAAGAACCAGCTTGCTACATATGGTTTTCTTATCAGACAGACACATGTACTTTTTACATTGTTTTTAATTTCTTTACAAAAAGTCTATATAAACTTGTATGGCTTCAAAGTTGCAACCTGCACCCAATGCAAATGTATGTATAATCACCTAGTTTAAAAGTGCTGAAACAGACCTACTTAACTAAGAAATGAAAGTAATGCTTGATTAAAAAAAGCAATACAGTTTTGGGTTTTCATTAATAAAATAGTCATGTTAAATGCAGTTTGATTGCAAAGCAGATTACAATTAAGATTCCAGTAAAAAGACTGTACCATTTTATATGAGTTAGAAATTTACCATTCAATAAGATTAGCAAGTTAAGAGCCAAATACTCTTCCAATCAAATCTACAGTACAGTATGTGCTTAGTGCTAATAATGGAACTCTTATCTGCAAAAGTGTGTAGTATACATTAGAATTTATGTAGCCTCTACAAAGCTTAATTTATTGTAAAGCTTCAGCAGTCAATTAATTACTGGTTCAAGCAAGTTTTATTGTTTTAATAGATAATTTGAAATAGATACTGGTATTCAAAATGGTCATATAAAATTCCCACTTGTAGGTTATTGAATTATTTTGCCCTAATACTTTTGATTTCAGCATTGAAAAAACACTTGATAATACAAATACATAAAATATTTTCTAAATTAGTGACCTGCTTTAAAAGATGTTACTAATGTGTCACTTCCCTGTGCTAAGGCTGTGGCAAGCAGATTAGATGACAATACAAATATTAAAATTGGTGGGTTTAGATAAAATTTAAAATAATAGAAATGGCAGTACTTGTCATCCTGCTGCTATAAAATACCCTTCTAAAATGCTATTCCTCCCAAAGTAATATATTTACATTCACATCACACAACCCTCAAAGCACTTAAATTCTAAAGACTTGCAGTCAAAGTGAAAGGAAATGCTGTTTGCTTTTACCATCATCTGTCATTTTTCAGGATTTTCATCTTTGGTGACATTAAAGTTACTATCAAAGTTTCAAAGTCCTGCATGATGCATCTCCCTTTACTACAGCCGCATTTATTGCAATTACCCCATGAGGAAGTAAACCAGCATTTTAAACCTCTTTTAAAACAATCTCCAGTTTTGCAAATCTGCCTCCTAAATCCCAGTCAAAGGAATTTTTATAAAGTTGTATGCATTATACAAACACCGTGCTTTCTTGATGAAGAGCCAAACTTTGAAAAAGGAATTGAGGCATGTGAATAACAAAGTGGATAGGCACAGGTTTGGTTTTTTAAAGGCACAAATGTTATGCAATTCATATAAAAATAAATTAAATCTACAGCATTGATTCAAACAATCACAACACTTATAAAATTTACTAACTGCAGAAGTAAATCTCTTCTGTCTTTTGCAATTTTGTAACACATTGCACTTAGGAAAAAACCCTATATAAAACAACTTACATGTTAATAATATATGATACACGGGCATCAAGTTACATTTTTTTTTATACATCTCTAACTCAGCTGGTTTTATGGCATGAGTGGATGGAAGAACTACGTGAGACTTTGCCTCTGTTTTCTTTAAAAACTGGCAATTAAAGAATCTGAAAAATTATTATTACTTATGGAAAGGTCAAATATTTCTTACTTGCTTTCCTACATGTTTAGGTTTAATGTTTGCAGTATAACATACAATTTCATACTTTCATTACAACTATTGATTATTATTTTGACTTCATCTATATAAATTTACTAAAATTTGAACAAATTTTTCCAAATATTGCAGATGATCATTTACAGTGTTGAAATTAACTTCAGTGCTATTATAAAGTAATAAAAAGTTTGCAAAATGACTTTTAAAAGTGCATTTTCTGTTTTGTAGTTCATCCTCAAAGTAGGTCAACATTTTTAAAAAATTAATGCATGTTAAAATAGTGTTTGAAAAGTAGAAAGGGCAGAGTGAGCTTCTTGCACTCCTCTGATCCAATGACTTCCACAGGTTCATCAGCAGTCTGCCATATACCGTCCTGAAAAATAAAGGTAGGTTTTTTGCAGTCAGTAGATAAAACAGATTGTGTCAGTATTTTCCTGGGAGCAGTTTGACTAACTATGGAAGAACAAAAAAAGTGAAACAGTTTTCAGTCATGTTTTTGAGGAAAAATAATTATTTATGCATCACTCATTTAACAGTTTCATAATTTATAATTTAGCACTATAGAATATATCATATTAATTTGAATATATAAGTATGTCAGCGTCTTACCAGTGGCAAATCTCTTCTTAAGGAGAGAAAGTCGATAGCCAGTGCCTACTAGCTCTACATCTACTCCTGAAAGGGTGCTTCCTTCACTAATGAATTGCACCGCAAGTGTTGCTGGTTTACTGGGTCCTTCTGAAAGTTCAAATTTTGCCCTGAGGGATCCAGAACCTATAAAAATAACAAAACTGAAAGGCTGGTTGTTTTGCAAGACCAAGATGATCTCCCCAAATTTTTAGTAGTAAGAAGTAGAACTAACATGGTGATCTTTAAGACCTATTCCTAGTGGCAGTCCTATATAAATTTTCAGAAGAGTTGAGAGTACAACTCTCTTTTTTCCAATACTCTGTTTAAGACAGTGACTAGTGAATGATTCAGAGAGAAGCAATACACATTTCTACAAGATTACACTCATAGAAGAATGTGTATATCAGACAGCCTGGTCTTATTACATTAAATACCTGATTGTTCCCTATAATAATCATTTATGCTTGCTGGTCTATCTTGTATGTAGTACTTTTCATTAGCAGATTTGAAAGTACATCAGAATATTTAAATGTTGTCACAATCTGCCTGGATGAATGTACATGAACAAAACCATTGGAAGAAATGCAGCTGAACAGTAATGTACCCAGATGAAAGAAATTCTGATTTTTTCTAATAAAGACAAGGTCTGATTAAATACATTTCCCCAAAAACTTCAGTTGATTTTTCATAGACAGTGGTGAAGTTCACTTCAGTGCCATTATAAAGTAGTAATAGTTCAAAATTACTTTAAGTACATCTTTGTAGTCAATGCAAGAAATTTAAAAAAAACCCCAACATTATTGCTGGTCTCTTTTCCTAGTTCTTAAACAAGTCTTTTCTTGTTCTTGCAAAATATGCTGAGGAAAAAAGATTTAAATAATTAATTAATGGAATAGTGAAAGTCAAGTATTTTTACTTCTTTAAAACAACTAGTCAGTAGGAACTGCTAAATGAGGAGGAAAGTTAGTAACTGAAATGTTACTAGGGTAAAAGCAGGAATTGATGCATGAAATTGTTTTATGCAATGGCTTGTTCTTGATAAATTTAGCTAAAAGTCTGTTTCATTTCTTCAGTAGGTCTGTCACAGTTTGGGTAAATCGGAACTTCTTTCCACTGTAAGTATGGAAACTCATATATTCAAGTGCTTTGAAAGTTTATTCTGTGTTTTATCTCTGTCTGCAACTGACAGCTCACATAATGTACTGGAACATAAAAAACCCAAAACATTTTACTACCCTGTACACCAGATTAAGGATGACTTCAAGACATTTGCCCTAATATTAAGAGTGTTTCTGCAACTTCTCCCTTTGTTTCCATAAGTGTAAGACTAGCATATTGTTACTTCCTCTTATACACTGAATTGTGAGTACTAAGTGTTTATACTCAAAGAAAAGGGGAAGAAAGATGATGGGAAGAAAGGGGAACATAGCAGAAGCAGCGGGATATGTGCAAGTCTACTGAACACACACAAGACATGATCTGTATCACTGGCAGCCCATTTTATGCTGCTCTGCAGGTGTGCAGTAGCTCTTTATCTGGCTGCATTCATGTTTTAGTATGATTTTTTCTTTTAAAAGAAGCTCTGCAGTTTGGTAAAGGAAAAAAGAGAAGGATATCCCTACATAATCATAATGGAAGACAGATGGCAAAGAACTGTGAGGTCAGTGAATGATAAAATACACCAGACTACAGCAATAACCTCTATCAGATCAAATTCTCTCTGATTTTGTTTGAATGACTACCACAGCTTTGCAGCCTTTGCAGCAATACAAGAGGTTTTCCCTTCCCAGGCTCGTGGTTCCTATATGAAACCAGTCATATTTACAAGCAAATCTGTGCTTTCATAATTCCCTTCACTAAATTCTTAACAGGGCCAAAGGCCTTTCCGTTACACTGCAAGTCCATTTCTCCACAGAGGCTTTGTGGATGAGATGCCTCCCTTTTTCTGTTTTTCTGCTTCAGAAAGACATTGCATCTGCAAAGGCTGCAAGGGCTATGACATCAGCTGGACCTCAGGGAAAGGCAGCTGGGCAGAGTACAACTATTGCTACCTTACAAAATGCTATATAAATTACCACTCTGAGCAGATGTGCATAGATTTATTTTTTTCCTGGAATCGTATATGGTCAAAATGAAAACCCTCAAAATGTTGGTCAAGAATCATCTATAGTTGAGCCTATCTCAGCACAGGACTTTTGGATTTATTTTTTTTTCTTTCCCCCAGTTCTTCCACTTACCTCTTTCTACTTTATCTCAATTGTCAGTGTGTGGAAAACCAGAACACAGATATTAAATGTATTTTCCTTTGAATAACTGCTCATTTCCAAATAGCACTGATGTAATAATTTCCTTGCCCAGTCTAAACTAAAATAGTGGTACTAGCTGCTTTCAAGGGGCTTCGCTATTTTTCTTTTTATAATTAGTTAATATTATTACATCTCACTGTTAATGGAATCTCTCAGGAGGAATTTCATTGAGAAGAAGGTGAACTGATAAACAGGATACAGCAAGTGTAAACAGGCACGAGGACATAGAGGCTAAAATGATTACCTTGTTACTGTACAAGAAAACAAAACAAGAGTTCAACTTGCCTCCATTCTCGGACTTCTCTGAAATGCTAGATATTTTCCAATAAGCTTTCGTCTGGTCTGTATTCCTGTAAGAGAATGGTAGGTTAGTTATAAGCACCAATTTTTAGAATATTATTTCCCTGGATTTACACTGGTACCTTACAGACCATGTACGTATAACCTACATCTCTCAATGGAGGTTTATAAAAATATTTGATCATTTTAAGGTGAGTTTGTGGAAAACTATACAAAGCAAACAGGAAAACAGAAGGGTGTGTCTGCATGCCCCTGAGCTTGCAGCAGAGCTCAGATGCACATACCACCTTTTTATACAGTTAACACTGTCCTATGCCCAGGTTATGGCTCCACAATTCAAAACCCTCTGTGGTCTCAAAGGGTAAGGAAAGGCCAAACATGCTGGAAGAAGTTTGAAAGCTGGGTCTTTATGCTTCATGACGATGGTATGAGGGGGAGCAATGCTGATTGTTCTCCCTTATGTGAGACTCCTGGCTGTGTGAATTCCATTTCCATTCTAGTAAAACTAGTTGGCAGAAGTGACTCAGGGTTTAAGCTAACTTCTGATGTTGTAAAGGGGCAGAAAAGCAAAGGGCACCAAGCACCATAGTCCGTAAGCTGACAGGGCATTTTAACTCTTCAAGAACTTTGCAGCTGTTCCATCAAAGAAAAGTCAACAACTTAAAGCTGTGAGCAGCATGAAGTGCTGATAGGTTTGAAACTGTCTTTGGCATTAGTGTAGCAGGAGTGAAATGCTCACACAAGTAGCATAGATGGTAGTGGTTACTTGTAGGTTGAATTATAAAACATTCATTCTTAAAAAAAACAAAACCCCATCACCCAACCCACTAGACCAAACATATAGCAGGAGACACATACTAGAGCTGCCTGGGACATGACTGTATATTTTTTGTCAGCTTTCAAGGCTCAAAATTCTGGCCTTGGGTAGTTACCTAGGTGAAAGAGAGAATACCTGAGGCTCAAGTCCCTCACTCCGATGAATCTGCAATGAAACTGTCACTAAGTTTTGAGTCTTCCTCGCTAACACTAGGTGTTCTGGGTGGGCATTCCTGCTCTCACTCAGGTTTCATTAGAGGGGTTTGTGGAAGAAGCCTGAGCAGAGAGGGGGGAGACTGACTTCACCAAAAGTCTAGTCAAGTTGTACAGGCAGGATACCGAACCTGCCCTTGCTCAGAATAAACTTAAGGTGATTTGGTTAAAAGTATTGCTCCCTTGAAATACCAAGTCAAGAAAGATTCAATCTTGCCAGGATTTTTTCCACTTAAAATGATACTGTATTACCACTTTGTCTAATTAACACATTTAAATGTATTGCCTCCAGAAACATCAGAACCTTTCTGTAAAATACACCAGGTTTATTCTATTTCTGAACCTTGCTTTATAAGGTAAACTGATCTATAAGTAATAAGGTTAACAAAGCCTGACTTCCCTCAACTTCGTATTCTTTGCCCTCTTAACCTTCATGTTAAAAAGACCCTCTTGTCCCTCTTGGAAGTAAACAGTCCAGGAATTACGTTACAGTTGCGCAGGTACCTATGTGCTGCCAAACCACAGGCACAGTGATTGAATTCTGCTCACCTTTTGCTCCAGGGATGTCCCGCTCTGCCTAGCCCTGCTACCCTCTGCTTGTTTTCACAAACATAATTATCCGAGACACGTGTCTCGCTTTCAAGTGCTGCTGTAAATGGTCTGCAGGCTTAGAAGGTGGCGGCAGGTAGCTGCGAGTCAGATAATCAGCACGATGCTTGACTTGAGAGACAATGCTACCAGGCTTATGAAGAACTCCTCAGTTACTGAAGTTTGTTTTAAAACCATTTCAATTAGAAGTTAATTTTTAAGCTAGAACAACCAAGAAATCTTTTTAAGAACTGCATGCCTTCTACTCTCTCTATATAATCTATATATATGGATATATTTATACACACACACATATATATAATATTTTTAACCATTAAGATATTTTGGTTTCAAATCATGTTTTTAAAAATATCTATCCTGTCTATTAGCTAAAAGAAAGCAAACATTGGAAATTTCAGAAAGGCTTGTATTATTACACAGTTGGAATGGGTGCAATATAGTCTCATTTGAGTTTATGTGAATTGGCTGTACATGATCTGTTTTGGACCAGAAAATGTCCTAAACATCTGATACCATGCATTTTATCAAGAGGAAAAAAAATTAGCTGTTTCTTCCAGTGACATTTTTCAGGCTGACACTAATGAATAAACTGAAATGAATTTAAAATAATAAAAAGTATTAATATTACCATTTTGCAGGTGGAAGTGATTGCATGTTTGTTACTCCTCCATCTACTGGTACCACAACCTGGACATTAGACAGCATACTAGGCACATTCATAGACTCTGGATTGTATTTATAATCCACTCTCACATCAGTAGTGCTAGCATTACATTTCCAGTAAGTTGCAAGATTCAAGGGAGTGGACTGGATGCCATTTGAAGATACCTGTAAAAGAACAAACCATTGAAAGCAGCTTAATTAAAATATTCCCCTTTTGGGCAGAATTAGGGAATGATGGTAACGAGTATAACTCTAAATCCTGACAAATGACCAAAAGAACAATTGACCTCTGAGCCCTTAACCTCAGAATTCTGAAGACTGTTGTAGCCTAAAGTAATTCCTGTTCTTTTAATTTTAAATTAAAATAATTTAAAAAATGTTTAAACTCGCTCTGGCCCACGAGGCTCCTTCCTGTTCTGGCTTTCATAAGTCAAAACAGTTTTGTTCTAGTCTTGTGTTCTGCCTCACACAAGAAACATGCTTGCGGCAAAATGACTTCATCCTTAATAGTTGAATTCAGCTGCCCAGCCAGCAGCAGAAGGCAATACCCATCATTGGATGGGCAGCCAGCAAAACAGTTCTTACCTATTAAATGCATTATTTTCCTGCTGCAGGAGAGTTGGATGCTGTTGCTTCTGTAGCTGAACTTGTGCTACTGCCCTGCTGCACCTCTACCACTTTCCTAGTCTACTTGAGGAACCTTCTATGCCCCAATGTCCCCTCTCGCCTTTCCTTGGCAGCCCAGAACGCTTTCTATTGGCCAGGGCTTCCGCATGCTGGTGATGAGACTGGCAGCAGCAACGGTAAGTTCGGCAGCTAAGCACTAGATTGAGGCGGACAAGGAGGTTCCCAGAGCCGGGAACCCCGAGGAAGAGCAGAGACCCATCCAGAGCTGGCAGCTCTCGTGAGAGGGGCTGACATGGTGGCTGACATGGCGTGGGCGTTACCAGGGGCAACCGCGGGAGATTTAAACTACCCTGAGGAGAGCCAGCGAACAGGGCGTAGCCCCCTTCCCAGCATGAGAAGGCTACTCATGCAGTGGGCATCGTCCTCAGAAGGAGACCCAGCTATGGTTGCCACTCGGGTGAAAGCCATTGCTAGGAAAAATGCAGCGACCGAGACAGAGCTGCCAAGCAAACATGCAGCTGTCCAGGTCTCTGGCTGCAGGGAGTGCCTGAGCCTATCACTGGTACCAGAGGGCAGCAGGGACAACTCCTGTGTGAGGTGTGACCAGGTGGATGATCTGCTCAGCCTGGTGGCAGAGCTGAAGGAGGAAGTGGAAAAGTTAAGGAGTATCAGGGAGTGTGAGAGGGAGATAGATTGGTGGACCCACACCCTACCATCCCTGAGGCAGAGGCAGAGGCAGCAGATGGAGGCTCCACAAGAAGCAGAGGATCCCCTGCCCAGTTGCCACCAGGCAAGAGGGGACCTAAGAGATGGAGGGGAATAGATACAGGTCCCTGCTTGGGGAGACAGGCGAATCCCCTCCCGGTCTCCCTCACCTTCCCAGTTGCCCCTACACAACAGGTATGGGGCTCTGGAACTTGAGGACCAGGCCAATGAAGATCAGAATGTAGATGAAGGCCTATCCAGGGGGCTGCCTAGGTTGAGTCAGTCAGCCCCACGCATTCTGACAGCCTCTGTTAAGAGAAAAAGGAGGGCAATTGTCATAGGTGATTCCCTTCTGGGGGGAGAGAGGGCCCAATATGCAGACCTGACCCATCCCACAGGGAAGTCTGCTGCCTCCCTAGGGCCCGGGTAAAAGACATTACTAGGAAACTCCCCGGTCTGGTTTGGCCCTCTGATTATTACCTGCTATTGGTTGTGCAGGTTGGCAGTGATGAGATTGCAGAGAGAAGTCCAAAAGCAATCAAAAGGGACTTCAGGGCACTGGGGCGATTAGTGGAAGGATCAGGAGCACAGGTAGTGTTTTCCTCAATCCCTTCAGTGACAGGGAAATATACTGAAAGGAACAGGAAAACACACCTGATTAATAGGTGACTCAGAGGCTGGTGCCATCAGTGGAATTTTGGGTTTTTTGATCATGGGGAGGTTTACACGCCACCGGGCTTGCTGGCGACAGATGGAGTCCAGCTATCTCAGAGGGGGAAAAGGATTCTCACTCATGAGTCGGTGGGGCTCATAGAGAGGGCTTTAAACTAGGTTTGAAGGGGGCAAGGGATAAAACTAGGCTCACCAGAGATGAGCCTGGGGGCGGCATGCTAATGTGGAATCCATAGCCCAGCTCAAGTGCATCTATGCCAATGCACGCAGCATGGGCAATAAACAGGAGGAGCTGGAAGCCATTGTGCAGCAGGATAGCTATGACTTAGTCACCATCACAGAAACATGGTGGGATGACTCCCATGACTGGAGTGCTGCAATGGATGGCTATCAGCTCTTCAGAAGGGATAGGCAAGGAAGGAGAGGTGGGGGGGTGGCTCTCTATGTTAGGGAGTGTTTTGATTGTACAGAGCTCCATGACTGTGATGATAAGGTTGAGTGCTTAAGAGTAAGGATGAGAGGGAAGGCCAACAAGGCAGATATTGTGCTGGGAGTCTGTTACAGACCACCCAACCAGGTTAGAGAGACGGATGAATCATTCTACAAGCGGCTGGCAGTAGTCTCAGAATGGTGTGCCCTTGTCCTCGTGGGAGACTTCAACTTTCCAGACGTCTGCTGGAAATACAACACGGCAGAGAGTAAGCAGTCCAGGAGGTTCCTGGAGTGTGTGGAAGATAACTTGTAGAAGACAAGCTGGTAGGTGAGCCTACCAAGGGAGGAGCCTCGCTAGACCTACTGTTTACAAACAGAGAAGGACTGGTGGGAGATGTGGTGGTCGGAGGCCGTCCCGGGCTTAGCAACCATGAAATGATAGAATTCTCGATTCTTGGTGAGGTAAGGAAGGGGATCAGCAAATACACCACTATGGACTGCCAGAAGGCAAACTTTGGCCTGTTCAGGACGCTGGTTGAGAAAGTTCCTTGGGAGACAGTCCTGAAGAGCAAAGGGGTCCAGGAGGGATGGACATTCTTCAAGAAGGAAGTCTTAATGGCTCAGGACCAGGCTATTCCCATGCACCACAAGACGAACCGTCGGGGAAGACGACTGGCCTGGCTGAACAGGGATCTTTTGCTGGGACTCAGGAAAAAAAGGAGAGTTTATCATCTTTGGAAGAAAGGGCAGGCAACTCAGGAAGAGTACAGGGATCTTGTTAGGTCATGCAGAGAGAAAATTAGAAAGGCAAAAACTCAGCTAGAACTCAATCTGGCCACTATTGTAAGAGACAACAAAAAATGTTTTTACAAATATATTAACAACAAAAAGAGAGCCACGGAGAATATCTATCCTTTATTGGATACAGACGGGAACATTGCCACCAAAGATGTGGAAAAGGCTGAGGTACTTAATGCCTTCTTTGCCTCAGTCTTTAATAGGGAGACCAGTTATCCTCAGGGTACTCTGCCCCCTGAGCTGAAAAGTGAGGATGAAGAGCAGAATATACCCCCCTTAATCCAGGAGGAAATAGTTAATGACCTGCTACACTGCCTGGACACTCACAAATCTATGGGACCAGATGGATCCATCCAAGAGTACTGAGGGAGCTGGCAGAGGAGCTTGCGAAGCCACTCTCCATCATTTATCAGCAGTCCTGGTCAACAGGGGAGGTCCCAGAGGACTGGAGGCTTGCCAAAGTGACGCCCATTTACAAGAAGGGTCAGAGGGAGGATCCAGGGAACTACAGGCCTGTCAGCCTGACCTCGGTACCGGTAAAGATTATGGAGCGGCTCATCTTGAGTGCCATCACATGACACGTACAGGACAACCAGGGGATCAGGCCCAGCCAGCATGGGTTTACGAAAGGCAGGTCCTGCTTGACCAACCTGATCTCCTTCTACGACAAGGTGACCTGCCTAGTGGATGAGGGAAAGGCTGTGGATGTTGTCTACCTGGACTTCAATAAAGCCTTTAACACCGTTTCCCACAGCATTCTCCTGGAGAAACTGGCTGCTCATGGCTTGGACGGGCATACTCTTCACTGGGTAAAAAAAAACCTGTGTGGATAGCTGGGCCTAGAGAGTTGTGGTGAATGGAGTTAAATCCAGTTGGCAGCAGGTCACAAGTGGTGTTCCCCAGGGCTCAGTATTGGGGCCAGTTCTGTTCAATATCTTTATCAATGATCTGGACGAGGGGATCAAGTGCACCCTCAGCAAGTTTGCAGATGACACCAAGTTGGGAGGAAGGGTTCATCTGCTTGAGGGTAGAAAGGCTCTACAGAGGGATCTGGACAGGCTGGATCGATGGGCCGAGGCCAACTGTATGAGGTTCAACAAGGCCAAGTACCAGGTCCTGCACTTGGGTCACAACAACCCCATGCAGCGCTACAGGCTTGGGGAAGAGTGGCTGGAAAGCTGCCTGGCAGAAAAGGACCTGGGGGTGCTGGTTGACAGCCGGCTGAATATGAGCCAGCAGTGTGCCCAGGTGGCCAAGAAGGCCAATAGTATCCTGGCCTGTATCAGAAATAGTGTGGCCAGCAGGACTAGGGAAGTGATTGTTCCCCTGTATTCAGCACTGGTGAGGCCACACCTCAAGTACTGTGTTCAGTTTTAGGCCCCTCACTACAGGAAAGACATTGAGGTGCTGGAGCATGTCCAGAGAAGGGCAACCAAGTTGGTGAGGGGCCTAGAGCACAAGTTTTATGAGAAGCAGCTGAGGGAGCTGGGGCTGTTTAGTCTGGAGAAGAGGGGGCTGAGGGGAGACCTTATCACTCTCTACAATTACCTGAAGGGAGGTTGTAGTGAGGTGGGTACTGGTCTCTTCTATCAAGTAACTAGTGATAGGACGAGAGGAAATGGCCTCAAGTTGTGCCAGGGGAGGTTTAGATTGGATATTAGGAAAAATTTCTTTACTGAAAGGGTTGTCAGGCATTGGAACAGGCTGCCCAGGGAAGTGGTGGTGTCACCATCCCTGGAGGTATTCAAAAAACATGTAGACAAGGCACTTCAGGACATGGTGTAGTGGGCATGGTTGACGGTTGGACTGGATCTTAAAGGTCTATGATTCTATGCTACTGCCTCATTTTTCCCCCAAACAGTAAAGATCTTAAATAGATCTCATTCTTCCACAGTACTCATTTCTGCAATCCAAAGATATGTTCTGTTCCTTCCATCTTTCTCAGGAATTCTCTGTGTACCTAACATGCTTTTTATAGATTCAGTATGCCAAGATTTTAAACTATATTGAGGATGTGGAAAGCTACAATGATGTTAATAGCTGCACTGCTAGGTTCCTTTTGTTTTTTGATGTAGAGACAATTGGCTCAGATGTTCAACCAGCTCAGTGCAGGCTTAGCAAAGCCCTGTTCTCCCTTTTGAGGAGAGTCTGTCTGTCTTGAATTTTCATGAAGATTTTTTGTTGACAGCCAGAACCTCTTCTCACAGAATCACACAGAATGGTTGAGGTTGGAAGGGACCTCTGGAGGTCTTCTTGTCCAACGCCCCTGCTCAAGCAGGACCACCTACAGCCGGTTGCCCAGGACCATGTCCAGACGGCTTTTGAAGATCTCCAAGAAGGGAGACTCCACAAGCTCTCTGGACAACCTGTTCCAGTGCTTGGTCACCCTTACAGTCAAAAAGTGCTTCCTGATGTTCAGGCAGAACCTCCTGTGTTTCAGTTTGTGCCCGTTGCCTCTAGTCCTGTCACCAGGCACCATAGAAAAGAGCCTGGCTCTGTCTTCTTTGCACTCTCCCTTCAGGTATTTATACAAATGGATGAGATCACCCCTGAGCCTTCTCTTCTCCAGGCTGAACAGTCCCAGCTCTCAGCCTTTCCTCATAGGAGAGATGCTCCAGTCCCTTCATCATCTTTGTGGCCCTTCACTGGACTGTCTCCAGTAGCTCTATGTCTCTCTTGTACTGAGAATCCCAGAACTGAACACAGGACTCCAGGTACGGCCTCACCAGTGCTGAGCAGAGGGGAAGGATCACACCTCCCTCAACCTGCTGGCAATACTTTGCCTAATACAGTTCAGGATACCATTAGCCTTTTTTGCTGCAAGGGCACATTGCTAGCTCATGTTCAACTTGGTGTCCACCAGGAGCTCCAGGTCCTTTTCTGCCAAGCTGCTTTCCAGCTGGGTGGTCCCCAGCATATACTGGTGCCTGGGGTTGTTCCTCCCCAGGTGCAGGACTGTGCACTTCCCCTTGTTGAACTTCATGAGGTTCCTGTCAGCCCATTTCCCCAGCCTGTTGAGGTCCCCCTGGATGGCAGCACAACCCTCTGGCCTATCAGCCACTCCTCCCAGTTTGGCATCATCATCAAACATGATGAGAGTACACTCTGCCCCCTCATCCAGATCTTTAATGAAGATGTTAAACAGGATTGGACACAGTATTGACCCCAGGGTACACTGGCTAGTTACTGGCCTCCAACTAGACCTCATGCCACTGACCATCACCCTCTGGGCCTGGCTGTTCAGCCAGTTTTCAATCCACCTCAATATCTGCTCATCCAGCCCATACTTCAACAGCTTCTCTATGAGGATGCTATGGGAGACAGTGTTGAAAGCCTTCCTGAAGTCTAGGTAGACAATATCCACTGCTCTCCCCTCATCTACCAGGCTAGTCATTTCATCATAGAAGTTTATCAAGTTGGTCAAGCATGACTTCCCCTTGGTGAATCCATGCTGACTACTCCTGATGACTTGCTTGTCCTCCATGTGCTTGTAAATGGTTTCCAGGATGAGTTGTTCTATTATATTATGAGAGGTGAGAACATCATGCATTCTCATATATTACAGCTGATTAGCTATAGCATCCAAAAATTATGCAACGACAAAATCAAAATACAATATAATTACAAACTCAAACTCCCACCAAAACCCCTAAATTCAAGGAAAACTTAGCTTTGTTAACAAATACCTAAAGAAGCAGTGTTTGAAGCTTGCACACGTGAATTGGACTGAAGTGTGAGCAAGCTGAAACAGGTCATAAATGAACAGGGAATGACATGAAGGCATAACATGAATGCACTGAGCCTGGGCAGAGCCTATGCATTGGAAACAGTGACAAACAGAATTGGCCTAGATGAGGGATGACAGTTCATCTGCATGCAAGCAGGCAAAGAACAATTCTTATAGTGTCCATATAGATATGAAATCTGCCAGAGTTCCTTAAAAAATTCCAAAGGGAAAAAAGTGTTTACCTGATACTTTAAAACATCCACATTATAATAGGAGGCAGATGGATTCTGCTCTGATAATTTCTTGAGGTAGACAGTTATAGCTTGCATGTTCATCCAAAAATCCTTAGTACTGGAGTCACTTTGTGACTGATCACTACAAAGAAAAAGAAAGGTAGGAATCAGAAGGCAACACTGAGTTTTATTATTTCAGATGTCTAAAAATTAAGACTAGATCTTTCCCCTTCACTATTTCAAGCAAGAATTTGTTCTAATGCTTTTAAACACATAATTGTACCTTCCTAAATATTAAGACAAATTAACTGCTTGTTTTATCTGGTAAAAATTCTCCTTCCAGGTTGTGGAGCAGTGAGTTTCCTCTACTGATGATCTGCATCACAAGATGGAGTTAATGCTGAATTTAGATTTTACATTTAATAAAACACAATTTTAATACAATCAGGTGCTGTGAGAATGTGTGGGAGGTGGTGATGAAAGTGGTCTTTGAAAAGGAATGTTATCCAATTTGGAATAAATCCTAAAATCATAATTAGTTTTTGTTATGACATAGCTTCACTAATGCACTGAATTAAGATTTGTGCTGTATGTATTACCACGCTTTCACATATTTATAGAGAGCGTAAGCTTTCAAAATTTTTTTCAATAAAAGTGATTTTCAAATTATAAACAATTGTTCCTCAGATACTTATAGTTACATTCAATCTTAGTAACAATTTATTATATAATATCTATATGTAGGTAAGACTGCACATGACTGCAGATGCAAAATCCTGGTTGGGAGCTATTGGAGCATGAAAATGTTTTGCAGATCAAGAATATTTTCAGCTCTGGTTGCATCAGGTTTATTTTTTAATAAGGATAAAACTTTTAAGAAAAGCGATTCAGAAAGAAAATTCAAATCACTTAAGAATTCAAGAGCTCCACGGATCATCTGTGGATACATAGAGGAACTGCATCCATCCCTAAGGAGGCATGCAGAGTGCGTGTGCACAGAGTGAAAGCTGAAAACGAGCACCTGGAACACAGTAAATATGACTGCAATAGATTGAATGGCCTATAACAGTGACTTACATACCAGTAGCCTGTCCAATTTACTTCGAATTTGGTTGTCAATAGTGTTGTCATTCATGCAATTACCATTTCCCACAAAAATATATAGATAAACACTTATCACAGAGACCTTCCAAAATTTAAACAAATGAAACCAGTAGCAAAATCCTTCTGCTGCTCCACAACCAAGTGTAATTCAAAACAGAAATTCTGATGTCTCCACAAATATCACTCACATTAAAAAGTTCCATCTCTATAAATACTAAGCAAACGACGGTCATTGCAGTATATGATGAAGAGTCAAATTATTACCATACGGGTTTAACTTCATAAATATCCAGTACATACATCCTTTCTAATTAGAGGTGAAGTGTTACAGCACTCAGACAAGAATACTAGACATTTTCACTTTTTTCTAAAATATAATTTTTCAGTATAATTCACTTTCAGATATGGCTCTGCTAACATTTCAGTTATAAACTGTCATGTCAAAGAACAATAAATTAATTTTGTATGAAACGTTCATTACATTAAGCATGAATGATCAAAATGAAATTAAATACAAAAGAATGGATGCATATGGTTTGATTGTTTCAAGTTATTTCAGTAATTTAACAAATGTAGCATCTAGAAGTGTTTAACTGGTTTTCAAATAATTTCTCCAATAAATGAAAGCAAAACTGCTCAGCTGAAACAGATATCTGCTTTTACACTTTTTTTTTTTAAATTCTTAAGAATTCTCCTAAGCATGCTGCTATACACTTGAGAGATATAGTTATGTAATGGATCTGATCTACTGTAGAAATGATACAGCTTAAAAGATACACTAATAACTGACAAATGAGATTAGGTGTAGCTCCTACTACTTGTTTTCTATTTAAGGCTACTGTTTCATAATTTAATCTTACCATAGTTACTACTGTATAAGGAAATCCATGTGTCCTATTTTTGACATCTAATTTTTCTCTGTAGTTGTAATTAGTTATATTGTTCATGTAGTTTGATTAGAAAAAAGGTTTGTTTGTGGTTTGGGTTTTTTTTTTTTTTTTTTTAAAAGGTTATTAAACTTTTTTTTTTTTTTAAACACAGCTACATTTGCAAACTATTTTTTATGGCTCCTGTTATATTCAGCATAAGTTTCAAGTCTGAAATTTTTAATGGTGGCAGTGGAGAGAAACTGAGCTAAACAAGATTAGTTCAGGAAATTAAATTATGTATAAGCAAATTAACAAGACTGTAGAGAATTCTGATTTATATATACAACAATTCACATTTTACAAATCATGTAGTTTACTTTTATATTAAAAAAAAATAAAATACAAAACCTGTATACAAGTTGTGCATTTGGAAGAATCTGCTCTAGTTTACTTGTGTTTTTTACCCTGAAGCAGAGCACAGCTGGAGATGGGTTGCTGGTGAAGACTTTAATAATCCCACTTGGGAATGATACTGTCATATCACCAGTGATCTTCACAATACATCTAGAAGAAAATGAAAACATCAGTTTTATTGCAACTCATTAACTGCCTAGTTTTAATACTAATTTTAAAGCAATCATTGTACTTTTACAATCTGATGAGCTGAATTCAACACAGAAAATCAATTTCAAATGAGGATAATGTGGCACTATGACAATGTACTATCACTTTCAACTTGGAAGTCAGATGAAATAAGAAAAAAGTTTAGCTGGTTAAGCATACAGTAGTACAGGTAGATATTTTTCAGGCTTTGAAAACATGGCATGACTATGCTTAGGCAAGGCCTAAGTAGCATAGCAAGCAAAGTGACAGAGGGAATGAAGTGCTTTTAAGCTGCCCAAATTTACATGTAGCACCTACCTGACTATAATAAAAACCCTTCTCATTTTCAGTGTTCTCATTGAACACATTTTTGTAAAGCAGGGATATATGAACTCCTAGGCCAATAGAGAGTGATAAGCCACTGCTGTCACTTATAATCGGGGGAAAAAACCCTGTGAATCCCCCTTCTAATGTATATACATTTTCCCCAAAAATATTAAAACCAGAACTAGTGTGTTTTCTTATTGTAATTTATTACATTCAAAACAATTCACTATTTAACTAACTTTGTGGGATCTGCTCCTTTAAAGTAGGCGTTAACAGATTCAGTAAGGGCTACTGCAACAGGCAAGGTGTCCTGGTTTCCAAGTCTGACAGGGCTGGAACCACGTGAAACACCTAGAATACATACAGCGTATAGGTTTAATTTTCAAAAAGCTCAGCAATAGATTTCAGAATGGTTGACTACACCTGTCATTTTTACAAGAGATTACTACCATCAAGGTCACAGCAGAGTCTGAAGTATTACTTGAAAAGGATGTGGAAAAAAATAAACATAGTACAGTACAATCACACCATCAAAATACTGCTTAGCAGCCTAAAAAAAACAGGACTACGAGTATGACATTTTGTAAATGGACAGACACAAGGAAATACACAAGACAGAAGAACACTGCATTAAAATGGCTACTGATGAAACTGAAGTCAACAGATCCAAAGGAAATTAGATGTTAACTACAATACTTAAAAAGAGTCCCTATTGTATGCTTATAGCATGGAAAAATTATGATAAATTAGTCACAGAAATGCAAAGAATTCAGTTATCGTATGTATGAACATAAATGCACATACATTAATATTACCCCACATAAGTGAACTGTTGAACATTCTTTTAACTATTTCAGCCAACAAAGATTACAATTCCCAAGCAGAAACTGTTGGAAAAGTATTTTGCAAAGTTTTCTAATGTTTACATAGTAAAGATTCTGGGAGTACCTTGGAGGTACCTAGAAATACATAGCAGTTTACAAGAAAAATAATTACCAGGCCTACATCAGCCTTCACAGATGCCTGTGCCTACACAACAAAGTTCCAATGCATTGCTATAAAAATCAACTCAGACCTCAGCTAAGGCTTTTTGAAATGTGTGTGTATAATTGACAAAACCGGTTGTCATGGGATTTTACTTTTCAGTAGTGTTTTATATGTGTACTGAATATAAGAGACAATACCAGAAGTTCTATCTTTTTATTAGTGCAGTAGTGTAGTGGAGAGCATCTTACTAATTTTTTGTACCACTGCTGAAACAGCCTGTATCACATGCCTGCTGCAAGCTCTCAGAGGTATGGGATGTCACAGAGCTGCACCAAGGCAGACTCGCTATATCTCTGGCTGCAGTCCAGCTCACAAGTCCAGTTCTAGGACCTTCAGCAGCACCAGCAAATCTGGCTTTGATGCCCTGCCACCTGCCTCAGCTCCAACCACTGTTAACAGCCCTTCAGCTGTGCTGACTCAAGAGCTATTGACACAACCATGCAAACAGTTGCATTGACACACTGGAGGAGGTTGCCAAACTGCAGAATAAAAGACTGCATCATTGGCCATAAGAAGGGGCAAATAAATAAGTCTGATCAGACGGTTTTAGTTCAGTTTAGGAACAATGATTCAGGTAATTTTAATATTGGCTAAATTGCTGTCATAAAAATAAAACGTATAAAAATATTATCTTTATTATCTATATCTTCAAAGCTTTGTGTTACTTAGAAATATAGAAATGGTTTTATCTACTTGTCTTACGAGAATAAGGATTGTCACAGTAAAAATATATTCCCTTTTCTTCCAAGAAAGTAGTAATGACAAACTGAAGAAACAAGACCAATTTTCAGCTTGTTTTGGGGGGGAATAGATGGAAGATTATGTTGTATAGAAGTGGTTATAACAAGTTTTGGTGACTTCAGCAACATATAACTTGTTAAGTAGTTGAGCTTTCAAGTTACTTGTATCTACCAGACACCAGAAATAGCTGGAGAAATGTTTCAAAAGAAATACAATATTATTAGCTGTAGTGCATTAGGATGATAAGTTAACATGTAAATCTGCTTCTAGTACAATACCTGGTGGTGTCTCACAAAGCTTTTCAATTGTAGGAAGTGTTCCAATGAAAAGATCATCCTCTATTATGTTTAAATGAAACAAAACATTGCAAGAAAACAAAATATTTCAAGCAAAAATAGATGTTATAGATGTTAAACAATTTAATATATAAAAAAATACTTTACAAATGAAAACAAGGCTAAAGCATAAAAAAATTCAATTATGCATGCCTACAAGTTCACTTGGAACAAGATAATTATAGTCAATTCTCCATTATTCAGAACAAATGGGGTGATGGAAACACTGGATTGTACAAAAGCCAAAAAAAATACAGACAGTAGTGCAGAGTGTATCCTCATGCCCCAAAATCATTCAGCTGTCTGCACTGCCCTTCCCAGCTCTCCAGGACTATTTAATTCATACAATCAGTGCAGATAGAACTGGACTCATTTATTTTTGCTAGGCCAGGTTAACAACCATGTCAAACCTTGGTGTCAGCACACACCTCCTTACCTCCTCCCTCACCTCACGATTTCACTGTCACTGTCTCCAATAACACACACAGAGCTGGGGCTATTGATGCTGCTGCCACCAACTTCTGGTTCCTTGGCACCAGTGCTGAGGCCTGAGGAAGTGAGCCTGGATGGACTCTGGCAACCAAAATATCAGTTATCTTTCTATGATGCTTCTCAGCATTTGGGAAACTGGTGGACACTGAACTGTGCCAGCACTGTAGCAGCTAAGGCTAGGCAGACCTTACTAGCTTTGGTCCTGCACAGGGTGGAAACAGCTACATTGCTTTCAATGCAGAACTCCCACTAGAAGCTGTGCAGATGCTCTTCTGAGGTTCTGAGCCTGGGTGAGGAATCCTTGGCATCAGTAACATTCATAGATAACTGAGTGTTAACTCAAGACTCTGATTTAACTTGGGACTAAAGTGGTAATAGTGTTCAGGAACGAAATACTTCCATTCTGCTACAGAAACAAGTTAAAATGTCTTTTAAAAAAACCCCACAAATACCCCCCCCAGTCTCCTTGTTATTTGTTATAATCAAATATCATAACTGAAGAACTTTAAAAACATGAGAAAACCTTCTGAAATTAGTGGCAGCACAGGAAGACTGATTTGCTTTTCATCTTCAGCTTTATTGTTTGGTTGGTTGTTTTGCTTTTACTAAACACCTCTGTTTAGCTTATATACTTCAGTAACTTGAAGAAAAAGATGCATTAGTTTCATTTTTTTGGAAACTGCAATTACAGGATAACAAACAAAATAAAAATAACATTAAAAGAACTCAATTTTGTGAACATTTATATTAATTCAAATTTATCAGTATCCCAAAATATTTCTGTACATCTACAATAACATCTTCTGAACAAATACATGATAATGTTGTGCTTTGTGCTTGATGAATAGGTATACAAGCACACCAAATACAAATTAATGGAATATTTTAATTTTGAAAAATATTTCACTGAAGAACATGCCATAATTGCATCTATGATCTAATCTAGTCAAATCCACTGTCCTGTCTCTCAGTGTCATTTAGAAGCAGGTATTGCAAAGGATGCTTGAAGTACCTAGACTGGACTCACATATGGAACAACTAACTCCAAGGAATGGTTTTCCTAACAGGTGGAACTCGGTGGCAGAATTATACCATTTCTAAAATGAGTTAAAATGGTTAATTTAACTTACCAACTGTAGGTGTGCTTGCTGCACTGAGGGAAGCAGAAGAGGATATTGAGGAAATGCTCTCTGCAAGTGCCAAGGGAGCTGCAGGTGGTAGACTTGAGTTAGAGGTCAATGGAGGGCTGAATGGCCTAGGCTAAACACAAGAGATCACAAGAGTATTAGAGACAGAAAGTGGTTTTAAAAAAAGATGAAAAAAGACTGTAAATAGAAGAGTTCTTAATTTCATTCCCCAATAAGTTTCATAGTGTTTCTCAACATATTTCTTTTAATACTTTATCTATCCTAGTTTTTAGCATAAAACAGAGACCCCACATTTTCTATGGGAATCAATTCCATTATTTCATAGCTTATTAATTTTTTTCCTGGGTAGTTAAGTCTAATGTATTTGATTATGTAACAGCCTGTCAATAATTGTGCTATAACACAGTAGCAGAACCTAAGCCTATAGCCCTGTGTATATGTGCAGCAAATGTGGATTTTCAGAGCTAAAGGAGAGCTACTAACAAACTGGAAGCAAGTCCAGCAGAGGGCAACTAGAATAGTTGATGACTGGAGGACATGAGAGAGAGGAAGAGGCTGAAGGACCTGGGTTTGTTCAGCCTGGAGAAGAGAAGCCTAAGGAGGGATCTACTAGCAGATTTTCACTAGCTACAAAGAAGATGGAGTCAGGCTCTATTCAGAGGTGCAAGAGCTATAACAAAAGGAAATTTCAGCTGAACATTGGGGAAAAAAAATTCCTTCTTGTAACCTTGTGGTTAAACCCTGGGACAGGTTGCCCAAAGAGGTTGTGAGACCTCCCTCCCCAGAGATTTTCAAAACTCAGCATGTCCCTGAGCAACCTGATGCAGTTTTGAAGTTAGCCCTTCCTTGAGCAGGACGTTGGCCTAGAGGAGATCTTCAAAAGTCCCTTCCACCCTAAATCTTTGGATAGTTTTATGATCCATTTAACTGTTAAGGTATTAGTTTAAAATAACTAATGATCATTTTGGGATTAACCTATCTAAAAGGTACTGGAACTCCTGAAGCATCTGTTTTGGTTGGGTAATTGTTTTTTTCATTTTGGTTCTATCATGCTTGTCACTGAGTATATGACTTTTATAGAGACCGTGGGAATTGTAAAAGGAGGTGGCATATAGCGAAGACAACTCACAATCTTCCACTTGTATCCAGATAACAGCCAGTTTCTAAAAAATGTAACTTTGTGCAGAATCATACTTTATAGCAGAACAGTACCAGCTAAATTCTTCTCTTTAATTCTGATGAGATGAAGAACAGATTTCTTGGTCTAAGAGCAATTACTACAATTTTATACTGGAATGAGAAAAGAATCTCAAAATGAACCTTATTCTGACCGTATAACATTACAGAAAAGCAAAAGAATTAAACAATGTTTCAGCATAAGACCAGAATTTTTTTCATAATGAGAATATGGTGAAAGTATCTTGCTACTTTGAAAGACAGTAAGAGGATCTTACCATGGTAAAATTTTTTCCAAGTCCGTAAGTCAAACAAAACGCAAAGAATCACAATATTCATAGAAGAGATTAAGCATGGCTTGGTCTGATATGCTGTCGTCTTTGCCACATTCCTTATCAGCAGGTGGACCTACACTGCAAGCAGTGAGCAGAGATGCAGGAAGCGTGCAACCTCTCACTATCCCGATGGGCAGCTGCTGCAATCTGCCACCTCTACCAACCAGCACCAAAGGCAGGGCAAAGTCACAGCAGGGCTACTTGTGTCAACACATGACTGATAAAGATCTACTTAATACCACTCATTCCCCAAAGCTTTGGTGATATCCCTAAATCAATGGAGTTTTGTTAATTACTTCGCTAGTATTTCACATTTTGAAAGCTTTAATCCCACACATATGCTATCCTTTAATTTTCAAGTTATTGATTTGTTCAATTAAAAGCATTCAGCTGATGCAAAATTTATGTTTTGGACCTTTTTAGTTAAGTTAAGAATTATTTTGTTATAGTAACATGTTTATCATGAACAACTGCCATGCCTATCCAGCAACGGTGAAAATCTGAGTATGTGATTCCTTGAACATTGGCTGGAAAGTAACTCCACTGTAACAGTGTAAATGACATATCTGAAATTGAGTTACAGTGGAGAATTAAAAAAAACCCCAACAATCAATACATACTATTTCATTAATTCCACTAAGTTTCCCTGTAGACAACTTTGGTCTTGAAGCAGGCCTTGGAAGGGGTACAATGGTGCCTACAGAAAGAGGAGTTGTGGGCCTTGCTGAAAGAAAGCAAATTTAAGGAAATCAATATTAGAAAGGTCACACTGAACATAAATATGTACTCACTTGAATAGAATAACTGTAAGTTATGCTTCTATTAAAAGTTCCTATTTTACAAGCTCCATTTTGTAAGATTTACCACTAAGCCCTATTTTAAAAACATTTATGATATGTAATACCCTGAAAAGTGACTCTAAAAATGGCATCATGGGCTTTCTCATTGCTCTCATATGATTTTATACTAACTATTCCCAGAGGTTTGTATGTAAAAAGATGGTTTTACCCAAGATCCCTTTTGTGTATAGTCTATATGGATTCAGAATAGAGGACAGTCTTTCATGTCTCACCACAAATGGAAAATTCAGTGGAAATTCATATTTAGTCCTGGCTGACAATAGCATAACTCTGTTTACATCAAATTATGACCTCTGAAATCCCACTGACTTCAATAAGTATATAACAGTATAACAGATAAATTACTCTGTTCATTGCAAGAACACAGTAATTCCATATTATCTCTTAGTTGAGCTATCAGAAGTAAAAAGCAGTTAAAAAAAAAAAACAAACCAAACCTGCCCTCATGTCCTTCTAAACTTAACAGACACAACTAACAGATGGTGGCAGCAGTACAAAGATGCCACTTTTAGATAGTCACTTTTCCGAATAGAGTTGTACTTCAAAATAAATGTTAGATGCCATCCAATGAGTATGCCAGATCTAAAATTAACTTCAAAATAGACTGAAACCCTAACATATGACTATGTCGTTGCAGCACATTCTATCATCTCCCTCACATTATTCTGGATGGTACTGATTTTAATTAAATCAGTTAATGTTATTGAAAAATATAATTTTTAAGTACAGAATTTTCTCAGACATTCAGCATAACTGCTGTCATTGAAGTATGGGAGTTTCATCACTGACTTGGGAAGAAAGAAGTTAGGCTAATACTGACCACATCCACCTTAAGAGTTGCAAACTCAAAATTCACTTCTGAAATATCAGTCATTCCTTTAAAATTCTTGTTATGCCCCAGGAAGGCAGTACATGCAAAACATTGAGTAGTCTGCTGCAGTATCACAGGTATTCAGTGAGTCATGGCCCACTTGCCCAAATGCACTTTTCCTTTGCCCTCTTAGTATGTAGCATTAGCATGATACCATCCATGCTTCAAAATACTGGGTGTTAAAAAGGAAGTTTTAAACCCAATTTGTTTAATGTTATTTAATCTGAGAACATCTATATATTCCTATTTCTAGAAAAGCAAAGCTCTACACAGGTAAGAAAAAGCCATGCCTTTAAATAATTTGAATTTTTCTTCTTACTTCAAGCTGAATATTTATTTCATTGTCCTAACTTAGAAGGAAGTTGGTGCTAACAAGCAGTTTAGTACATTCTAAGTAAGAAGATGAGTTAATTTTAACATCAGGTGAGCAATAACAACAAAAAGAAAAATCAGTCCAAAGCTTGCTTTTTGGAGTCAATTAGCAAAGAGCAGTACACAATGCATGCTTGCCATACCCTTATTTGTATAAACACAAGACGACACTAAACTATAGTCCAGTAGTGCTGAAGATGATGCGGGAGAAATTTCAGCAGTAATGCCAGTTTCTTCAATGAATAATTGTTCGTGGCATAGAGTGTTATTGAAAAGGTCACTTTGATCCTCAGAAGCACAGCTGTTAGAATTCCCAAGCAAAGCAGAAGAGGCAAGACAGGCATTTTCAGTTTTAAAATGCAGTCTTTGGGGCTCCTTCTTGTCTGCGCTTGTGGGTCTAATTGTAAGAAGTTCATCAGCAAAGGAAATGCACTGACTCTGAGACCATGAAACAGAGTATAAAGTACTGGTACTCCCTGATGGTGCTGCCATAACACCAGATTTGCACAAAGTGCTAATGGTAAAATCTGGTGAAGATGGGTTTCGAGACCTAGAATCTGTCTTATGTCCAAGCAAAGACAGAGATACTCTACACCCAGGCAAATCAGTGGTAGATGAGGAGGAGCTCCTATTATGCTCTTTCAGTATAGCTGAAGGAAAAGGGAAGAATTGAAACTAGGAGCAACACTGACATGATAAAAATTTCAATATAAATCTAGGCTTCAAAAGCATATTCAATATCCACTACATGAGGATTACTAGCCACCACCACAAAAAATAACTGCTCTACTAGACTAAAAATCACACCACTTAAAAGAAAAAAACCCAGCCACATATCACATGTACTTCATTCATACTGTCAACCATGTCATTTTCCATTTTTTAAGTAAGCTGACAAGCAATTTATTGTGTTTCTCTCCCCTTAAGGCCCTACTTCTCATGACTTTCCTTATTCCTCTAACTTCTTCCCTGTCATGGTTTCACTTCCTCTCATCTTTGTCTTTTCCTTCTTGTATCCTACTCCATGCTTGTTTCCTCTCCACAGCTTCCTGCTTTTCATTTCTTTCAAAGTTATTTAATCAAACCTACCCTTCTCTGTTACTTCCAAACATTTTTATCCTCTTACCCTTAACATCTGTAATGGGAAGGCCCAACATAAATTGCTGTCCGGTAAATGAATGAAGACAATGAAATCATGAGATCCTGTATGATATTCTTCTGTCTGTATCAATCCGTATCTAGTGAGTAACTGTATCTATGAGGCATCACCTGCCCCAGTTTATTTCCTCTCTCATCCTAGAGCCTTCAGGCTGCTGGAAAACAGGAGTTTTCCACAAGTACTCCCTGCACTTGGCTGTTGCCTGTTGCAGTAGATGACAAATAAAGCAGTAAATGCAAGGTTAGTCAATTCTCAACATCTTGCAGATTAGCAAAGCTAGGAACAACAGCAGAGTGGCATACAGAATTAAAGAGAGCAACAAGTTTTAAAGTTCAGATCAAAAGTGTAGGTGTCCTCTCTATAGTTGTCCTTTTGTCATGAACAAGTATATTCTTGTCGTGGTTTAAGCCCAGCCAGCAACTAGGAACCACGCAGCTGCTCCCTCCCTCCCTCCCAGTGGGATGGGGAGGAGAAGGGGGGGGGGGAAGAGAGAAAGAGAGAAATAAAACCCAAGAAAAGACAAGTGATGCACAACGCAACTGTTCACCACCCACTGACTGATGCCCGAGCAGCAATCCACCCCTCCCAGCCAACTCCCCCCAGTTTATATACCGAGCATGACATTCTATTCTATGGTATGGAATATCCCTTTGCCTAGTTCGGGTCAGCTGTCCTGGCCATGCTCCCTCCCAGCTTCTTGTGCACCTGCCTGCTAGCAGAGCATAGGAAACTGAAAAATCCTTAACTTAGGATAAGCACTACTTAGCAACAACTAAATTATCCATGTGTTATCAACATTATTCTCACACTAAATCCAAAACACACTATACCAGCTACCAAGAAAATTAACTCTAGCCCAGCCGAAACCAGGACAATTCTCCAAGCCCAAATAAACAGAGATTTAACACAGCTTTCCCTTTCTAACGGATATTTTAAATATCATTCAAAGGTTTTGAAATACTACTACAAATCCTATACAAAAGCAATGTGGATATGTGCAAGACTATTTTAAAAATACACATGGATGAAAATGAGGAAGATAAAAAGAAGCAGTAAAACAAATTAAGTATCCTTTGCCTTCCTCTACAGACTCCGACACCAGATCAAAGCAATAATGCAGCTAGCAAGACACATTATTTTGAGAAAGCACAACTTCTTTTCAGCATATTCATAGAATCATGGAACCATTCAGGTTGAAAAAGTCCCTTAAGACCATCAAGTCCAACCATTAACCTAACACTACCAATTCCACCACTAAACCATGTCCCTAAGCACCACATCTACACATCTTTTACATACCACCAGGGATGGTGACACCACCACTTCCCTAGGCAGCCTGTTCCAATGCCTGACAACCCTTTCAGTAAAGAAATTTTTCCTAATATCCAATCTAAACCTCCCCTGGCACAACTTGAGGCCATTTCCTCTCGTCCTATCACTAGTTACTTGATAGAAGAGACCAGTACCCACCTCACTACAACCTCCCTTCAGGTAATTGTAGAGAGTGATAAGGTCTCCCCTCAGCCCCCTCTTCTCCAGACTAAACAGCCCCAGCTCCCTCAGCTGCTTCTCATAAGACTTGTGCTCCAGGCCCCTCACCAACTTGGTTGCCCTTCTCTGGACACGCTCCAGCACCTCAATGTCTTTCCTGTAGCGAGGGGCCCAAAACTGAACACAGTACTCGAGGTGCGGCCTCACCAGTGCTGAATACAGGGGAACAATCACTTCTCTAGTCCTGCTGGCCACACTATTTCTGATACAGGCCAGGATACTATTGGCCTTCTTGGCCACCTGGGCACACTGCTGGCTCATATTCAGCCGGCTGTCAACCAGCACCCCCAGGTCCTTTTCTGCCAGGCAGCTTTCCAGCCACTCTTCCCCAAGCCTGTAGCGCTGCATGGGGTTGTTGTGACCCAAGTGCAGGACCTGGTACTTGGCCTTGTTGAACCTCATACAGTTGGCCTCGGCCCATCGATCCAGCCTGTCCAGATCCCTCTGTAGAGCCTTTCTACCCTCAAGCAGATCAACCCTTCCTCCCAACTTGGTGTCGTCTGCAAACTTGCTGAGGGTGCACTTGATCCCCTCGTCCAGATCATTGATAAAGATATTGAACAGAACTGGCCCCAATACTGAGCCCTGGGGAACGCCACTTGTGACCAGCCGTCAACTGGATTTAACTCCATTCACCACAACTCTCTAGGCCCAGCCATCCACACAGGTTTTTTTACCCAGCGAAGAGTATGCCCATCTAAGCCATGAGCAGCCAGTTTCTCCAGGAGAATGCTGTGGGAAACGGTGTCAAAGGCTTTACTGAAGTCCAGGTAAACAACATCCACAGCCTTTCCCTCATCCACTAGGCGGGTCACCTTGTCATAGAAGGAGATCAGGCTGGTCAAGCAGGACCTGCCTTTCATAAACCCATGCTGGCTGGGCCTGATCCCCTGGTTGTCCTGTACGTGTCACATGATAGCACTCAAGATGAGCCGCTCCATAATCTTTACCGGTACCGAGGTCAGGCTGACAGGCCTGTAGTTCCCCGGATCCTCCTTCTGGCCCTTCTTGTAGATGGGCATCACATTTGCTAACCTCCAGTCAACTGGGACCTCCCCTGGTTAGCCAGGACTGCTGATAAATGATTGAAAACAGCTTGGTGAGCACTTCCACCAGCTCCCTCAGTACCCTTGGGTGGATCCCATCCAGCCCCATAGACTTGTGTGTGTCTAAGTGGTGTAGCAGGTCGCTAACCATTTCCCCTTGGATTATAGGGGCTTCATTCTGCTCTTCATCCTTGCCTTCCAGCTCAGGGGTTGGGTACCCTGAAAACAATTGTTCTTACAAATATATATAGAGAGAGATATATATAAAATTATCCTTAAATATGTTACAAACATGAATCCACTAACCAATAATCTTGACTGGATACCTAAGTGAGGAAGAGACAATCTAACGATTTCTCTAAGCTAAATTTGTTATACAACATAACTTTTAAGGAACATGAATTTGTAGTGTAGGAATAAGTTCCACTTAAAACCCTAAGGGTTACGTAGCAATGCTGGTTGCTGCCAAAAGGACATTATTAAGGCCAAGAAGAATTAGCACTAGTTGTACAGAATTCTCCTATTGATATATGTACTCTTTCTTACTGTTCTTCAATCTGTATGATCAAGTACAGATGAAAACAGTTAGAAAGCCATGATTGCAAACAAAGTAGTAAGGTCCATAATAATTTTTGGAATAGGAATACCTAAAGAGTGAACACTTCCTTTCTTGAGCATATGGGAAGAGAAGAGTCTCTACATTAAGACAGTAGGGGCTGGAAAATAGACATGCAGTAGGTAGACTGAAGAGAACTGTGAAATAGCATATCTGCTACTGTTAGTAAATAGTAGATTCCACCTTAAATCCCCTGAGATAATCAATGTAAATTATTTAAGTAAATACTTTTAATAAGCAGGTCCTAACATAGCCGTAATATCTGGTTTTGTTTCAGTCTCTTTCCAAACTAGTTTCTCAACATCTGCTCTCAGCCTCTTCAACGCACATACCCACTCACATGCTATTTTGCCTCCCTCTCCCTCACTGCCTTCTGAATGTAAAAATCAATATTGCCTATTTCTGTAAACTTCCCCCCCACCAAAGAACAAGTTTCAGGAAAGCCTGCCAGTATCCTGCCCACACTAATATCCTCCAAAATCCTGCACCCAAAATTCCCACACAGTATTCACCCCCTCCCCTCCACCTCCCATACTCCTCAGCCCACCCTCTTCCTCCCAATATACCTACTCTCAGGTGGTGCCAGGAACTCCCCCTTGATTCCAGTCTCAGTCCTGCCATTTTTCTCCTGCTCCCCTTGGATTATGCCCACACATCTCCTAACAGATTCATGGTTTCCTACAAGAAACAAGTTCCTCACAGTAAAGCTCCACAGTAGCTTTGTACTACATAGCTCAACAGGCTTTCCTGGAAAGAAGAAACTCATCCCTATTCACAGTGCAAGCTCAGCATCTCTCAGGTGCTGTGACAACCTCCTTTTAATTTCCCAACTTTACCAACTGAAAAAATAGGATTATATTCTTCCTCCAGCATAGATGATGATCATTTTTTGTAAAGGGAGATAAGGAGAGAAAAAAAAGACAAAAGCAAGATAGAATTTTCCTAAGGTTTCTAGTGCTTCCTCTTCCCCCTTGCTCCCTAGCTTGAAAGCCTGACATACTGCACAGTTGTATATTACTCATAATGTAGGATACTGCTTCACAAAATTCTTTCATTTCAGTAGTCAAAGCACATTCCCTTGCAATGACTAAAAAAGCAACAACAGAACATCCCGAAGAGTATGCAAAAAACATTTTCTGCTATCAAATATTTTACCTGATGAGGATGCCAAGGAGGCTGAAGAAGATTCAAGAGAACTGCTAAAGAGTGGATCCCATGCCAGAAGGTCACTGTTCCCCTTTCTATAGTAACAAATGGAATATTAATGAAAGATGTATATACTATAAAAATAAAATTACAACTTTGGTAATTCATCTTCTGTATTAGTTAGTCTTTGTATCTAAAAATTAAAAGTACTTACAAATTGCAGGTCAAAGAACTGATTTACACATAAGGAAACTATCTGAACTGATACCTTGGTGCAAGTTTGTGTGTGGACATATTTCATAATGTCAGTAAATTATTTTCATTTTCAACAAGACATACGTCTACAAATCAATTTGTTTCAGTATATGCATATATGAGCAATGTATATAGACCTGTCCAAATTTGGGGCTTGTAATCTTAAACACTTTACAATGGAACACTATATGATAGAAACTAAATCCATCTTATTTAAAACCTGAAATTACAAAATATTGTTTTTTATTAAAATCATGTAATTATAAATATCAATTGAGACAGATCACAATGAAGCAAATGCATTAGAAGGGGAAAACAAGTGAATAGAAGTCTCCACTGTTACATAATTACTCCTTAACTCTTACGATGCAATAGATGCCCGACTTAAAATAACAGTCAACTGATATTTCCAATGAGCCTTGGAGTCTTATTGGTCAAAATAAGACCAAATTCCCCCAAAACTACACTTGATATAATTTTAAAAGTTGAACTTACTCATTAGCTGGAGTAGAAAGCTTTGATTTTGTTAACTCTTCGCCTAAGCAAAAGACACAGTATTATCACCACTCTAAAATAAAAACCTTTCAGCTTCATTATAAAAAGATAGTAAATGTTAATAGTTACAGTTCAAAACTAATTATGAATTATTAAGACAGAAAAGAGAAAATGCATTATCTCTGATAATCTAAATTCAGATACTCCTGAAATACCTTCTAGAAGGAGAGGACTAAACAGAGCAATGCGTTTCAGGAGAAAGTGTTGGTCACCTGAAATTTCTTCCTTAAATTATACTGTTTACATCAATATTATTCTTCAGGAAACCTGGCTTGGTTTCCCACTGAGAAAAACCCTAAAGGATAGAGACTAATGCTCAATCCTCTATCTCCATGGCCACGTTTTGTGTTTTTGACTATAAAACAGAGAGAGTGCTTTGCTGTTTTGTGGATGATACTCAACTTGAGCAGGTGGAAGGGTTTTTAAGAACTTACACAAGAGTCATTTCCATGGGATTTCCCTCCCCCCCTCCCCCCACCTTTGGCTCTTGGACTTGTTCCTCATCACTGTCACAGCCAGCCTCATCTGTTTCCCGGAACAGGGAACAGCTAAGTATACAGAAAAAGAAGAGGTCTGGGTGGCTTCTGCTAGCTGCTTTGAAATTTTGACCAAATAACTTAATTTTGCCCTTTGAATTTACTGTGAGTAGTTCAAAGGCAAATATCATAAAGGTACCTAGAACTGACAAGAGAAATATTTTTTCTACTTAAAATACGAATACTTAATAAGTTTATTTCTTCAACAATAAAAAAAAATATTTTCATGCTATGTTAAAAACCTAACATAAATAGACTAAATGTTAAATATTCACACTTACTGGATGAATTTCGATTCATTTGTGCCTGAAACAGAAAAAAACCCAAACCCATAAGAATAAATTCTTTTACCAACTGTCAAATAAAACACTTAATAGTCCCAGGGTTCTTATTTCCACTCAACTTTCCATGCAATATTTTGCTTTCAATGCCAGGCAGAACATTCTGGAGCTTGCAGAAGACCAGAACATGAGCCAGGACAGAGCAACTAGTGCATGCCCGCCACACCAGTAAGAAGAGGCAGGAATGAAGACTGCAGAACTGACAAAGGCAACAGTATGACTAAATTCCTTGACAGGCCAGGCCAGTAAAATTAAAACAGCTTTTATATCACATTGCATACCTGACAGATAAGAACAGAAACATTCCTAAGGTTTTCCCAATAACTTTCTCACATACTACACTTACTTGGTTTTAATCTAAAAACCATGAATAAAAAGCCATTCTGTACTTACAGAACTGTGTTTCTGCTTTCAAAACGTGGGGGGGAGAAAAAAATTATCATTAAGATTTTAACATGCATAATAATTTCCTTAAAATCAGAGCCATCTATATTCTGATCTGAATACTGTAACTAGCATACTTTAATACTATTAATTTATACTGTGGGATGATATTACAAAGGATCATTCTGTGGTTTGGCAGAATACATACAATAAAGCTGCACTGTAAGAGTTATACGCATCCACATTATATGATCTGTTTTAAAGGTTTGTATATTATTGAATATGAATTAGTAAACTATGTTAAAAGCCATGCTCAGCTAACTCCATATGCATTAAAATGTCTTGTGGTGGCAACAGCAGAAAGACAAGGACTAAGCACTCCCAAGACTCAGAGAAAAGATAAAAATCTGAGAAGGGAGAATTACTTAACATTACATTGCAATAAAGTGTATCAAAGATGACCTAGTGCACAAGAAAAAAAGAATCATTGAACTCGAACCTAGAATAAATTCTGAACAGTAAAATATATGTTAACACTAAAGATTCCTTAACACTTTTCTTCTCTACTCATTAAAAATGCAAGGAACAAAATTACTTACAGATATTGCTGGAGAAAGAGCAATGTTCCCTATAGATACTTTTAATTCATCCAAGGAAGGCATGGTATATTGAGAGCTATTATTTGACTGGACAGGTTTTATTTCTACATGGAACCTCCTGGGTTCATCATCTTCGGAGTCAGAATCACTGAATGAATAGAATTGGTTCTCTTTGGTATGTTTTTCTCAGTTAAGGTGGAAATACTTCAAAATTCATCCATTTAATATGAGCATTTTGTAGAGAGTAATTATGAAACAGATTAAGTAAACACCACAGATAAACAATGCTGCCTAAACTCTTTGTGCACTTATACAGACACTTCAATTATATCTGCTGTCCAAAATTCACAACTCAGAGTTAAAATTTAGTTTTTATATTCCATTCATCTTCATAATGGTATTCTGTTGTGAAAAAGGCACGATGTCATATAACTGAACAACTGCACATTTGAAAGCATCAGGATAAATGAAAGATTCTACAGTAGCAACACTTCTGTATGTTAAAGTTATGATTTGTAAGACTCCACAAAGGATTCTAATGCACATATGAAAAATGTATGCATTGTAGAAATACTTTTAAACCAAGTGAGGCCTAGCCTTTTTAATTAGCAATGAAATACCCATGGTACCTGTACCAAGCATAACAGCAGAGGGAGCAGCAGCCACCGTGACTTGCCCTTTTTGCAGAGGCACTGAAAACTTTTCAACACCAGTTACACAGAAGGCTGCACAGTAAACTAAACACCATCAGCCACTTAAAGCACTGTCATCCTTGGCTAAAAAGAAATCACAATGACAATTCAGCCTTCAAAATAAGCAAAATTACAGATGAATTTAGCTGTGGTTCTTTATATGCACAGGAACTGCACTCAAAAAAAGCTCTGAAAACCTATGCTAAGTCTTAAAAGATGCAGTTGTTTTGACAAGAAAAAAGTTGAAAATTTTCCTCTACTGAAACATAAAAGTGTCTGGCCACCTAGGGGGAGCATACATATTCTATACCTCACTTCTGTTATTTTCACTTGAAAATATGCCAGCCATTTGAATGGAATCTCTTCAAACTATTCCCTGACAAAGATTAAAACCCTAAAGACATTGCAAATGCAAATCAACTGAAAGAAACCCCGAGACATGGTGAGGAAAAAGACAAACATCTTCATCTTACAGGCTATCTGTCCCCCAAAATGGATCACATCCAGAAAAGAAAATTTTAAAAGAGAAGTAATTTTCCATTTCACCAAGATTTCTTGCCTTGAAAGTTATCACCAAGTTTCAAGATTCATTTCCTAAGAATCAGGTGGCTCTTGTAAAGTGGCATGAGTCAGCCACTAAGGTATTAGGTGTATTAAATGGTTACTGACAAAAATCAGTTTAGACCTGAATGCTATGAACTGAAAGGTCAGTCAGTAATTTTTAGGATGAGTGTTTTTCCAACACTTAAGACTGGCCTTATTAAGGCTGACTGCCATTATGGTAAAATAATGCCCTCCAACAAATCATCTCAAGAGTTCCCATCAACAGAATAAATATCCACTCTTGGAGGCTAAGGGAGGAAAAGAGGAAGGGAACTGATGACTGTGAACCTGTTCAAGGTTTTCAGAAGCTGAAGTACTACCTGGCTGACCAGAATTGCAAACCATTGAGCTTTTTCACTGGATGTATGGCCTTATCATGGTTTAACCCAAGCCAGCAACTAAGCACCATACAGGTGCTCACTCACTCCCCCCCACCCAGTGGGATGGGGGAGAAAATTGGGAAAAGAAGTAAAACTCGTGGGTTGAGATAAGAACGGTTTAATAGAAAAAAAAAAAGAAGAAACTAATAATGATAGTAATAATAATATTACAATAATAGTAAAAGGATTGGAATATACAAGTGATGCACAATGCAATTGCTCACCACCTGCCAACCGACACCCAGTTAGTCCCTGAGCAGCGATCCCTCCCAGGCCAACTCCCCCCAGTTTATATACTAGACATGACATCACATGGTATGGAATACCCCTTTGGCCTCTTTGGGTCAGCTGCCCTGGCTCTGTCCTGTGCCAACTTCTTGTGCCCCTCCAGCCTTCTTGCTGGCTGGGCATGAGAGGCTGAGAAATCCTTGACTTTAGTCTAAACACTACTTAGCAACAACTGAAAACATCAGTGTGTGATCAACATTCTTCTCATACTGGATCCAAACCATAACACTATACCAGCTACTAGGAAGACAATTAACTCTATCCCAGCTGAAACCAGGACAGGCCTTTTCCATTGCTTCACAACAAAAAGGATAATGGAGAAAAGGACACCCAGGTGAATCATTTACAAAGCATGAATATTATTCACTCCTGCCTCCATTTCATAAAAATATGCAAAACATGAAATAATGCACCCCCCCCCCCCAGAACTGGATAATAGTCTTTTGCTTTTATACCAATTATGTAAATAAGAGATAACATGAACTATTTTTATCAGTACAGGAACCTTCACTGGGGGCAACAGAGGCATATTCAGCCAAGTTGATGAGAACAGAGAAGCTATGATGACAGACTGGCCCACTTTAATGTGCTCTCAACTGGTTAAAAGTTTTCACAATTTAAAGTAATTGCAAAGTGTAAGTTTACCTTTTATTTTATCTGCAGTCCCCTGAAAAATCAATGAATACATTTCCAAAAATTAGCTATCTTGCTAACATATTAGGTTTGCTTAGATCTACAGCAATTATTCCCAACTCTTAAGTAGAGCTTCCCCCTCTTTTTCTGATGGAAAAAAAAAAAAAGAGGACAAGAATCTTGAAAGAAAAAGGAAGAGCAGAGAAAATAATGAAATCCATAAAAATGACTAACAACAAAAGTCTATTCTGCATATCTAAACCATCATTAAAAATAGAATAAAAGCTAGAAGAACCAATTAGAAACAGCATGATACTTTTTTTTTTTACTGTCAGACAAAAAGCCATCTTCTTAAAGTTCCTAAGACATCTGATCTAACCTTTAACATTTACATACACACAAAATCTACACTAGACAAATTTTTGTGCATTTTGCAGAAGCTATGAACATAAGACTACAAGGTTGCAACATAAGCATGATGTCATTCATCTTCCTTGACTTAACACTTTAATGAGTACTTCCCCTCCCCAAATAACTGCAATAACAGGAAATAACTTGGCACAATAATAGCAAAAAGGATATCCTGTGATGCTTCTGGTTTAATGCTGTATCCTTCATCATCTACATCAGGAAAGTTCTAAGAAAAACAACAAAAATTATGGTATTGACAAGTAACTAAAAAATATGTTCTTACATGAGACTGAATTTTATATCATTGACAAATTAAAATTTGATTACACCACCTCATGAAAGTCATTGTTATTCATTATTAATTATTACAGTTAAGTTATGCTCTATAGTTCAGAAGTAGCATGACAGATAAGATACCTCAGGAACACAATGCAACAAAACAACCTCCAAATTTCATGTGAAAACCGGCAAGTTTTAATGCATCTGCTTTTACTGGTATTCTATCAAAAAGGTCAGAAACCAACAGAAGCATTTTAACTTTACTACTGAGTGTTAAATAAGCCTACAATCCTCTCAGCCCCAAATATTTTCCCAATTTCTATTTCTAATTCTTTCAGCTAAGCCACTGGAGGCTCTGATGGTGCAGGAGCATAACCTTTCCTAAATACTAGTCAGTACTTCAATATGCGAGTAAAAGCATTCCAGGTTATACAGGTTGCAACTTCCTCTCTCCCCCTTGAAAAGACAGCAAGCCTGTACTGTTGCTTTAGCAAATAATATCCCCGTTAATTAAAACACATGGATGAAACTTAAAATACAAGTGCTCAAAATCAGGTTCCAAAGTTTTCATTTATGAATCTCCAGCACTGTCCTGGATTTTTAAAGCTAATAAGCATCTGGGAACTTCAAACTAGTTCAGTTTTTCAGTTCTTGCAGGCAATTAAATATTAATTGAACAGAATTATGTTTAAAATAATTTAGAACTCTTAACTAAGTGCTTAGCTTCATAAAAATGCTTTGGAACAGAGAGAAACAAGTCTCTAATGTGATCATCTAAATTTTTAAAATGTGCAGAAAACCACACTCATTTATATTATATATAAAAGGATAGACTTAGATACACAGATACTTTCCCCATTCAAAGCAGAAAAAGAAAAGCCCGCTCATGACATTGCATGCATAGTTAGTCTATGTGAACTGCTGAGATGCTACAGTAAGTTTATTACAAAAAACCACAACCCAGATGTCTTCTAAATTTCACCAGTTATAAATTTCTTATAAAAATGCCAGAGTAGAAGAGATACTTAATGTACCTTTGTATTGACAAAGACAAATTGCATCACATACAAGCAAAATGGTACCTCAAAATCTTACTTACAAGTTTAGTAATAATTTCAAAATATTGTTTTAAATATTTTGAACAGTTGGACAGTTCTGCTTTCTGAAACATCAGAATTTTATTTAGTAATCTACAATTTGTAACAGCAGTAGAAGACACAGCCCTTCAGGTGAGATACATAATCATAAATCTTATGTTAATGAAGGCATTTACATTTACTTGACTAATTCTTACTCCCTTCTCCACACTCCTACAAAGACAGAACTATATGTTATGTGGTGGATCACAGTGCATCTTTTAAGTACCAGGCACACAATGCAGACAAGACCTGATTTGCCTACCACACTGAACGGAGGAAAAACCCACAACCTTCCTGTATACACATGTCATTTTTGAACTTCAACACAGAAGATGATCTTTGCAAATTTTGGGTTTCTATAAGAAGTAGTTATTAATATGATGGGGGATGAAGGTCTAGCCCCCTACCCAAACATGTTATTTGTAGTATTTGCAGTAAAAATGAGCTCAATATGGATGCAACTTGAACTCTCTGGAAGTCACTGGAAAGGTAGACTTCCTTGGAAGAAGGTTTCACATTCTCAAAGGTTCTATCAAGCAATTAAACATATAATGATAAAAAAACACAGAGTTTTCCCTGTGCTTGCAGATGTAATACAACACATTATTGATTAAGGTATTATATATTTTTAAATATACACTAAAAATATAGGGTTTATAATTCTGCTTTGCATTAGTATGTTCTACAAATTTTCTGGGGTGAATAATTTTTTAAAGAAATAAAACATAAGGACATAATAAATAACAAAGTAAAACTGCCTATACAAAAAGCATGAGGACTGAGCATTCTATTCCTAAAACTTATTTTTAGAGTTTCAGTCAATACTTTGACTCAGTTTCCTTGCTCTGTCCCATCTGGCATCCAAAAAGCAATGGAAGAAGCCACACGATAGCCATGTCATTGGTTCCTCTGAGGTATGTACAAAGGACAAGAGAGGAACATGTGGAGCATACTGCAGTCTAGCTACTTCATTTGGCCCTTCCTCAGCAATGTTAGCAGTGCTCACGGGTTGGTCAACAGGTCAAGAAGCAAAGAACCTTAACTGCACTTCAGTTTGATTTCTGCCCATTTTATCTTCTCCTAGGATATCTACAGTGGTTATGAGAGCTCCTTATCAAGTTTTCCTCAGAGTATGCTTCAAGATACTGCTAAGCTGAACAGCTCATTGCTTCTTTTTTTGCCAGATGCACTTTCTACCATTTTATTGAACTGGACTGACTTCCTGTATGTCCAGACAAGGACCAAAGCAAACTCAAAGTAAGCAGTTGAAACTCATAACCTGAACAGGAGAAAAAAAAAAAGCCTCTCTGCCTTCAACATATTTGAGATGTAAATTTGACTGAAGTATATCCTTAGGTTAAGACAGAGGTATAACATATTCTCAGTTTCCTCTCCTTAGGGTGCCTATTAACCCAAAAGACACAAAAACAAAGAGCAGCCAGTCACTTTCTTCCATTGCCAGAGATGCAGAAAGGAAATCAGGTATTCAAAGTGCTCCTGTTGTGTATTGTGACTACAAAGCCTCATACCCTGTATCAACGGCAGCTATTCAAAATATGTCAGAACCAAACATTACAAAATGCAAATAAAAAAAATTATTTAATTTCACTAAATGTTACACTTGTGTTCCACAAATTAGAGTTTGAAAGTTCCAAATTCAATCAGTCCCTAGCAATAAAAATGGTGTATAATTCTATATAACCTTAATTATGCTACACTTGTATGTAAAGAGGTTAATGAAAAGTTTTGGATGCCTCAATATATTTGTTTGCATTCCAGTTTTCCATGAAAAAAAGTTCAGCATTATTTTCTGTGCATCTGTGGCTCCCTTCTTCATTACTTTTGAACTTTCTGGACAATTTCAAATGGATTTGACAGACAGAACAGAGGACTTAAAGATAATAACATTACTATAGTCTTCATGAAAATAGGTAGTCAAGTAGAAGAGAGATCAGCAAGTATCCCAGCCAAGGGAAGGGCTGCAATCTAAACTCAGATCTTACTGGACACAAGTGGAACCTTGTAAATGCTTCCCCAGAAGAAAAGTTTCTACTAGAGCTTGTATCTTCCTATAGACCATTCCTAGAGACATGGCAAACCCATGGGAAACAAGACAATTGGTTCTGCCCATAGAGCAACTTGCTAGGTAATAAACGCACACAGAGCCAAACTTCAGTTGCTATCTCTTTCTAGTAGCGTACACACAGTTAACTTCATTTTTCTTAATTATCAAGGCTTAACTTAGTGGAAGTTACATGTGTAGATAGACATATAACAGCACAGAAATTTTGAATCTCATGACATACTGAAACCTATATTTAAACAGAGACTGCTTATTGAAGCAGTTGACCTTTTTAACAAATACCAGTTCTCAGTTCACAGCTGCCTTCCTACTCATGATCACATAAAAATCCCTTATAGCAGTTACAAAAAATTCTTGACAGAATAGCAATTTATTCATATGCATTAAAACTATATTTCCCAATATATATGATCTAGTGGCTACAAAAAAGGATGAGCATAAGCAGATAGCTTGCCAAAGATAAATTTAAGAACTTCCATTTTGGTACAAAAGACATTTCTTAGGACCATCTCACTGCTTTGTTTTCTGAAAACAGAGAATACAAGTTAGAACACACTGCATTATACATTTTGGACTAGTGAGAAGGCCCTAATGGTATTGGCTACATACTGTATGTTGAAAGATCCACAATATCACATAGAACTGGGTAGATAAAGTATTGAATTCAGTTCTTACCAAATCCTTAATTTCTAAAATTTCAATATATTTACCTCAGTGCTTATAGCTATAAATAATTGTAGAGTAGTTTTCTCTTGCATTCCTTTCACACGAGAGAACAACAATTAAAAATCTCGACAAATAAACAAAAGGCACATTTTTAAAAAAAGATCAATTTAGTAATATAAAAGCCAGACACAGAGTTTTTCTGTGAGTGACCAAAGCTGACCAAAGTCATAATTGGGACACCTTAAATAAGTTGAATTTTCTGAGGGCTAGTCCTCCATATTTTCTAGCAATCAAACAAAAATGACATTTGCTTTAAATTTTATTTTCTTTTTGCAATAATACTTTTCAGAGTTCAATTTCTTGAAATGTGTAGTTTATTGCAAAGATGCATACAAAACAAATCCTCATAGAGATAACAATATAGATGGTTATAACTATTTAGATCAAGTTTGAAAAATTAAAAAGAAAGGAAATCTTAAAGTAAAAGACAAGAAAAAAATGAAAAACATTTGAAGTGGGACCTTCTAGAAGAGGATGCCAGCCTTAAAATGTAAAAGCACTCTGGGGTGCTTGTTTGTAAGGGATGAAATTAATCCCATCTATGGTATGCTGCATCATTTTTCATGAGAAGGACAGTAATAGCTTCTGCTATTAAAGCATTCTACCATTTGGAATAATACTGTTGCTTGTGAAAAGCAGAAAAAAAAATGATAGACCACATTTTAAATTCCAAATGCATTCATAAAATGTTGGGCATAAAAAAGAGAATGCAAAAAAGTATCAGTTTTGTTGTTAGACACTATGAAAGTTAGGTCTGTTGTTTTTACCCATATATAAATTACATCGAGACAGAACAATTAAATGATCATATGGTGTGCCTCATGCAGCCAGAAAGAATGTCAGACATTTACAGTTGAACTTATTGAATTAGGGGTTTTTTTGTTGGTTTGTTTTTGGGGTTTTTTTGTTTTTTTTTTTTTTTTTTTTTTTTTTTTTTTTTTTTTTTTTTTTTTAAGATGAAGAGACCAAAATAAGCAAGGAAGAAAATAAACACTGCGCATCAAACCTCAAACCCAGTTGTGTTTCACTCCAATGACTCAACCTGAACAGTCAAAAGACATTATTTCCATGAAAAACCTGAGTTATAGGGATGATTCTAAAGTTACTTTACTTTAAACATACCCAAGAAATATGCTCTAAATCAAGATGACTTTGTACAGGATAAAATAACTGTCTCAAATGATGCTTATAAGACTGTTCATGCACATATGGTTCTATTATGTGGCAAAACTTAGTTTTCCTTATTTAGGAGAATGGTTCTACTAGATTTTTTTTTTAAACCAAGTTTCTCAAAATAAGTTTTAATATTAGGTACAAAAACTCCCAGATATTTAATGCAAAGAAGAAAATCCACAAAACAGGTGAGCTTAGAAACTTAAATTGTTTAATATAATTGCCATCTAAATAAATGAACTGAAAAACAAACCAGTCTACAGAAAAGTCACTTAAATAATTCTTTAAATTATTCCTACTATAGCTATAGGGAGCTGCAATCTCTGTTACATATAATTCAAGACAACATACATGTTTAAATAAAAAGAAAATGCTCAATTAAGGAAATAAAAAAAAGCATTAACATACCAATTTCATTTGCAACTGTCACTTATTTGAATTTAATAAAATTGTAAGACGTATCACAGATCAAACAGAGCAATGAAAAATAGACCACAAATAACGTGCGTTGAGATACTGCATTTAAAGCCATATTTAAAAAACTATATTCCTACACACTGTTGCCAGCGATCATGCAGAACCCCATTATTATTAAAAGGGTTCTCCAAAGAGACAGTAGTAAGCAGAGAAACACGATGATGCAAAGTTGGGTCCTCTGAACGTTTTTCTTATTTAGAATCTATTAGTCAAGCAATTTAAACTATTAACTTGCAAAACAAAGTAGCAAATAATTGCAGTAAAACACACCTTGTTTAAAACCTAAGATTGTTAGGAAATATAAATGTATTACTGATGCATATTTGTATATACTGCTAAAGATTATGTTCTGAGCAAAATTAACACTTCAACTACGTTATCAAAACATTAAATCCTCTATCACATAAATAATACATTGCAGGTACTGTATACAATCTGATTAAAGTTGACTTATAGTGTTTGACAATGTTAGCATATGCATTTGTGTTGGAAATAAGTCTACTTACAACTGAGTCTGTATCTGGACACTCCCTATAAAAAAGGGAAAGAAAGAAAATATATAATTATAAAATGCACAAATGATTTTATTCATACTTTTATTGGTACTTCCTTTAATATTTTCAATTAATTTGAAACACTGCATTTGACCCATTTGCTTTTCAAACTCTGTTAAAATTTGTTATAAATAATCCACATTCAACTGAATGAGATTTAAATAAAAGAAACTGAAAGTTTATGCTAAAAACACTGCAGAAGAAAAATTCATAGTAAATGCTAAAAAACCAAACTCACATGGGGGGGGGGGGAAATCAAGGGAAGTCCAGAGTATCACACTGTATTTTGGATGAATATACTTTAAGAGTCAGGTCTCTATGGATGATGTGCATAATAAATAAAAGTCACCAATCCTAATGAAATAGTCCACATGCAATTGCAAAACATCTTGGACAATAACCAGTTCTTAAAGCAATTAAGACTATTCTTAAAGGAATTGAGAGCTTCTCTTTCAGAATTTCATTCTTAGTTTGTCAAGCACCAGAAGATGCTGGAAAAAATAATAGAATACCCTCTTAAGAAACACCTTTTTTAAAAAAAAAAAAGTTGTCAGCAGAAAGGCAGTGATTACAAGCACATTATTCACAAGTGTTATATTTTTCTGCTATAACTTGAATTTAAGCAGTAATATTTTAAAAAATTAATGACGCTGAATCTCTCTCACTGATGTATGCAAAAAGCTGAAGCAATTACATTTACAGTATGTGGAAATACTTGAGTAGCATACAGGTCCTCTCTAATCTGCACCCTGACAAATAAAGCCATAAGTGCCAGTGTAACTGAACAACAGTGTTTTTTATATAGTCAAACTGAACATCTTAAACATCTAAACATCTGTACTTATTAAAGAGGAAAAAAAAAAAATCAAATTTGTAGCAAACTAAATCATCTTTTCTGAAAGGCTAAATAAGTTAAATGTAAAGACTACAGTGTCTTTAAAAACAAATATGAAAACTTGCTAACATGGAAGCATTAATACAGAATTCAGTACAGGCTATTAAGAAATTGACAGTGAGATGAAGGATCCGATCTCCTCTGAAAGGCCTCACACAAGAAAACACGTGACCAAGTTTCTAATTGACTTATGTTTTATCTCCCTCTGCTGGCTAAGCTGAATTCACAGCAATAGAAACAGCTATTTTAAAAGATATTTTACAGAACAAAGAGACAACGTATTAGATCTCTCTCAAAAGGTATAACAAACAGATGTTATGACGTATGCTTTTACAAAGCATCTGTACTCAAACAAGATAGCCTAAAATCCATAAAAGTTAAGAAATGTGAAAGATGCGAGGCAAACTACAATGAAAGCAATTCGGCTCATAATGAAGATTTTCAAAATCAGCGAGCTAATAGATCTCAAAAAGTAATGGCAAATCTAGTATCATTCAGAGGATTGACAGCACCTCACAGGATCCATTCTCAAGATACAAAGCAAAACTCAATAGTCTGCAATGCTGGTGAAGTGGAAAATGAGGACATCAGGTTTTAGATGGATGCGCTTTTACATTGCTAGATGCATAATCTTTCTTTTAAGATTAAAGAATTAGGTCATGCTTCTACTATAAGGTAACATATTTCAGTAAATAGGGACTCTGTAAGGGAATTTAAGGATTGTAGCTAAAAACTAAGACAACCAAATCATGCAAAGCAGTGATTAGAAAAAAGAAGTGAAATCCTTGACTGAACCTGTAGAGCAATATGTAATAGAATACATTGTGTATGGTATTTCCCATTGTAAAACCATTACTAGACACAATATCCAGTTTAGATGTCAACACCTTAAAAACCTGTAATAAACTGAAAAGCCTACAAAACATGAGTTTTTCTAGGTGTGGAAAGCCTGCCCTACACAAACTTACAGTTTAATTTAACAGGAGATTAAGAAAGGACTTGACCTTTATGTGCAGAGAAGTTTCTGATGATACAGAGTTCTATCATGTACAGCCTATAACAAGATCATCAGCTGAGGATGACATCAGACAAAATTTAGACTAGCAATAAAATTTTTAAAGAGGTCATAAATAACTATTATAATATTTAACTTCAGCACATGTCGTGGTTTCAGCCCAGCCGGTAACAAAGCACCACGCAGCCGCTTGCTCACTCACTCACTCTCCCCCCACACCCCGGCCACGGTGGGATGAGGAGAAAATATAAAGGCAGGCTCGTGGGTCGAGACAAGGACTGGGAGGGATCACTCACCACTTATGGTCACGGGCAAAAGACAAGCTCAACTTGGGGAAGAAACAAAATCAATTTAATTTACTACAAATCAAATCAAAACAAGGATACTGAGAAGTTAAACCAAACCTTAGAACACCTTCCCCCCCCACCCCTCCCTCCTTCCCGCCTCAACTCCACTCCCGGTTCTCTCTACCTCCTCCCCCCGGCGGCGCAGGGGAACAGGGGATGGGGGTTGGGGTCAGCTCCCCACACATTGTCTCTGCCGCTCCTTCCTCCCCAGGGGGAGGACTCCTCACTCGTCCCCTGCTCCACCGTGGGGTCCTTCCCATGGGAGACAGTCCTTCACAAATGCCTCCAACGTGAGTCCTTTCTGCGGGCTGCAGTTCCTCACAAATGCCTCCAACGTGAGTCCTTTCTGCGGGCTGCAGTTCCTCACAAATGCCTCCAACGTGAGTCCTTTCTGCGAGCTGCAGTTCCTCACAAACTTCCCTGCCATGGGCCCTTTCTGCGGGCTCCAGTTCTTCCCGAACTTCCCTGGCGTGGGTCCTTTCCGCGGGCCGATCTTCAGTCACAAACTGCTCCAGCGCAGGCTTTCCCATAGAGTCACGGCCATCTTGGGGGGCCTCCGCTCCACCATTCACCTCCATGGGCTGCAGGGGGACAGCCTGCCGTCTCACCACGGACTGCAGGGGCATCAACCTCCTCCGGCACCCCTCCTCCCCCTCCTTCTTCACTGACCTGGGTATCTGCATAGGTGTTCCTCTCACATTCCAATCCCTCTACCGACAGCAGGCTCCCCTTTTTAAATCTGTTCTCCCAGAGGCGCTACCGCCGTCACTGATTGGGTCGGCCTGGGCCAGAGGCGGGTCCGACTTGGAGCCGGGGAAGCTTCTAGCAGCTTCTCACAGGAGCCACCCCTGCAGCCCCCTCCCCCGCTACCAAAAAAAACCCGCGCTACACAAACCCATAACAGCACATAATGGATACTCTATTATTTGAAAGCCCTACATTAAAATGTGATGTTCTAGTTAATTTAGAAGTAATGGATTAATGCAAGAATCTCTGTAAAAGCCTATGGCATGTGTTACATAGGAGGTCAATATCATGCAGTCATACTTCATTCTTTCTGACCTCAGCATCTATTCATTTTTGCATTGTGTATTGTGGGAACATATTTAGCTAACAGTCGCAAGAGCATTCCAGATGCCTTTAGAAGGCCTTGAACGGAATAAACAAGAAGACAAAAATAAGAAAGATAGCAATTAGAAAAACACAGGTGCGCATTCCACGATAAAGGGAACTTGGCACAAAGAACCTCAATTCGACAGTTTATCTTGACCAATTAGATTGAGACAAGTTTCGCATGTTTTAGTTAGTATAACCAATTATGTCTTATGTTTATGCGCGTGTACAGTGTTGATATAACCAATCATGAAGTGTAACTAGGCGCGTGGACAGTGCGTGAATAATGTGTATAACCAATAGTAAAATAGCTAAACGCATGTACGGATGTAACCAATGTATAAAATGATGTCTGATGTTCTAGTAAAGGGTCTTCAACTATGATCATATTGATCTGTCGTTGAGTCCATGATTATGCTCCCGCAGTGTATAAATATAGAAACAAATAATATAATATAAATCAAGTTTCAGTCCAACTTGTTGAAAGCAAGTCAAATTATTTTCCCATTTCAGAGTGGCTACACTGATTTATATTTTCTGATGATGACATTGTGCCATGAAAAACAAAATTTCTTCTAGAAAGAGACATCCATATTATCTTTCAACGTTAAAAAAAAAATGTCTTTCGGAAAAGACAGCATTTAGAAAAGTATTCAGATCCAATGGACAAGCATACAAAGGTACAAAGTGATTCACATAGTATAGAAGCCAGTTTTCAGCCCTCAGTGCCTGAGAAAATTTTCTCTGTTACAGGTCAAGGAAAAACATGATCTCTCAGTAGGGATACATTGAGTGATACACCTGGGAAGAGTTAATTTGGAGCTTCCTGGCCTTTACTGTCTCCAGAAAACTACTATTAAGAGCCCCGAATCTTTGCTGTGGCCAGATTACATTTCATCATCTGCCAAAGAATGGATGGAAGGAGATGTCTGGTTTGCAAGCAGGCTAATAACATGACATGAGATTAGCTTCAGTAATAGCCCATGTGGTGGCAAAATAATTTTTTTGTTGGACAAGAAAAGCTGACAGCTACAGAACTCAATCATACAACAGTACTCAATACTATCAATATCACTACTTTGCAATTAAGTAAAGGCAAGACACAAAAGGCAAATGATTGAACATACTGTTTTGCAGCTATTTGATACAAGTTTTGCATCACAAAAAAAAGTGTAGTAAATAACTTTCCAAAGAGAATGGATTACTTTTTAAAAGGGTACTAAAACTATTTAAAATACTAACATCATCAAATATTTATAACAATTTAATTTAAATATTTTAAACTAAATCATCATGAGAAAAAATAATTCTTTGTAACAGATAGTATTCTCAGATTACTGCTCACCAATATCACACTATATACAAAATTTCTCTCACCATTTACTTCAGCATAATAAAGTACAGAAGAGAAGGTGGCAGAAAGATTAAATCAAAGAAAGAACAGAAATAGAGAGGAATGACTTAAAAAAAATAACACCTTGGAGCCCTAATGGCATCATGACAGAGAGAAGGAAAAGCATTGTTTAGAAGCATATCACTATTAAAATCAAACACCAAAAGAAAAATAGCTATAAGGCACTTTGCATGTGCAAATAATTAGCATCTGCAGTTCTTAGGTCAATAATTTTTCAGCACTGTATTAAAAAACCAAGGCTGGTTAAAAAAAACCTTAATTTAAAAAAGAATGTATACAGATATTGCCACTGATAATATTATTATATTGCTAAGTTTCTGTTAAATCGAAAGCTATTTTCTGTTAAATCAAATACTTCTACTGAGAAAACACATCTAGAAATTATGAAGAAAATACATTGAAATATAGTAACCATAATTCCTAATACATAGAATGCTACCAATCCATCTAAGAGAGCATGCAATCAATATGACAAAGGGTATAGCTGGGTGTATTGGGTTTGCGTGGCAAGGTTTTGGTAGCAGGGGGGCTACAGGGGTGGCTTCCTCAGCTTCCCCTATGTCCAACAGAGCCAGTTCCAGCTGGCTGCAAGACAGACCCGCTGCTGGCCAAGGCCAAGCCAATCAGCAATAGTGGTAGCACTTCTGTGATAACATATTTAAGAAGGGGAAAAAAAGTTGCTGTGGAACAGAAACTGCAGCTGGAGAGAGAAGTGAGAACATGTGAGAGAAACAACCCTGCAGACACCAAGGTCAGTGAAGAAGGAGGGGGAGGAGGTGCTCCAGGCACCAGAGCAGAGATTCCCCTGCAGCCCGTGGTGAAGACCATGGTGAGGCAGGCTGTCCCCCTGCAGCCCATGGAGGTCCATGGTGGAGCAGATATCCACCTGCAGCCCATGGAAGACCCCACACTGGAGCAGGTGGGTTCCCGAAGGAGGCTGTGACCCCGTGGAAAGCCCACGCTGGAGCAGGCTCCTGGCAGGACCTGCAGACCTGTGGAGAGAAGCCCACGTTGGAGCAGGTTTTCTGGCAGGACCTGTGACCCCGTGGGGGACCCACGCTGGAGTAGTGTGCTCCTGAAGGACTGCAGCCCATGGGAGGGACCCATGCTGGAGCAGTTCGTGAAGAAGTGCAGCCTGTAGGGAGGACCCACGTTGGAGAATCATAGAATCATTTAGGTTGGAAAAGACCTTTAAGATCATCAAGTCCAACCATCAACCATGCCCCCTAAACCATGTCCTGAAGTGCCTTGTCTACGCGCTTTTTGAATACCTCCAGGGATGGTGACTCAACCACTTCCCTGGGCAGCCTGAAGTTTGTGGAGGACTGTCTCCCGTGGGAGGGACCCCATGCTGGAGCAGGGGAAGAGTGTGAGGAGTCCTCCCCCTGAAGAGGAAGGAGTGGCAGAGACAATGTGTGATGAACTGATCGCAACCCCCATTCCCCACTCCCCTGCGCCGCTGGGGGGAGGAGGTAGAGTATTCGGGAGTGAAGCTGTGCCCGGGAAGAAGGGAGGGGTGGGGGGAAGGTGTTTTAAGATTTGGTTTTATTTCTCATTACCCTACTCTGGCTTGATTGGCAATAAATTAAATTAATTTTCCCCAAGTCGAGTCTGTTTTGCCCGTGATGGTAATTGGTTGAGTGATCTCTCCCTGTCCTTATCTCGACCCATGAGCCTTTTGTTATATTTTCTCTCCCTTGTCCAGCTGAGGAGGGGGAGTGATAGAGCGGCTTTGGTGGGCACCTGGCATCCAGCCAGGGTCAACCCACCACACTGGGACATCAATCATGAGTTAGAATGATGGTCTTTCAGAAATGAATGTGCACACGATTTATTGAAAAAAAAAAATTCAAAAATTTTTCTGTCCTATACAGTACACACAATTTTTTCCAACAAAAGAATAAATGAAGCTTCAGTTCTGCAAACACAAACATACAGTACTTTTTCCACATACAGAGCTACTATTTCGTTAGGAGTACACATGAGAATCACATTATCTACATTGTTCAAATGTAGAACAAGGGAGAACTACTTACCTATGCAGAGGAAAGAATGAAACATGAGTAGACTACTATGAATACATTTATATTATTTCCTTTAAATCCTTAGTTACAAAAAACTTAAATATTTGTGATGTTTTCATATTCATAGCATTCCTCTGAACTTCTGTTATAAAACCATTTTTTTGTTAAACATCAGCTAATGTTTATCTCCAGACATTCACTAGTTTTCATACAAGACAAGGCTTCAAGCTGGAAATATACTTACACAGACTCAGTATCTTTTTCTTTTTTCATTATTCCTGATAAACCAAAAGGCTTCCTCTTCCGTGGTTTTATCCCTATGAAACAAACACTTATCATTTAAAAATCAAAGAGATGAGTATATATTTAGCAATGTCAAACACTGGTGCATACCAATGCCAATACCTTTTAAATGCTGCCATGATGAGTGATACAAAAATCTAACAGTGGAGGTAGGTATGGAGCCAAACTAAGGGAACACAAGAACAAACTAAGGGAACATTATTCCAATATGTTGTTCAGTAACACAATGTGCTGGTTTTGGCTGGGATAGAGTTAATTTTCTTCACAGTAGCCAGTATGTATGGGGCTATATTTTGGATTTGTGCTGGAAACAGTGTTGATAACGCAGGGATGTTTTCGATACTGCTGAGCAGTGCTTACACAGAGTCAAGGCCTTTTCTGCTTCTCACCCCACCCCACCAGCAAGTAGGCTGGGGGTGCACAAGAAGTTGGGAGGGGACACAGCTGGGACAGCTGAGCCCAACTGACCAAAGGGATATTCCAGACCATATGACGTCATGCTCAGCATATAAAGCTGGGGGAAGAAGAAGGAAGGGGGGACATTTGGAGTGCTGGTGTTTGTCTTCCCAAGTAACTGTTACACATGATGGAGCCCTGCTTTCCTGGAGATGGCTGAACACCTGCCTGCTGGTGGGAAGCAGTGATTGAATTCCTTGTTTTGCTTTGCTTGTGTGCGTGGTTTTTGCTTTACCTATTAGACGGTCTTTATCTCAGCCCATGAGTTTTCTCACTTTTACCCTGCTGATTCTCTTTCTCCATCCCACTGTGAGGGGAGTGAGCAAGCGGCTGTGTGGGGCTGAGCTGCCTACCAAGGTTAAACCACATCAGCTTCATACAAAAAAAAAAATTAAAATATGGTTTAAGCAACACATTAATAACATAAGTCTTTATAAAACCGATCTGTATTGTACATCCAACTCTCCAAGCTGGGTATGCCAGACTGTCACTTATTTTATAGAAGATGGGTGCACTGCCAGTTTTGAGGAAAGGGACTCTGCTCACAGAAACTCAACAGGAGCTATTGCTCCAGCCAATCCTGAATAGCCAACACACTTGGATCAGAAACCGAACCCTGCCTCTCTCAGCTACTGCAGTTCAACACCCTGTTCTTATTTCCCTGCATGTTCCCAGTAGCTGCAAGCCCCTGTCTCTCCTAAAAAGTAGGATCTTCGTCCTGTAAAAATGAGAATGTCTCTTGGCTTCCCAGCTGATGCTGAGTTCACGATTTCCCAGTGCTTCAGCCAGCTCTAATGCTGGCTCCCACTGAGTCTGGAACCATGTCTCCTCTCTGTCTTTTCTTCCCTGTTTTTAGCACTGGATATATATAGTTTTAGTACAGAAAAAAAGTTTGCTTTCATACCCATTTAATGTACTAAAATTAAAATACATTTAAATATTCCATCAGACTTACTGTCATGTCTGCTTCTCTCCCCAATTTTTACTGAATCAAAATAGACTGCCAAACTTTAAACAAAATGACCGAGTGCAAGCATCTGATCCAATTAGTCTACAGTTTTGTTTTGATGTAAGATACTACCTACAGCAAGCTTTTGAGCAAAATGGTGGAAATAATTTGGTTTCCAAAATTTAACGACTGACAATTTGAGCACATCATTAAAAAAACCACTATATTCCCCTTTACAGAAATACATTACACAGCACATAAGGAATCTCTTCACTTTTAGAAATTTTCAGGGTGAAATAACTCAAAACTTCTCACAAATTAGGTAGCTATAAACTCAACCATATCTTAATAGAGAGAGAAATTGCTCCAAAATTATTTTTAAATGCTAGTCTGGAATTTATTTCCTTTCTGTGCTTTATCCAGCCCCAAAAAATGACAAATGGAATATGAGAGTAGTTTCTGAACATGGATCTTCTCTGCTTCAGTCAAAAAAGATTTTAAGTCTCAGTTGCAATCTTGGCAACTTAAAAGTTGTCGGCTGCTATAGCTATACTGTCAACTCCGTCCCAAAAGTAAATATATAGCTTACGCAGATAAAACAGTTCTTAACCACTTAAAACAATCCCCTAAGCAAAATAAGCAACACCAACAAAGGAAGGCTTTGCAACCATAACACTGCATTAGAATTGGTATAACTAACATGGCAACAATGGAAAGAGCCTGGGCCATGTTTTGACACTTGCAAATTAAGTTACACAGTCATAAGCGAACCAAATCCAAACGTCTGCAAAGACAGGGTCTTAGCCAAAGTATATTTGTAACATTAAAAGTCTCTGACCATCATGCATTAGGCTTATAAAGTATTGTAGGTCTCATTTTCATAGAAGTTTGTTTCTCAAAAGAAAAACAGCTTTTTGGTCTATTGGAATACTTTAAAGTTATACAAATTCACATGTGAATATCCTTCTCAGTTTCAGGTCCTATCCACAGGATTGTTAGATAAATACTTATGCTACAACAACTCACCTTCAACTGCACTGGATTTGTTACATTCTTCAAATTCAATAGGGCCTTAAAGAAATGATAATGAAGATAAACATTAGGTTAAATTTAATCTCAAATGAAGGTCAAACCCTAAGATATTTTAACAACTATTAATATTTCCTGAAAACACTAAATAATCTAATTAAAAATTTAGGTGGTAACTGAAAACCACAATTACTTTGCCAATGGTCAGATTGCAAAATCATACATGTACAGCAAATCATTAAATATTTTTACTCTTTCATACTAAAAAATTAAAATACTAGTGCACATTGTCTAAATACAATTTAATTGCCTATGTTATTACAACCACATAAAACATTTCTAAATTTGTTTCTTCTTTTCACTCAAAATTGCATCTATAATGTAGCGTAAGGCTTTCATTTTATCTTCTTTTAATGAACAAGAGCTATGTAAAGAAAAATCAAAAAGGAAAAAAGCATAGCTATAGTCCTAATTTTGAGATTTACACTTTTTCTAACTCTGTATTGTTAGTTCCTCTGTTTCGTCTTCATAGCCAATTACCTGGACAGTTAAAAGTGATGTGCAGAATCTTAAACATAGTAATAAAGAAGATAAAAAGCTTCTAAAAAAAATCATTAAGACTAAACAGGACTGTCCTGGTTTCAGCTGGGATAGAGTTAATTGTCTTCCTAGTAGCTGGTATAGTGCTATGTTTTTGAGTTAGGTATGTGAAGAATGTTGATAGCACACTGATGTTTTCAGTTGTTGCTAAGTAATGTTTAGTCTAAAGTCAAGGATTTTTCAGCTGCTCATGCCCAGCCAGCAAGAAGGCTGGAGGGGCACAAGAAGTTGGCACAGGACAGAGCCAGGGCAGCTGACCCAAAGTGGCCAAAGGGGTATTCCATACCATATGACGTCATGCCTAGTATATAAACTGGGGGGAGTTGGCCTGGGTGGATTGCTGCTCAGGAACTAACTAGGCATTGGTTGGTGGGTGGTGAGCAATTGCATTGTGCATCACTTGTATATTCCAATCCTTTTGTTATTATTGCAATTTTATTATTGTTTTTATTACAATTATTAGTTTCTTCTTTTCTGTTCTATTAAACTGTTCTTATCTCAACCCATGAGCTTTATTAGGTTTTTTCCCCCGTTTCTCTCCCCCATCCCACTGGGTGTGGGGGAGTGAGTGAGCAGCTGTGTGGTGCTTAGTTGCTGGCTGGGGTTAAACCACGATGTGAGGGACCGAGACTGGCAACCATTTTGTCTCAAACAACCAAGCAAGTAGCCGCAAGCAGACAAAACAGGATGTGCCCTGCGGAGGTAGGGTAGTGAACTGTTTCTGGGAAGTTTTCTAGCGGTTGCGCTTTGGATGTTTTGTCACAGGTTCGGAGTTTTGCCACAGGCCCTTACCACAGTGGTTGTGTAAACAAGTTAAATGGGATAAGGGGGCATCAGCGACCCCCCCCACTCCCTCCTCAAGAACTTTCGAGAAAACCCCACAACGCTTGCACGAAGGGCTCTTGGACAAGGGTATAAAAAGGGGGGGGACCAACCCCCAGGCACAGTGCCCTGCTGCCTGAGGAATCCGGACAGTTACTACAGAGACTCCTCACTGGATCCAAGGGTGGTGATACTTACCTTGCCTTTTTTCTCTTTCTTCTCTCTCATCTCTTCTCTTCCTCCTACCTTGTTGTTAGGAATATTTTGCTACAGCTGTTAAGTGTCAAGTTTTTTTATTCGAAATATCTGCTACACCAAGTTTAGCCACACTTGTGTTATAAGTCAATGTTAAATAAAACATATTTCGAGCATCTAAGAGCCATTGTCATGACTCCTGCCCTGGGAGTCACCGAGCAAAATGGGGTGTTGAAATTTTCCCTGTCCCTCCTGATTCATTGTTGCAACTCCTGTGTGCAGCAACAGACTATCTAAAAGATCGCCCCCACCAAGTGGGACGGGACACACGACAAGGGACAAAAAAGCAGAGGTTAAACTGGTTAAGTGCCATATCTAAATAAATTCATTATTATGGCTTCCCATTATAGTTGTGTGACAGATGCACTCAATTCCTTAACCAAACTAGCGGTAGTTTCGTACAGGCTCCAAAGCAGGTAAAGGCCCAAGCCGTAACCAGGCAAAGAGGTTCTCTAGTTCCAAACTGTTCTCTGAAAACCCACAAAAGAGCAGAGTGGCACAGTGAGCATCGATGCCTATGAGCTTGGAACACCAATCATGCGATTAACACATGAATAGCAGGTGGTTCTTCCAAGACTCATTTATCAAGGAACAAAGAAAATTGTGGGTACAAGGAGTTTTGTGCACACCTCTCCCATTGTATGCAATTTAACTACGAGCCATAAATATGACAGCCTAAGTGAGTCGCCTTTGAGCTCTCCCTGCTAAGCAGCTGGTTGCACAGCGGTGATCTCCCCTTGAGCTGGGACGCCTCTCAAAGTTGCTCCTCGAGGCAGAGACCTCTTACCAACTGCAGATCTTTGGTAAATGACTGATATCGCACATAACCTTGTATTATAGTGCACTAAGATTTTGTCTTGGCAACTTTGAATCATTGTTATATCCTTTGTGCAGTACAGTAATAGAGCGAACCTTGCCATCGAACTTTGTTAAGTCACACTTTTACAACATCATATTTCAATAAAACCACTTTTGCTGATACCTTTGACAGTGGTTCTTTAAGCGATCTAAATTACCCATTTGCAACAAATTTGCATAGTCACCAGGATCCTAAATCAGGATTCGCAATAAGATGACACAAGGTAAGTCAGTTGTCATTGCAAAGGGCAGTCTTAACCCTCATTCTTTCAATCTGGCTAAGCCTAGAATTTATTTAACCCTGCTATGAACCATTTTAGGGAGCAAAGTTGCAGAAAAACAGTGATTTTCCATAAGACCTTACTGAGGGAGTTAAAAAGGCAGAATCACACCAGCACTTGTGCAAATGCAAAGAAAGCAGAAGACACATGCAAACAGACACCATTACTTTCATCCCCTACTAAGAATTAGCCCCTTGGCCTGTATTTGAAACCGTAACTTGCAACTGAAGCAACAAAAGTAAAAACAAAGTTTAGCAAGTTAGCACTGTGAAACAAGGGTTATTACTTATCTTTCTATAATCATTTTGATGTAGTATACACAAGTTTATATATACACGTCTCCTGGTTTTGGCTGGGATAGAGTTAATTGTCTTCCTAGTAGCTGGTACAGTGCTATGTTTTTGAGTTAGGTATGAGAAGAATGTTGATACCACACTGATGTTTTTAGTTGGTGCTAAGTAATGCTTAGTCTAAAGTCAAGGATTTTTCAGCTTCTCATGCCCAGCCAGCAAGAAGGCTGGAGGGGCACAAGAAGTTGGGAGGGGACACAGCCAGGGCAGCTGACCCAAAGTGGCCAAAGGGGTATTCCATACCATGTGACGTCATGTCTAGTATATAAACTGGGGGGAGTAGGGTTGGGAGGATTGACGCTCAGGGACTAACTGGGCATCGTTCAGCGAGTGGTGAGCAATTGCATTGTGCATGACTGGTATATTCCAATCCTTTTATTATTATTATTCTCATTTTATTATTGTTGTTATTATCATTATTAGTTTCTTCCCTTCAGTTCTATTAACCTCTTCTTATCTCAACCCACAAGTTTTACTTCTTTTCCCGATTTCCTCCCCCATCCCACTGGGTGGGGAGGAGTGAGTGAGCAGCTGCGTAGTGCTTAGTTACCGGCTGGGGTTAAACCACAGCAGTCCATTTTGGCGCCAAACATGGGGCACAAAGGGTTGAGATAACAACAGACCTGACCAGAGCTTGTTAAAACAAATTTGTTACAAACATTCATTACATTGGCTTAATAGTCGCTAGTCACAATGTTGATTTATGAGCATTTAGAGTTGTGGCACTCCTTTTTAGAGTTCTGTTATGTATGACCTCACTTGCTGTATGTAGTCCCTGTGCTGCTGCTTATCATCCGTGGGAGGTGGATTAAGGTTTTCACTTTAATATATTGTGTATTACTGGCTTATGGTATGATAAAATTATCAGTCGTGGGATTAATCTGGTATTTGCACTCAGCATTGTTGTCACCTCTACACTTCGGGAGCCATCTGTGGGAAACTATTAATAATTATACTATTTACTTTGCCTCCCCGGAGAGCCAATCTATGGGCGAGACACCTATCTTCACCTTTCCCTTCTCCTCTAGTTGTGTGGATTGTCCGGCTCATAGTTCACAAAGGAGTTTCACCATGTCTAGTGCACACAGGCGACTCATGGGGGGTTACAAAAGCGACCCAGCCTTGGGTTGCCTTGAGGCCCTGTCTCTGCAGAGACGACTCACGGGGAGCTGTGTAGACAGCTTAGCCCTGGGTTGTCTGATAAACCCTAAAGTAAACAGGGCAGTGGCTGCACCATTCAAAGAACCAAAACCTGAACTGAGCCTTGAAATCCCTTAACAAATAGTATGCCCTGAGTCTCAATCCAACCACTATTCAGTTGCCTGAGGAAGCAAGGTAAAAAAAACAAAACCTGGAGGGTTTCAGCTTCACTTTCAAATTACAACCTTGTGTATTCAAACAATCACAGACCAAAAAAGGAAAGATAAGGGGAAACTCCACTCAGATATACATAATCCATTTAGGCATATATCATAATCCACTCAGGCATAGTCATACACACCATTCCACAAGTCAGGGGATAAAAACTCTAAGATTCAGGTTGGAAATGGGGGGGGGTCACTTCTCCAACTATACAGTTGGCTTGTGAAGGAGACCCTTCCCCCCCCTTGATGGGGACGCCGGTCGAGGTAGCTTCCCTGGGATTGAGACCCCTTACCTGGAGGGGTAAGTGAATATTGTTTATGCTTTAAGTTTGTAAACATGTGTGTGCTTGTAGTTGTCTGTGAATCGCTTGTGGTTGTAATAGTGTACTACTCTTGCCTTAAAAAATTGCAAGAGTGCATTCCTCCATTGTATCTGTAAAACCTGCAATAGTGGCGTGTTAAGCCTGTAAGTGAAGTTCAGATAAATCATTTGCTTGAACCTTGCAGTTAAGTCTGTGAGTGAAGGTCAAGTCGTTCGCTTGAACCTTGCAATTAAGTCTTTTTCTGCCACACTAGTCTACTTACAATGGCATTTGAGAATTTTGAAAAATTTGAATACCCTTGGAATGTTGAAACCAGCATGGTCCTATTGCTAGGAACTAGCATGTTCCTCAATGTGGTTCAGGCTTGTTTAAGGTTAAACAACTACTGAAGAAGATCACCCAGAGATCTGCCCCGAGGCTGGATAATTATAAATGGCAGGCTGTGTGGGGTAGTATGGGCAAGTACCTAGAACAGTGGGCACCTCCAATGCTTTGGAAATTCACCACTGAACAAGTGCAGAATCCAGAAAAACTAGTAAAATATTTGGGAAAAGTATGCTGTCACCCTGGCAACTCCAGAGAGACACAAATCACTACAATGTGCTGGGGCCTAGCCCATCCCTATGAAGCCCTGTTCGACACCACTCAGTACCCTCAAGGGGAACAGAAGGTCTCTGGATCTAACAAGGCGACAGGCAGTGTGGCTACCCAAACACTGGCGACTGCTACTGCAACTGAACCAGCGAACCAACCTGCACCAGTATCAGTTGCCCCCGTATAGAAAAAGAAATATACAAAAAAATCACCTCGCTTAGCAAAGGATGAAGGTGAACCAGGGTCATCACGGGAACAGGAGGAAGAGGCAGAACCAGAGATAATCACCCGATCCCTATCCTTGAGTGAGCTGCGGGATGCGCGAAAAGATTTTGGCCGCCATATAGCTGAGCACATTATCACCTGGCTGCTCTGATGCTGGGACAATGGGGCTAGTAGCCTGGAATTAGAAGGTAGGGAAGCCAAGCAGCTGGGATTGCTTGCCAGGGAAGGTGGCATTGACAAGGCAATTAGAAAAGGGCCACAAGCCATCAGCCTCTGGAGGCAACTCCTGTCAAGCGAGAAGGTACCCCTTCAAGGAAGATGTTATATGTCAATCAAGCAAGTGGACCACCATGGAAAGAGGTATCCAATATCTGAGAGAATTAGCCGTGCTAGAGATGATTTATTATGACCCAGACAATGCACAATTACCCAAAGATCCAGACGAAGTCCAATGCACACGACCCATGTGGCAAAAAGTTGTACGGAGCGCACATTCGTCCTATGCCAACACAATGGTGATAATGACCTGGAAAGACGAAGAGGCACCGACAGTGGATGAAATGGCTCACCAACTCCAGCGATACAAAGAAAATCTCTCAACCTCCCTACAAGCCTGCATCTCGGCTATGGAGAAGCTGTCCTGGGATTTCCAGCAATTCAAAGACGATACGTCCTACTCCCCACCTGTAAGGACCAATGTCTCAGCTATTAGGAGTGAGCGTTCCTCTGCCCAAGAGAGAGAATATAGAAGGTACACACCACAAAGTGCCCTGTGGTTTTACCTATGTGACCACGGAGAGGACATGAGGAAATGGGATGGAAAACCTACCTCGGTCCTAGATGCACGGGTACGTGAGTTGAGATGAAAAACCACCACAAAAGGGGATTCTGCCAGGAAAAATGCCACTCCAGTTTCCAAACAGAGTAGAAGGGCTGATCTTATTTCTGATCCTCTTGAAGGGACTCCTGAGCCAATTTTACGAGAAGTGAGTACTGGATACTCTGACCAGAATTAGAGGGGCCCTGCCTCCAGCCAGGTGGAGGAAAGGGATAACCGGGTCTATTGGACTATGTGGATTCGATGGCCTGGCACGTTAGACCCACAGGAGTACAAGGTTCTAGTAGATACCGGCGCACAGTATACTCTAATACCATCAAGTTATAAAGGGGCAGAACCCATTTGCATTTCTGGTGTGACAGGGGGATCCCAAGAGTTCACTGTATTGGAGGCTGAAGTAAGCCTAACTGGGAATGAATGGCAGAAACACCCCATTGTGACTGGCCCAGAGACTCCGTGTATCCTTGGCATAGACTCTCTCAGGAGAGGGTATTTTAAGGACCCAAAGGGGTATCGATGGGCTTTTGGTATAGCTGCCTTGGAGACGGAGGGCACTGAACAGCTGTCTACCCTGCCTGGTCTCTCTCAAGACCCTTTGATTGTGGGGTTGCTGAGGGTTGAAGAACAACAAGTGCCAATTGCTACCATGACGGTGCACCGGCGGCAATATCGCACCAACCGAGACTCTCTGATTCCCATCCACAAGTTGATTTGCCAACTGGAGAGCCAAGGAGTGATCAGCAAAACTCGCTCGCCCTTTAATAGTCCCATATGGCCAGTGCGGAAATCTAATAGGGAGTGGAGACTAACAGTTGACTATCGTGGCTTGAATGAAGTCACCCCGCCGCTGAGCGCTGCCGTTCTGGATATGCTAGAACTTCAATACGAACTAGAGTCAAAGGAAGCCAAGTGTTATGCCACAACTGACATAGCTAATGCGTTTTTCTCAATCCCTCTGGCAGCAGAGTGTTGTCCACAATTTGCCTTTACTTGGAGGGGCATCCAGTACACCTGGAATCGATTGCCCCAGGGGTGGAAACACAGCCCCACCATTTGCCATGGACTAATCCAGACTGCACTGGAAAAAGGTGAAGCTCCGGAACACCTGCAACATATCGATGACATCATTGTATGGGGCAACATGGCAGAAGAAGTCTTTGAGAAAGGGAAGAAAATAATCCAAATCCTTCTGAAAGCTGGTTTTGCCATAAAAGAAAGTAAGGTCAAAGGTCCTGCCCAGGAGATCCAGTTTTTAGGAATAAAATGGCAAGATGGACGTCATCAGATCCCAATGGATGTGATCAACAAAATAGCAGCTATGTCCCCACCGACTAATTAAAAGGAAACACAGGCCTTCTTAGGTGTCGTGGGGTTTTGGAGAATGCATATTCCAAATTACAGTCTGATTGTAAGCCCTCTCTATCAAGTGACCCGGAAGAAAAACGAATTTAAATGGGGCCCCGAGCAACAACAAGCTTTTGAACAAATTAAACGGGAGATTGTTCATGCAGTAGCCCTTGGGCCAGTCCGGGCAGGACAAGATGTTAAGAATGTGCTCTATTATCCTGCAGCCGGGGAGAATGGCCCTACCTGGAGCCTCTGGCAGAAAGCACTGGGGGAAACCTGAGGCCGACCCCTGGGGTTTTGGAGTCGGCGATACACAGGATCCGAGGCTCACTATACTCCAACTGAAAAAGAGATATTGGCAGCATATGAAGGAGTTCGAGCTGCCTCAGAAGTGGTTGGTACTGAAACACAGCTCCTCTTAGCACCCCGACTGCCAGTGCTGGGCTGGATGTTCAAAGGGAGGGTCTCCTCTACACATCATGCAACTGATGCCACGTGGAGCAAGTGGGTCGCGCTGATCGCACAACGAGCTCGCATAGGAAACCCCAGTCGCCCAGGAATTGTGGAAGTGATCACGGACTGGCCAGAAGGCAAAGATTTTGGAATGTCACCAGAGGAGGAGGTGACACATGCTGAAGAGGCCCCGCTGTATAATAAACTGCCAGAAAATGAGAGGCAATATGCTCTGTTCACTGATGGGTCCTGTCGCATTGTGGGAAAGCATCGGAGGTGGAAGGCTGCTGAATGGACTCCTATAAGACAAGTCGCAGAAACTGCTGAAGGAGAAGGTGAATCAAGTTAATTTACAGAGGTGAAAGCCATCCAGCTAGCGTTAGACATTGCTGAAAAAGTGGCCAGTGCTCTATCTCTATACTGACTCATGGATGGTGGCAAATGCCCTGTGGGGGTGGTTACAGCAATGGAAGCAGAGCAACTGGCAGCGCAGAGGCAAACCCATTTGGGCTGCCGCACTGTGGCAAGATATTGCGTCCCGGCTAGAGAATCTGGTTGTAAAAGTATGTCATGTAGATGCTCACGTACCCAAGAGTCGGGCCACTGAAGAACATCAAAATAACCAACAGGTGGATCAGGCTGCCAAGATTGAAGTGGCTCAGGTGGACCTGGACTGGCAACATAAGGGTGAGCTATTTATGGCTCAGTGGGCCCATGATGCTTCAGGCCATCAGGGAAGAGATGCAATATATAGATGGGCTCGTGACCGAGGGGTGGACTTGACCATGAACACTATCGCACAGGTTATCCATGAATGTGAAATGTGCTGCAATTAAGCAAGCCAAACAGTTAAAGCCCCTGTGGTATGGAGGACGATGGCTGAAATATAAATATGGGGAAGCCTGGCAGATTGACTATATCACACTCCCACAAACTCGCCAAGGCAAGCGCTATGTGCTCACAATGGTGGAAGCAACCACCAGATGCCTGGAAACATATCCTGTGCCCCATGCCACCGCCCAGAACACTATCCTGGGCCTTGAAGAGAAAGTTTTATGGCGACACGGCACCCCAGAGAGAATTGAGTCAGACAACGGGACTCATTTCCGAAACAACCTCATAGACACCTGGGCCAAAGAGCATGGCATTGAGTGGGTGTATCACATCCCCTATCATGCACCAGCCTCTGGGAAAATTGAGCGATACAATGGACTGTTAAAGACTACATTGAGAGCAATGGGGGGTGGAACCTTCAAACATTGGGATACACATTTAGCAAAAGCCACCTGGTTAGTCAACACCAGAGGATCTGCCAATCGGGGTGGCCCTGCCCAGTCAGAATTTTTACGTACTGTAGAAGGGGATAAAGTCCCTGTAGTGCACACAAAAAATATGTTAGGGAAGACAGTCTGGGTTACTCCTGCCTCAGGCAAAGGTAAACCCATTCGTGGGATTGCTTTTATTCAAGGGCCTGGGTGCACTTGGTGGGTGATGCGAAAAGATGGGGAAGTCCGATGTGTGCCTCAAGGGGATTTGATTTTAGGTGAGAATAGCCAGAATTAACCTGTATGATATTAGTTGCTATATAACCCTGCTACTGTATGTTATCATTACTATAATTGTTATATGCTATATCCATAGTACTACAGTAAGAATCACTTAGATCAAGCAAGAAAAAAACTGTGATAAAACTGAGCGAAGCGCAGTAGTGATGGAATCAGAACTGACTCCAGCATGCAACAATCCAACGGTGCACACCATCCTCCTGCTGCGTTCAATGTCACCTGCTCGTCACACTGCACTGAAGCCCAACTCTGCTCTACCGACTGAGAGGACTTTGCACCATCCCTCCTGCCCAGAAAGACTGGTATGACAGATGGAGCCCAGAGTCAGGAACTAAATGAACTCAACGAACATTTTATGAACATTTATTGAGTGCACCCTCAGCAAGTTTGCAGATGACACCAAGTTGGGAGGAAGTTTTGATCTGCTCGAGAGTAGAAAGGCTCTACAGAGGGATCTGGACAGGCTGGATCGATGGGCCGAGGCCAACTGTATGAGGTTCAACAAGGCCAAGTACCAGGTCCTGCACTTGGGTCACAACAACCCCATGCAGCGCTACAGGCTTGGGGAAGAGTGGCTGGAAAGCTGCCTGGCAGAAAAGGACCTGGGTGTGCTGGTTGACAGCCGGCTGAATATGAGCCAGCAGTGTGCCCAGGTGGCCAAGAAGCCCAATAGTATCCTGGCCTGTATCAGAAATAGTGTGGCCAGCAGGACTAGAGAAGTGATTGTTCCCCTGTATTCAGCACTGGTGAGGCCGCACCTTGAGTACTGTGTTCAGTTTTGGGCCCCTCACTACAGGAAAGACATTGAGTTGCTGGAGCATGTCCAGAGAAGGGCGACCAAGTTGGTGAGGCGCCTTGTCCTAGTTTCAGCTGGGATAGAGTTAACTGTCTTCCTAGTAGCTGGTACAGTGCTATGTTTTGAGTTCAGTATGTGAAGAATGTTGATAACACTGATGTTTTCAGTTGTTGCTAAGTAGTGTTTAGACTAATGTCAAGGATTTTTCAGCTTCTCATGCCCAGCCAGCGAGAAAGCTGGAGGGGCACAAGAAGTTGGCACAGGACACAGCCAGGGCACCTGACCCAAACTGGCCAACAGGGTATTCCATACCATGGGACGTCCCATCTAGTATAGGAAATGGGAAGTGGGGGCGAGGAATCGCTGCTGGGGGACTAGCTGGGTGCCGGTCGGCAGGTGGTGAGCAATTGCACTGCGCATCATTTGTACATTCCAATCCTTTCATTATTGCTGTTGTCATTTTATTAGTGTTATCATTATCATTATTAGTTTCTTCTTTTTTTTTTCTATTAAACTGTTCTTATCTCAACCCGTGGGTTTTGCTTCTTTTTCCCAATTTTCTCCCCCATCCCACTGGGTGGGGGGGAGTGAGTGAGCGGCTGCGTGGTGCTTAGTTGCTGGCTGGGGTTAAACCACGACAGACCTGGAGCACAAGTCTTATGAGGAGCGGCTGAGGGAGCTGGGGCTGTTTAGTCTGGAGAAAAGGAGGCTGAGGGGAGACCTTATTGCTCTCTACAACTACCTGAAAGGAGGTTGTAGTAGAGGTGGGTGCTGGTCTTTTCTGTCAGGTGGCTGGAGACAGGACGAGAGGAAATGGCCTCAAGTTGTAGCAGGGGCGGCTTAGGTTAGATATTAGGAAAAATTTCTTTACTGAGAGGGTTGTCAGGTATTGGAACAGGCTGCCCAGGGAAGTGGTTGAGTCACCATCCCTGGAGGTATTCAAAAAGTGCATAGACAAGGCACTTCAGGACATGGTTTAGTGGGCATGGTTGTTGCTTGGACTCGATGATCTTGAAGGTCTTTTCCAACCTAAATGATTCTATATATTTATACAACTATATCTCTACATTTCTCAAAGGACGGTAAAAGGTGATGATGATTGACCAGGATGTAACTGAAGGTATGGGACCTGAGCATGACGTCAATGGTATAGAATAAGGGGTGGATACTGTCCTGGTTTCAGCTGGGATAGAGTTAACTGTCTTCCTAGTAGCTGGTACAGTGCTGTGTTTTTGAACTAGGTATGAGAAGAATGTTGATCACACACTGATGTTTTCAGTTGTTGCTAAGTAGCGTTTAGACTAAAGTCAAGGATTTTTCAGCTTCTCATCCCCAGCCAGCAAGAAGGCTGGAGGGGCACAAGAAGTTGGGAGGGGACACAGCCAGGGCAGCTGACCCAAAGAGGCCAACAGGGTATTCCATACCATGTGATGTCATGTCTAGTATATGAACTGGGGGGAGTAGGGTTGGGGGGAATCGCCGCTCAGGGACTAACTGGGCATTAGTCAGCAGGTGGTGAGCAACTGCATTGTGCATCAGTTGTATATTCCAATCCTTTTATTATTACTATTGTCATTTCATTAGCGTTATCATTATCATTATTAGTTTCTTCTTTTTTTTTCTATTAAACTGTTCTTATCTCAACCCACAAGTTTTACTTTTTTTTCCGATTCTCTCTCCCCTCCCACTGAGTGGGGGGGAAGTGAGTGAGCAGCTGCGTGGTTCTTAGTTGCTGGCTGGGGTTAAACCACGACAGCAGCTTTATAGACATCTGTTCTGAATATATCCGTAAATTCATATTAAATAATGTTTGGAAATATAATTTACACAGAAGAACATAGCAGAGGCAAGTTTGTACAAGGAAGTTCAGTTTCTTGACAAATTTCAGTGATGTACCAAGGAGCAGTATAGTTTAAGAGCTTCCTCGAAGGTCTATGTAGAGGGACTCAGAGCTATACAATGCTATGCTTTGTGAACACAAATACTACACTTTAATAAATTGTGTTGCTAAATTTCATGAATCATTTAATATCAAAGCTAATGAATTCTGAGAATTTGAAATTGTAAGTACATTACCACTATAACACATTAACAAATAGGGTTTGACCTTTTATTAGGAGTGGAAATCTACAGTTTTTAAATTAACATTTCCTACTCTTTTATTTTTAATCTCTTACCAGGTCTTTCCTTGCCAGTTCCTTTTGACTCAGCAAATTTCTGTATTAAACTCTCAACTGTAGTATTTGTCATGTTATTAATAAACTCTTCATGCACCTTCAAAAAAAAAAAAAAACCAAAAAAAACCACACCACACAAAAGGAATTTTAAAACCAGTAATTGAAAGAATGTAATTAACTTTAAAAAGTGTTTTTCTCTAGAGTTAAGGTTCAAAATGCTTGCCTCTGAAGTATGTTACAGGGCTTCCTAAAATCAATAGGCATTTTACCAAGGAAATCCCTTCTTTGCATTAGTATTAGCAACTGTGTGTACAATACAGATACAAATGAGTAATGAAAGAATACAGCTTGATGACAGGGCTAGGATTTACTTCCATTTCTTCCATCTAAACCACTTCTGTAATCCATAATTTTCTGAATTTGTCAGCAACGTGTCCCACTACAACGTCAGGAAGACAAGCAGTCTCTTAAGCCAGCACCAGTTAAGGGTGTGAACTGTTACCACTGTATTATCACAGTTCCCACCTGTTTGAGTAAAAGCATTACTGTTGTAATGGGTTTTGGTCTGATAAAGGAACAACCACACATTGTTAATAAGAAGTTTTTCCAACAATGCAGTATGTATATGCTTTAGAAATAAATAGCATGACCCTTGTGACCACCATTCATTAGCAGAAAACCTCAAAACTGAAGAAAACAGTGACTCAAATTAAGTGTATACAAATAAAACTACATTTCAGAACATAAAAAAATTAAGGACTACTCATAAGGATTATTAATTAAGCCAACTTGCATCTAAATAAAAGATACTATAAAAACTTCTTTTAACACTGTTACTGGAGGTCTTTTGCTCATAAAAACCAAAGCGTATCAAAAATCTGGAAGCTTTTCAGACTGATATAATTTCAAGTTTTAGTTAAAGAAAAGCACAATCATCCTGAAATGTGTGAAATGGGTACTAATTAATATCTGTGGAACAGAACTTTGAAATACACTAACAATTCTCCAAATTAACAGAAAACAAAATATTTTGACAACACAAAATGTAACAATTATTCAAACTTATTCTGTAAAATTTGTGATACTGAACTTATAAATACACCAAGAAGCAGTAAAAAATTCAGCTTATGTTGAATTTAGATATTAAAAAGATTTCCAATACAATGTACAAAATTAGAGGATGATCCATTTAATAAAAAAAATTTCAGAGAGGCTTGAATAACAAAAGAGAATACGCATATAGAAACATCACAAAAGACCAAAATGGCAATTTAGTAGATGTTCAAATCTCCTTCAAACATCTCATAAACAAGTTCAGTACTCGCATAATGTTTGATATCTGTGGTAAAAAGAACCACATCTGCTTGAAAATCTTTTTAATTCTGTGGATCATTTCTGTTTATCCCCTTCTACTCATACTGGTTTAAAAAGTTACCATCATTTGAAAGATGTGATCTTGTAATTACCACAAACACAGTAAGAATGTTTCATTTAATAGTTAAGAAAAATATGTATCATGATCCAAACAAACTATAATATAAAAAATTACCTCTCCTATTTGTAAATGAATTTCTTTTATGGTATTTGACAATGATTCTATAATCTCTTTCATATGAAGAAGGTGTATTTCTTCAATGTCTTGAAATTTCTGTAAACCAATACAAGCAATTATTCATAATGAAAATAATTCTTGAAATTTCTTGAACCTTAAATTTTAATAATTAAATATACTAAACAGAAAACCACTTTTTTTTTCAGATCTTGATCATGGTAATTACAGTGTTTAAGAAAGGAAGGTGCAGAATTCACAGAGTTATGAAATAATGTACTTTAGAAGAATATCCTTTTGGAACTGTTATCCAACTTTTTTACTTACTCTTTAAACCTTCATCTATCTTGATTTTTTTAAAAGTCTGACCTATTTCTACCAAAAGAAAATAGGGCTGGAGGGTGTTTAAAAAAAAAAAAAAAAATCTATTTTCCATAACTGAAGAGTTTCAGTTTTTCATCTAACCCCAGAAATCCTATTTCTGGATCTGTTTTGCACCTCCTCCTTATCACCCCCTCTTCCCGCTCACAATACACACATGCGTCCTCTTTCTCTAGTTAAATCTATATCCTTTGCTTCTTTAAACGCGATTAATTTGTTTGGTCTTTAAACTCACTGTATAAAAGCTTTGCATTTTGTCTGAAATTTGTCCTCCTGTTCCATCTTACCCAGGCTTCCACCTGACACCCATTTTAAAACCATTTCCAACATCTCTAATGACCCCTACCTAGCCAAAGATCAGAACTAAAAATGTCCTCATCTTTCCCAACAGTCAACCATAATAATCTTGAAATCTGTGTTTACTCCTGCTCTGTCCTAGCTCTCTTCCTACTTCTGCAACTGTCTAAACTTTGGAGCACCACTTAATCCTCTCTCCAATTTTTCCAGGGTTCTCTGAAGACCATCTCTCTACATTTCACACCTCTTGGTACTCTGATTCACAAACAAGTACAACTCCATACAGACAAGTCAAAAATATCTCTTAACTTCTAAACTCTCAATCTTTCTTTTGCCATACTTATATGCCTCTCTAGCCATCAAGCAAGCAGATTAAAATGATTTTTTTTCCTCAAGCAGCCTTCCTCTTAATTGCAGAGGATATGGTCATCCTCTGTAGCCTATTCTATGACATTACTTCTTTTACTGACTGCCTGATTACATAAACTATATTATTTTGCTTTCAAAGCTATCTATGGTCCATCTCTATAATATCTGCTCTCAATCATTATCAGGGTGTCAACACCTGTACGCAATGTGATCTTCCAGCCTGTTTCCAGTACCTGATTTTTACCTAAACTCAAAGTCAACTTTTGAGATTATGCCAATGCCACTTCCTTTGTGTTTGGTTTGAGCCCCCCATAAAACTCTGCAAAACATTCTCCTTTAAACTCTTCTCTATAATGCATATCAAAACAGGTGACCATTCAGAGATATTTTTTTTGTCTCATGTCAGTGGACAGCAACCCCCTCTTGATTGTTTCCTTATTTCTTGTTTATTGTTTTATACTAAAGATTTAAATTCTTTGAAGTAGAAGCCATCTTGGCCTTGTACAGTACATAACACAAAGGGGTCTGATCAAAGACTAAAGCTATCTAGTTACTATAATACAACCACATCTTCATATCACAGATATAATCATTAACCAAATTGTTTACTTACACTTTTGAAAAATCAGTCCATTTTGAAAAGATGTACTGAAATGAATCTGTAATGTTAATGACCCAACAAATGCAAGTGAATTCTTAGCATTTTAAGCTACAATAAAAACGAAAAATTATCAACAGGATCTTTATCTATCCAACTCAGCATACACAGTTTAAGTAAGCATTATTCCTTTTTTATAAACATGTACATTTTCCTGTAAGTTTTAAAACATGAAGAATTATTACTCATTCTTGAACTTTATTTATATGCAGACTGCTCAAAAGCAAAGTTATCCAGTCAACTGCACTCATTTCTAGTTAAGACAGAGTTTCAAAGAATAACTTAGCACTTTCAGCTATTTGATCCGTTCCAATAACTGACTGTGCTATGTGATTATAAAAAAAGCTTCTAAAAAGGTGGAATAACTAGCAAATGAGACATGTTTTCTTAACAAGTGCATAGCAGTTGTATAATACAACTATACTTTTACTCAGAAAATCTTTCAACATGAAGAATTTCTGCCAAATCCAATATCTAAACAACAAAGTGAATTATATTTTCCTACATCTTTAATCGCAATAAAAGCCCTCCATGTTTATTGCAGAAAAAAACCCATAACTTTCAATTTAAGATTATGAAGATCACATTTCTAAATTCAACCTCTCAAAATCACGTATCACAAGTCACGTCACTTTGATAATTGCAGGTAAGATAGTAAATGACAAAAAAGGGAAAATATGTAAAATTTATGCAACAGGATTGGTGGAGTTTAACTAAGAGGACGGTTAAGTGAGGACATTACTACATGATTACCTAGAATAAAGCCACAGCAATTCAAGGTGTTTGTGTCCTCAGAAAAAGTTTATCTGAACAGCCTAAGACAGATTTAAGTTAAGCCAACTGTTTTTGCACCGAAACAGCTGAGAATGTTCACACTGCTCATTTATTTTGTTTTCAGAATTAGTATATTTCAAGTCAAATGTACTCCAAATTAAGATAATCTAGGGTGTGACTGATTCAGAAGCGGGCTTCCACATATTCACGAGTGTTGTTATTTTTCCTACTGCATAATCTTTAAAGTAGCACCCCCACAACCAAACTGTAGATGCAGCTATACCATTATACTTAAAACAAATTCCACAGATAGGACTTATACTGGCAGAATTCCAATTTTCATTTCCAATATGGATAGCTGTGGATGGTATTAAAGTTTCCAGGTGTTCATTATCACATATAAGTAAAAATTTAAATTTTGAGTAAAAGGGTTGTTGTAGTTAAGGAACTAAGGTTATTTATACAAGTGTGGTTTGTAGTGAGGTAAATTTGTATAATTTTTGTATTGCAAAACAAAACAAACCAGCTGTAATATCTGGTACAGTAAAAAATTTTTTTTCTCTCTCTACATCTCAGCCTGGTTTAAATACCTAATGCCTACCTAATAACACAAATAAAGCTGAACAAAAAGCATCTTCATATTCTGTTTCTAGATACAAAATAAACTGTTACTTTTTTCATTCTTTTGTTGTAGTGAATTGTTCAAATGAATTTTTTTAAGCCATTATGAAAAGCCCAGCTAATTTGCTTGCTGAAAGCCCCCACATTTTCCTTCACTAATTCACTAACAAAAAAAACCATTTCAAATACTCTTCATGTTTATCTTCTGTCAGTTCTAAACAAGAACTCCTTTTCATTACTCATAGCTTTCTTGCTCCTTGGAGACAAGTTTGCAGTGCAATTTTAGCAAGACCAGTTTATTAAAGTCATATTTGTTAAATTTTTTCTTAGTGTTTCAGAGAGCAATAAGTCAACTGCTATAAACACAGTCTCTTTCTTGTAAGGTAAGGAATAAATAGCAGACAGCTTTTGTGAGACTAAATAAAGATTTAAAGCAACCTGATTGAACTTGCTCTGAAGTAGATCAGAAGCATTCACAGGATCTATTTTAGTGGGGGTTCAGTAACTTCCAGAGCAAGGTAAATAACAAACAGGGCAGGAGCTTCTTCAATTATTCTAGATAGATCCAGAAGAGCCACGCTTGTATATGGGTTGAAACAAATCAACAGAACAGTTCAGTATTTTTTCTGGTATTACTTGATTTCTTTGTATCAAAAGGTGGGGTCTACAGCAAAAGTCAGGCTGCACTACAATTTATCCATACTGCACAATGATGGAGTTACTGGAACACTTACTGAGCAACTACAATAGTTACATTAACAGGAACACTACAAAAAAGTTACCATTTTGGGTAACAGCAGAATGTGTTCACATGTCAGTTTGCTTCCACCTTATTTGTGGAAACTCTCCAGGAGGAATGTTACACTTCAATAGTAAAGATTCTTTTGTTACTATTATACTTGTTTCCAAGAATTGTTTTAAGATAAATTTAAGTTCAAAAATTTTGCCTAGTCCCAAAATTCTCAAGCGATTGGAATCACACATGCCAATGACAAACCCAATCAAATTGCTTAGGGGTAACTGATACACAAATATTTTAAGTTACAGTGAGAGAGACAAAATGCTAAGGTAACAGATATAAATGCATAAGGTGGACACACATTCAAGTTAGTCCAGGCCAGGTGTCATACACTAAGTCAACTTAAAGACGCAAGTCTCTACCCTTAGTACCACACTGCCTCTTCCTTTGCACCAACACAAATGCTTGTGTGATTTCTCAGTAAACCAGACCCCAGGTCTCTTCTGGATTAAAGCCAACCTTCCTTAATACATTAGTTTTAGTTGGATTAGTTCTACAAGGTAGCTCCTTGCACAAATACTTGACAAAGGAAGAAGCGTGGAAAGAGGACAACTGCTGGTTTTGACAACACTACTAATTTAAAATATATATTGAAAACACAGCCTCATACACCAGAGAGGAGTACAACAGGCCTTATAACCCAGACCATGGTACCCATTAATTTTCTTGGTGAATTTTTTTTTTAAATAAAGCCTTTTTATACCACTGAATAACTGCAATCATCACTGTCTTACACTACACAATAAAAAAAAATAAACGTTTAAGAGTCACATATATTTTTAAAATGAGAGAAAAATGATGTACTTAACCAAATTTAACTCAAGCTGAAAAGAAAAGCATAGGGAGTACAGCTCCTCCAACCAGAACCTAGTTAGGATGCTGCACAAAAAGATGCCTACTGTGAACTCTTCAACAAAAGTATGTCAAGGCTCTTAATGTGACAGTCACATGAAAGGCAGAATTTTGCAGTAGCATGCCTGAGCACTTCTTTGTCACAAATGCCTGGACTGGGGCGGTGGGTGGGAGGGAAGAGTTCTGGTATATGATATATTTAGTACCCTTTCTGTAACAGCTGTGTTGAGTATCTATTCAAAGATGAACTAGATCAAGTTCTAATGAAGTTTTCAAAGTAGAAAAGCAGTTTATAGTTTAGGACAGGGCAGCTTTTTATATGTCAGCCTACATAATCCCCATACAGTAAAAATCTTAATTTCCAAGGAGTTAAGGAAAACCCTAACGCTTTTCCACTTCTACGTTAATAATACAAGTATGACTGAATCTCCCTAATAATTCCATCTATGCCTAAAAAGTAATCTTTTAAACTAAGGAAGAGAGCAAAGAATCTTCAACTGAAAAGAAAATTCCTATCTTGCAAAAGCTTTACTAAACCAAGAAACATATACAAATAAATATGCCAACCAGCCCTCAACTAAATATTACTACTAAAAGCAGAAACAGTGAGGTTTGCTTTTTGAAATCTGGGGCAGTGGGAAAAAGTCTGCTACCAACAGATTTGAAAAAGAAACTTTAAAACATAACAAGCAGCAGCATGTGCAATCATACAGATAACTTAATATCCTCTGAAATACAGATTAAAACAGCTTTAAAAAAAAAACCCAGAAATTTGAATAGATGTAGGGGCTTTTGACCACCTCAGATAAATCCTGGAAAGACACTTTAACAAGCTGTTACTGAAGTGTTTTGACAGAATGATAATGAAAAAAACACGATGGATCCCAGTTTTAAAACTCCTATGAATGAGTTCTAGCTCTCCAGCAATTCACAGGATTTCCCACATGATCACAATGCATCTACAATACTTCCAAAAGTTCATTTTGTTTTCTTCCTAAAAATTTCTTCAAGAAGTCTTTCTAGAGTGCTAGTGTTGAACTATATCATTCAAGGACACTGCCATCACAATATACATGGTCAATGTTTGCCCTTCAAACATATTACTTCTGACATTATTGTTAACATCAGTTTCCAATGAAGATCATTCTATCTTGAACCAATTTCTCAAAAGCTTTGATTTCAGATATCTTCAGAAAGGTAAAATAGAACATATTAATTTATTTTAAAGGTAACTCATTTAATATAACACTTACCTGTGCAGTTTCTGTCATTTTCTGTTCAAAAACAGATTTAACCGCAGCATATTTCTCCACATATAGTTTATAGGTATCTGTAGCTTTTTTTGATTTAACTGCTGCCTATAGATTAGTACAAAAAAAAAAAAAAGTGTCAAATGTCACACATCCAATCTGATCCAAGGCTTTTAAAGTTACTATTAAAAGAAAGCCTAGGATGACCTATAAAAATATTCAGGGGCATATCAAAACAGTGAAGCGTCATAACAAAATTTCACCACCAAACAACTCTGATTCAAGCCATTAGAGATTTTTATTTAAAACTATACTTAAACCACATAAAAAGGTAACAAAGCAATTACCTCATTTAAATCCCTTCCCCTTATCAGCAATGACTAACTTATACTTGTTTTGCAATAAATGTTTTAAAATTTGTATTGCTGAAGTTAACTAATTAGCTCATGTCAAATATTTAGATCTGCAACAGAAAAGCAGGAAGAAAGCAGGGCTAGAATACAGAGCAAACTTATTAATGAAATTCTGAAAGAGTTAATGGTAAAAAACGCAAGGTGGCACAGTTCTCAGAACTGAAGGAAGAAATATAAGGGAAAAGACATTCAAAAGTACAGGTGGTACATCAATGGAAATTTTAAGATTGAGAGATATTTGAATGTGAAGTTAATGCAGAACATACTGATGGCCAGATTTATGCAGCTCAGAGTTGTTTATAATAGTCCTTTTTGGCTTTATAATTTATTGATTTGCTTCATTATTTGTTGCTAATAAACCAAAATGTTCTTTTTTGTGGGCTTAATATTCTTACAAGACAAAAAGAAGTATAGCAGAATCCCAATATTACACAGACAACAAAACTGAATGAAGTGATTGGTTGTGGTAGAGAAAAAGTTATTATCAAAGTTTATAGCATGACAAACATGAGGTGAAGTTTTTCAAAACTTTTATATTCTTGCTATTTCCAAGATAAAAGCCAATTAAAATAAAAATTATTTCCCTTGAACATCAGCTTTTTTCTAGCTTCTGTTCAACATGCCTATTTTCTCACTGAAATTTCCCATTAGTTGCAACTCAAAAGTATTTCTGAATTGTTAATGACATAAGTAGACAGTTGTATATTTACTATTTGTTCTAGTTCTGAATAGCTTTCCTCCCCTCTTTCAAATGAATTTCATCTGTCCCACAGTAAAAACAGAAATTATTTCTCACTTGCAATGACTTGTAAAGCTGACCACTATCTATAACTTCCAAACAAATTAATATAAAGATACCCTCTAGAAAGATACAGTTATATTCTCCAATTTCCAAGAGAAAAATAACTGAAAATCATAAGTAACAGTATAGTGTTAGCACTTGTTCACCTGGGGAAACATCAACCAGGACTTCAAATGAAGAGAAATCAAAGCTACAGTTCCATTTTTCCAGATACAGAGAAAGCTTAAGCAGATCTTGCTCATGTAGTCCTCTAAACCCAGCATAACAGAGCCTGAAAATACTTCACTGTATGAAGAATATGGATCCTTCAGGCATTAAGGATGGCATGACAGGATGTATCAAACCCATCAGTTACTCACTCTGAATTTTACTTCATGATTCTCAATCTTGCATATTCACATAGGGGAATTCCCAAGAAGAAAACAGTCCTATCTTGTCTCCCAAACACCATTTACTATACCAAAAGTAAAAGGTGCTCTAAGAACACCTGGTTTTAAAAAGAATTAAGACTGCTTTGCAATAAAATGATTCCAAACTTAATCATTGAAAAGGAAGGAAATGTCAAGTTAAGACTTAAAAAATAAGGGGTTTTTGTAAAGCATTATGTTACTGAACCCCATATGCATGGGACTGTATTGGGTTTGTCTGGCAAGGTTTTGGTAGTGGGGGGAGGTTACGAGGGGGGAGAAGGTGCTAGAAGCTTCCCCTATGTCCCATGGAGCCAATGCCAGCCGGCTCTAAGATGGACCCACTACTGCCCAAGGCCAAGCCAATTAGTGACAATAGTAGCGTCTCTGTGATAACATATTTAAGAAGGGAAAAAAAGTTGCTGTGGAACAGAAACTGCAGCTGGAGAGAGAAGTGAGAACATGTGAGAGAAACAACCCTGCCGACACCAAGGTCAGTGAAGAAGGAGGGGGAGGAGGTGCTCCAGGCACCAGAGCAGAGATTCCCCTGCAGCCTGTGGTGAAGACCATGGTGAGGCAGGCTGTCCCCCTGCAGCCCATGGAGGTCCACGGTGGAGCAGATCTCCACCTGCAGCCCATGGAGGACCCCACGCCAGAGCAGGTGGATGCCCCCAAAGGAGGCTGTGACCCCGTGGGAAGCCCGTGCTGGAGCAGGCTCCTGGCAGGACCTGCGGACCCGTGGAGAGAGGAGCCCACGTTGGAGCAGGTTTTCTGGCAGGACTTGTGACCCCACGGGGGACCCACACCGGAGCAGTGTGCTCCTGAAGGACTGCAGCCCATGGAAGGGACCCATGCTGGAGCAATTCGTGAAGAACTGCAGCCTGTGGGAAGGATCCACGTTGGACAAGTTCATGGAAGACTGTCTCCCGTGGGAGGGACCCCATGCTGGAGCAGGGGAAGAGTGTGAGGAGTCCTCCCCCTGAAGAGGAAGGAGTGGCAGAGACAACGTGTGATGAACTGATCGCAACCCCCATTCCCCACTCCCCTGCGCCGCTGGGGGGAGGAGGTAGAGTATTCGGGAGTGAAGCTGTGCCCGGGAAGAAGGGAGGGGTGGGGGGAAGGTGTTTTAAGATTTGGTTTTATTTCTCATTACCCTACTCTGGCTTGATTGGCAATAAATTAAATTAATTTTCCCCAAGTCGAGTCTGTTTTGCCCGTGATGGTAATTGGTCGAGTGATCTCTCCCTGTCCTTATCTCGACCCATGAGCCTTTTGTTATATTTTCTCTCCCTTGTCCAGCTGAGGAGGGGGAGTGATAGAGCGGCTTTGGTGGGCACCTGGCATCCAGCCAGGGTCAACCCATCACAGGGATTTTGACACAAAACATTCTCTGTCTCCTGTAATCATGTTTAACCATGAGCAGAATTGTTACATGCTGAAGCATCTACAAAAAACTCCTCAGCTGGACAAAATGATAAAGCACATGAACATTGTATGATTGATTAACTAGTAATCTCTTCTGAAAACACTATGTGTCTATTCTCAGGTGCAGCAATTGCTAGAACTCTTTTTAGCAGATTTTCAGAAATGGAAAGAATAAGTATCAGTCAAGAATTTTTTTTGTCAAGTCGCTATAAATAGAGAAGTTAACATATCACAGAACAACAGAAAATTATTATACAAGTTAACACTTACTTTCAGCTGCAATGAAAACTGCAAGCTCTCAGATACCTCCTCAGATTCTTCAATAAACTATTTCTCCAGATATTTGGCTTTGTGATAAGCTCTTAGCATATTGGTGCAGGTCCCCTGCTTTCTGATAAAGCAGCTATTCTGGTTTTGATAACAACATTTTTCATGTTATGCTAAAAGTAATAAACCTGTTCTCAGCCAAAGGAAAAATAAATTAATACAATCTTTGTCACAATGTTTCTGAAATTACAAGTGTCTGAATAAAGACATGACTGAAGAGATGTGACAGTCACAGTTACCAGCTCCCACTGGAAACATTTTTGAAGTATTAGCTGAGCATTCAACTATGGCCTAATTGTTCAAACAAAAGTATCTAGGGAAGTTGCATAAAAAAGTAAAAAATGGCCTTCAGCCTACAGTGCTTCCTCTTTCTCCCTTCTGCATGTAGACATTAGTCAGACTGAACATTTTTTTTGTTTCCAACTGGACAAGGGACTGCAAAGTTACATCTTAAAAGCAAGCCTTCCATCAAGTCAACTTTTCCTACTAAAAAATTTTCAATTTACAAGAATTCAGAAAAACTGTATTTTGAATAAACTGGCAGGAAAACATCTGCCATCCCACATATTTCTGATTCACGTCTAGAACCCAACACTGAATGTCCAAGCAGAAGCTAGGAAAAAAGCTAAATTTATATTGAAGATAAAACAATCAGAACATGGTCAACAGGATCGCTTTTTTCATCAGTGACAAGACAATAACCAGCTCTATCTGCTCCATCAAGACAGCAGTACAAAAGGCACTAAGACCATTCTAACAAGAACAGAGCCCTACACAGATCAGATAATTGAAATGGAAATAGGCAGAGGTATCAAGATTTAAAAAGACAAGACATCGTTAGAGACAGGAAAACGTAACCTCTTTCCTCTTCTACTTTGTTTCCTGAAAACTGGAAAAAGTTACAGTGTTGCCACCAGGTCGAGGAAGGTGATCCTTCCCCTCTACTCAGCACTGGTGAGGCCATACCTGGAGTGCTGTGTCCAGTTCTGGGCTCCCCAATACAAGATAATAGAACAGAATGTCAGTGGGAAGGGACCTACGACACTCCTCTAAGTCCAACTGCCTGACCAAGTTAAAGCATGTTATTAAGAGCATTGTCCAAAGGCCTCTTGAACACTGACAGGCTTGGGGCATCGACCACCTGTCTAGGAAGCCTGTTCCAGTGTTTGACCACCCTCCCGGTAAAGAAACGTTTCCTAATGTCCAGTCCAAACCTCCCCTGACGCAGTTTTGCATCCTCCTCTGGACACATTCAAGGACCTTAACATCCTTAAATTGTGGGGCCCAGAACTGCACACAGTACTCAAGGTGAGGCCGCACCAACACTAAATACAGAGGGATAATCACCTCTCTTGACGGGCTGGTTATACTGTGTTTGATGCACCCCAGGATGCGGTTTGCCCTCATGGCTGCCAGGGCACACTGCTGACTCATGTTGAGCCTGCTGTCAACCAGCACCCCCAGCTCCCTTTCTGCAGGGCTGCTCGCCAGCCACTCCTCTCCCAATTTATACTTGTGCCTGGCGTTACTCCATCCCAGGTGCAGAATCCGGCATTTGGACTTGTTAAATTTCATGCCACTGATGATTGCCCAATGCTCCAATCTATCTAGATCCCTCTGCAAGGCCTCTCGTCCCTCAAGAGTGTCAACAGCACCTCCCCGTTTGGTACCATCAGCAAACTTGCTAATGGTGCATTCAACTCCTGCATCCAGATCATTGATAAATATATTGAACAGAACTGGCCCTAGAATTGAGCCCTGAGGAACACTGCTGATGACCAGTCGCCAGCCAGATGTAGCCCCATTCACTACAACCTTTGAGTCCTGCCCTTCAGCCAGTTCTTCACCCAGCACATCACAAACCTGCTCATCTCACAGTTGGACAACTTGTCCAGAAGGATGCTGTGAGGGACAGTATCAAAAGCCTTACTAAAATCCAGAAAATCTACATCCACCACCTTCCCTTCATCCACTAGGTGGGTGACCTTATCATAGAAGGATATCAAATCAGTTAGACAGGACTTTCCCTTTGTGAACCCATGTTGACTGTTCCTGATGATTGCATTGTTCTTTAAATGCCTTTCAATAGTACCCAGTATGATCATCTCCACGATTTTTCCAGGTACAGAGGTTAGACTAAGAGGTCTGTAGTTTCCTGGGTCTTCCCTCTCTCCTTTCCTGTAAATTGGAATAACATTGGCTAGCTTCCAGTCAGCAGGAACCTCCCCAGACTCCCAAGACCTTTGGTAGAGAATTGAGAGGGGTCCTGCCATAACATCCGCTAGCTCTTTCATTACTCTGGGATGAATCCCATCAGGCCCCATGGCCTTACAAACATTCAGCTGATACAGCCGATGCTTTACAATTTCAGTATCCACAAATGGAAAGTCACTGTTCCCACTCATGATCCTCCAACTCAGACATTGGGCTGCCCGGTCCCCTAATCAGTATTATTAAAGACTGAGGCAAAAAAAAAAAAGCATTGAATGCCTCCACTTTTTCTTCATCCCTATTACTCAGATGACTATCTTCAACAAGTATTGGTCCAATGTTTTCTTTAGAGCTCCTCTTGCTATTAACACACTTAAAGAGAGACATGGACATACTAGAGAGTGTCCAACGAAGGGCCACAAAGATGATGAAGGGACTGGAGCATCTCTCCTATGAGGAAAGGCTGAGAGCTGGGACTGTTCAGCCTGGAGAAGAGAAGGCTCAGGGGTGATCTCATCCATTTGTATAAATACCTGAAGGGAGAGTGCAAAGAAGACAGAGCCAGGCTCTTTTCTATGGTGCCTGGTGACAGGACTAGAGGCAACGGGCACAAACTGAAACACAGGAGGTTCTGCCTGAACATCAGGAAGCACTTTTTGACTGTAAGGGTGACCGAGCACTGGAACAGGTTGTCCAGAGAGCTTGTGGAGTCTCCCTCCTTGGAGATCTTCAAAAGCCGTCTGGACATGGTCCTGGGCAACCGGCTGTAGGTGGCCCTGCTTGAGCAGGGGGGTTGGACAGTCCCTTCCAACCTTAACCATGCTGTGATTCTGTAAATGGATCAAACTCCCCCATGACCCAAGGACAGTACTCAATGCAACATCAAGTTACTCATCCCTTGGGGTTTTGGTCCATGTTATTGGAACTTCTCTAGTGTTGAAAGTAATGTTAACTTGTTTTTCTTCTCAATGGAATAGACTTCAAATATTCCTATAATTAGCTTCTTTGTCTCACTTGAGGGGACAACACAAAACTTCCTGCTCCTTAATTCAATAACAAAGGCATTGAGTGTTTGCATATTTACTTAAGAAAATGCATCCAAAACCATAATAGAAGCTGAAACAATTATATGCAATTTCTGTAAAAGCCACTGAACAAAATTATCATATGATGCAGGTAATTACAAAATAAAGAATTAGAACTGCAGTGCAGTTAGAGCAGATAAAGAAGTGTAAACAAAACATAACTAGGCATTCAAAGTATGCACATTATGAAATAGCCACAACTACTTTTAGCCCTTTTTGAGCATTTCACTTACTAATACAAGGTGAACGTGTTACAGATTGACAACACAATGAATTTAAGTAAGATGTTGCAGAACTACCTTATCAACTTCTCTCTGTGTTGCTCCTTCCTTTTTCAAACGTTCTTGTTCGACACACTTTGCACTGTAGTTTTCCTTTGATTTCTGTAAGGCCTGAGTGATAGTTTGAATGTTTTGCACTGCTTCCAATGTTCCTGAAACATCTTCTTTAGTCTGCCAAATATCACATAGTTGTCAAAAACAAACCGTTTTAATTTTAACATTAACAAGTCATTGGACATGCATAAGAAAAAAATTAATAACCTTTTTATAAGTTTTGATTTGTTCATCTCCATACTTGTGAACTTCTTTTATTAGCTCTTGTAATCTCCGCACAAGGTCCGAGTGACAGCTTGCTAGTTTTTCTGTTGAGGTTTTGAAAACATCCCAAACTGGTGCAAATGTCCTAGATTGAAGGGGGGAAAAAAAAAAAAAATTTAATGCTCACCTGGATTTTTTCCTTTCAGTTGGCTACAATTTTTTTTTAAATAGTGCTAAAGTATAACTGATATGTTTACAGAATTTCAGCTCTGCTCCTAAAACTGAAGCAAACAAAAAACCTAACAACTGCTATAAATGATGTTCTTATTAAATGTTTCAAACTTATTTGGAATCCTACCTAACTTTTCGGTGTTTTACCTGTATTGACTCTAATGAGTAAAACGCAGCAGAATTAACTTATTCTTCTCCATCATCAATACACAATAATGACAAATGATATTCCTAAATATGATGCAAGAGCAGCTCAAAAAAAATTAACATGTACAAGTATTTTTACGTGCATACTTGAATAGTGAAAAGAAACCAAAAGTTACTTGGCTAGTTAAGTTTCCAGTTGTCTTACATCATTACAGCCACAAGATTAACCATATGGTAAAGGAAGGTGGGGGACAGGTAATTCCTCAGATTCAGATTTCTATACTGAATGGACTTCTCCAGCTATTCTAAAGATACGCTCCTACCTCAGTTTCCAGGTCAATGCTGCTGAAAAATCAATACCATGTATAGCCTTTAAAGCACTCATGTTCAAACTAACACGCAGATACAGAACCTTTGAAGAACAACAACAACTGGTATCTAATTATCCACTGATGAAAGCTCTCCACATTTCTAGCTGTGATTACTACAAATAAAAATAATCTTTAGCCTCATCTAAGAAGTCTGAGCTGTTGGCATAATCTTTCTAATGAAAACAACATCCATTAATCATTCAATTTTTTAAAAAACATCTCATGTATAAAATTTTAATTAAACTATGAAATAAATCTATTGAAAGGTCTCATTCTTAACATGTCTGAGGACAGAGAAAACACTTAAGAAAGTAGAAATAATTAAAATAAATACATTCACTGCCACATTTGCAGACCACATGTTCTCTCTTCAAAATAATTACCATAGGCTTGGGAGCACAGAATAGAAAGTCACATTCTTTATTATGTCTGAAAAGAACTCAACCTTAAACACAGAGGAACAGACAATTCCTCCATGGTGTTGGTTGTTTTTTGGGTTTTTTTTAAACTGTGGACAAAGAACTGTACTGTCTTGTTTTTGTCATAGCTGCATGATATCTTGCATAGCAGCATAGTAACTGAAGAACTAACAATCATTTTTAAAGGTGGCAAAGCTATGCTACCTTTAACATCATCAATAAAATATTCAGAATCAAACTTGATTCTTAACATGTTGTTACGGATGCACGACTAACCAAATCCAATAGGTGTTAAGACTCAGATTTATTCTTCAGCAAAAGTTAGTTAGAAGTCCGGTAACATTTTATAAAACCACAGGCTCAATGATGTAAAGAGAATTAATACTACACGGCCAACTTAAGAATCCCCAAGATTTAAAGTGATGGCTCAAAACGCGTGTATCACTCACCTAAAAGCTGAGGGCTCTCTCCCTCGAGGAATTACCTCGGGTGGTGCCCTGACCCAAGGGGAAGTCCCCGACTGCAGACCCGCTGCTCTGAGGAGGACTGCCAACGTGTCCTCCGGTGGGACCCCGTTTATACCCCTGTCGAATCTGACCTGTGGTCATTTAATTCTATTGGCCAGGAGGGTCACCTCGGTGTACCTGGCGCATCTCGATTGGCCAGTTCAAATTTCAACCTGCAGCCTCCAGGGTTTCCTTCCCCTTCTCCCTGCCTGGAGAAGTTTTGTTTCCTGCTGGCAGGATGGGGGGGGGGGAATGTACTGCCACACATGTATGCAGTTAATTATTTCTCTCTTATACACACTTACCCAAGTTGTGTGTAATTGCTCGCTGATTTGGCTAGTTTTGTCATTGACTTTGAATATGCCTCCTCTATCGTAGCCCTGTCAAAGAAAGCAATCAAAAGCATAATCGAAATTTTGAAGATATCTGAAGACAAATGAATATGCATTCTAAAGGTGCAAAGCATAGGACTTTTTACTTTAGCTGAAAACGACTCCATTTTAATGGCCCATCAAAAACTATATGCAAAAACACAGAAGTATATTTAAAAAAAAAATAAAAATCTAAGAACACTGTGACAGAATGTTGCAGGGAACAGAAACAAGTAAAACCTAAGGGCTCAAGACTTGCAAAAAATGATTCCTTCCTTCCTATACTCTCTGCTGTTCCCCTCTGCCTTTGACATTCTTTAGAGTCAGAACACAGTGACATAACAATCACCCACCTAACACTGTCTAAACACCAGAGATTTACAGAGCAACAAAATCAAATAATTTGTAATGAAAACATAAAAAAAACGAAACTGAATGCTTACTGAGCGATCACATTTGTTCACATTAAATAAAGTGGGGTCTTCTCTAAAAAAAAAAAAAAAAAGACTAAAGTTCTTTACATAGTGATGCTTGAGTTTGCACATTATTTGACTGTGTTTTCCAATGAAGTATATTGTGTTCTACCATTTATAATTATTTTTAAAGAAGTTTCTCTTAATACATTCTGATTTATTTTGGATAAACTCCTCCCTACATAAAGTTTCATTATATTTTCCTGCACTCAAACCCACATTTTTACTTGTCTTTTGGAGAGTCAAAATCCAAGGGTCCACCTAGATTTCCTCCTTAGAGCCTGTGCTGGGGCAATTGCCATGGAACAGCAGTCACACACAACATATCATGGCAGTGACTCCCCTGGAAATCCTTCCCCATCCTCCTATTATTAAGGTTAAGATACACACTATTTTAATTTTCTACCATAAATCAATACTCAATATGTAGTGCCAACTTAGATTTAGAAGCATCCTGGATTTAAGCAAATACTGTAATTGTCTGTCTTGAAAATCCAAAAGCCTGAAGCAATTTCTTTCCTGCTTTGCAATACCTTTATTCAGGGGCAGAAGAGGGGGAAAAAAAGGAAGATGACGAATTCACCGTTCTTGCAAGCTACCATGACTATAACCATTTATTGCTGAGGCAGATGTTTTTATTTCTCCTTCACAGCAATGCTTTCCAAGCAAAAAGAATTTTCTTATGAAAATATGAAACAAAGTAGTAGCGGTCACCTGAAACATTGACAGGAGCATGTATTTAAACCTACTGAACTTCCAAAATAACAATCCAGTCAGTTAGACAATCATTTTGTTGTAAAATGCAGTAATTCAATTACATTTTAAATCTCACCTACAAAAAACTACAAAGTTATTCACCATTAAAAACAAAACAAAAAAAAAATCAAAACTTTCTCCTCCTTCCCCATATGTAAGTATTCTTGATGATCTGAAAAAGTTTAAGTTTCCAAGGTTTGGAATTCTTGCTCACTGCATAGCAACAAGCACATATGTACAGACACCCAGAAGAGACACTGATTTTTTTTTTTATTACCATGATGAACAATATATTTTTATTAATTATCAGTAGCTTCTATCAAAGTTTTCTAGATTTGAGAGCTCAATGCTTTTTTTTTTAAACACAAGATTTTGACCAAAATCCACACCTCTCTTTGCAGCAATTTAAAAAATACTTACATGAGCAATTTCCACAGAACTGGAGTTCCCCAACTTACTACACATTATCAACATACAACAGTTACAAACACTGACAACCGAAATATGCTGTTACTGACCAGTTGGGCATGTATATCTACATTTGTTTTATCAACTGACTTCCCAGAGCATTCTGATGTACTGGTAACACACTATGAGCATCTGAGTAAATTAATTTTCACTGATTTGAAAATCTGTCTTTGATTGAAATCTGTTAAACATTTAAACTGAAATAGGAGTATGTGCATTGCCAGTTTCTTCTGATCAAGAAGTTTCTTTTTTATGATGCTTACAGACAACTGGTGCAGAAAAATGTTTGAAAGACTTCTGGAGAAAAGCCAACAATACCTATTCAGTTCCTAGCTAAGCACAGTAGTTTCTTACACGTAAACATTTTAGGTGTTAAATGCACACAAACATTTAAATTTAAAGAAAAACAAAACAAAACAACAAACACCAAAAGCACTGTGCGGGCAGCCCAATCTTCTTATATTTTAACTTCTTTAAAAACATAATTTCTACATGCTTTATCAAGAATAGAACAAAGATACCTATCTTTCAGCAGACAGATAGATATCCTGCCCCACCCAATATTTACCAACATTGAGCAGATTGCCTGCCACAAAATTCACTCTTTCAGGAGACACATCTGAACCTCCTAGAAAGCAATAACTACTGACTGAGCAAGTCTTTCCCATTCACAGTAGCAGAATATCTAGACAAAAGGCAGTAAAGAACCATTGATCCAACTGTCCCTCAGTTCTTTTAGTACTTGACCATTAACAAATACTCAAAAATGAAAAAGTGAAACAATACAGTGGAAAATTGAATTGGTATTGACTAACTGAACACAGCCAAAGGGGAAAGAAACCTTCTGCCTGTGGACACATATTTAGCTAACGTCGGTCGCAAGAGCATTGCAGATGCCTTTAGAAGACCTTGAACAGAATAAACAAGATGACAAAAAAAGAAAGATGATAATAAAGCCAATTAGAACAACACAGGTGTGCATTCCACGATAAAGGGAACTTGGCACAAAAAACCTCAATTCAGCAGTTTATCTCAACCAATTAGACTGAGACGAGCTTCGCATGTTTAAGTTGGTATAACCAATTATATCTTATGTTTATGCGCATGTACAGAGTTGATATAACCAATCATATTTTATGCTTGTGTGCGTGTACAGTGACTTTGCAGAATATGTGACTATAAATATGTGTGTTTTAGCAATAAAGGGTCGTCTGCTTTCAACTTTACAGGCGTCTGTCTACTTCAATCTCCTCACTGCCCTAGGGATATCCAGTTTCATTTTTTCAGAGGAAACAACTTTGCAATTTCAGAAGGTTCCTACAGAAGTTTTGAAAGAAAAATTTTCATTAAAATGCTTAAGCTGACTATAATAAAAAAATTGTTCCACATCCTAGACAATTTTTCTTTTTTAATTATTACTATTTCTAAGGCTGGAGAAAAGGGAGCAATACTCTTCCCTGATGTATTGGGTTTGTGTGGTGGGGTTTTGGTAGCAGGAGAGGGGCTACAGGGGTGGCTCCTGTGAGAAGCTGCTAGAAGCTTCCCCAGCTCCAAGATGGACCCGCCTCTGGCCAAGGCCAACCCAATCAGCAACAGCGACGGTGGTAGCACCTCTGGGATAACATATTTAAGAAGGGGAACCTGCAGTGGGGGAGGAGATTTGGAATGTGAGAGAAATACCTATGCAGACAGCAAGGTCAGTGAAGAAGGAGGGGGAGGAGGTGTGCTGGAGGAGGGGAGGCCCCTGCAGCCCCTGGTGAGACAGCAGGCTGTCCCCCTGCAGCCCATGGAGGTGAATGGTGGAGCAGATGCCCACCTGCAGCCCATGGAGGACCCCATGCCAGAGCAGTTGGATGGCCCCAAAGAAGGCCATGACTCCATGGGACAGCCCGCACTGGAGCAGTCTGTGCCTGAAGGACTGCATGCCATGGAAGGGACCCACGCTGGAGCAGTATGCTCCTGAAGGACTGCATGCCATGGAAGGGACCCATGCTGGAGCAGTTCGTGAAGAACTGCAGCCCGTGGGAAGGACCCACATTGGAGAAGTTTGTGAAGGACTGTCTCCCGTGGGAGAGACCCCACGCTAGAGCAGAGGAAGAGTGAGGAGTCCTCCCCCTGAGGAGGAAGGAGCAGCAGACCCCAACCCCCATTCCCCTGCGCCGCTGGGGGGGGGAGGAAGTAGAGAAAACCGGGAGTGGAGTTGAGCTGGGAAGGAGGGAGGGGTGGGGGGAAGGTGTTCTAAGGTTTGGTTTTACTTCCCATTATCCTTGTTTTGATTTGACTGGTAGTAAATTAAATTTATTTTGTTTTTTCTTCCCCAAGTTGAGCCTGTCTTTTGCCCATGACCATAAGCGGTGAGTGATCCCTCCCAGTCCTTGTCTCGACCCGGGAGCCTTTCCTTATATTTTCTCCTCTTCATCCCACCACGGCTGGGGGGGGAGGAGTGAGCAAGCAGCCTCCTCGTGCTTTGTTGCCGGCTGGGCTTAAACCACAACACCTGATTAGGCTGCACACAACCAAAACACTATTCTGAACAGCACAACTAATGGAGACTAGCTTCATACAGACATGTCCTTTGTGCCCTAAGCAGTCTGTACATCTAAATACACTCAACCATCTTTCCTCTCTCTCTTTTACACCACTCCCATAAAAAAAGCAAATATCCTGGCTAGTCTGGAGACTCCAGCAATGCTGACTGACCAGCTGACAACTGTATATGTTTGACAGTGAAGTACTCTAACTTTTTGTAAGTGGTATCACCAACTCAGATGTGTCTCCTTTACCTAACCAGCAATTTCCAGTTTTCAGTCTCCTATATCTCCACATCTGAATGAAACTGGCCAATATGTACAGAAGGAATAAAAGGGCAAACATGAAGAAATTGCAAATATATGTAAGTTTAGTTTTCATAGGCAACAGCTCAGAATATCAGGTGTAAGTAGGGCATAAAAACACTAGATCTAGTGTAATGAACGGGTTAACTTTGTTCATGAAATCGAGAAGGGGGAAGAGACATATTGAGAGTTAACATATGCCTTGTGTAAATAACAAAGCTTGCTTAAGTGATGCGTAAAAGGTCACCAGGAAGAGGGCAATGGCTATAACTTACTAGATAAGGAGGGAAAAGAACAACAGCTATAACTTACTAGATAAGGAGAGGAAGGACAACAGCTGCAATTTACCAAGACTGTATTTCTCCACATCAAAAGACATTCTACATCTAAGGATACTTATCCTTGAAAAAATTTACCGAATCTGCATAGTAACAGACCTGCACGAATGAAGAAAGAAGCAGCAGGACAAGGCGGAGACTTACAAGAAAGGGGTACATGAAATGTATATAAGGAATGTAACGGTAACATAAAGTTGCGGGCCTATGGCGGAGCGTTGCCTCCCCGGCCGCCCAGCGCTGTTTTGCTCTCTTATCGCTTGCTAATAAATTCGATTTTTTTTATCCAATACAAATTGGCTCCTCCAATTTGTCACGAGCGTTTATAACAAATTTGGTGCCGTGACTCGGATCCAGGTTCTTTGGTGCGGACCCTCGCAAGCGGGGAGGCGCCCTATCCTTGGATAGCCCCATCTTGAGGAGGTGTCATCGCCACACCCTGGACCCGCGAACCCCTTTAAATTACAATAACTGAGCAAAAGAACCTGCAGGACCCCTTAAATTTTGTGCACGAAGACCAAGCGAAGACCCAGGAGCGGGTGAGTATATAAAGCGTGAGCCGTTTGGTTGGGGTGGTTATCCCGAGGTGCGAGTGTGTGAGAGGTCTCTCTGAGATCACACGAGTGCGGACCCTCCAGTAGTGCAGTTCTCGTAGCCCGCGAGGGAGCGAGTCACGACTGAGGGGAAGTGAGTGTGTGTGTGGATAAGGGCACCTCGGAAGATGGGACAGAGGAAAAGCAAGCCCTCTGGACCCATGGGGATGGGGAAGGGAAATAAGTTACCAGACATACCCCCTGATAGTCCCTTAGGCCTGATGATAAGATATTGGGACAGTTCACCAAAGAGAAAGGATAAGTCTAAGGAAAAAAATGATCAATTATTGTATTGAGATTCGGGGTGGGAAACCTCTCAGCAAGCCTCATGTACTTTGGCCCGTGTTCGGGTCCTCTGAGGATTGGGTGTGTCAACAATTAAATATATGGGTAAACAATAAAAGACCACCAGCCAGCCCAGAGGAAAGTGAATATGCTGCCTTATGGATTCCCCAATCTTGGGAGCCGTCAGTCCTCTTAGCCTTAAGGGAAAACAGATCAGATAAACCTCGAAAAAATGATGAGGACCCCCTTTAGCCCCCTCCCTATGCCCCTCAGGCCCCTCCACCTCAGGACCCACCCCAAGGCCAGGAAATAGCCCAGGCCCGGGGGGGGGGGTCAGATTCGGAACCTGATTCCCCAATCCCGGCACCCCCTCCCAGAAGGTCTGCACGTAATAGAATAATGCGAGGAAAGGAAAGATTGTTTCCTCTTCGGGAAATGTTGGTGCCTGGTGGGGATGGACAGGGGGGACTGGGAACGGGGTATGTGGCAGTCCCCCTTAATACAGGGGATGTAAGGGAATTTAAGAAGGAAATGGGGAATCTGTTAGATGATCCCCTGGGGGTAGCCGAAAGGTTGGATCAATTCTTGGGACCGAATTTGTACACGTGGGATGAATTACAGTCTATCCTGGGCATATTATTTACCGTAGAGGAAAGAGACATGATTAAAGGGGCTGGGATGAGAGTGTGGGACCAGCAGCATCAGGCTGGTCCAGCGGCGGATCAAAAATGGCCCTTAAATCAGCCAAACTGGAATAATCAGGATCCGGCTCATAGGAATAATACGTCAGACTTGAGAACAACTATAATTCAGGGGATACGGGAATCTGTTCCCCGAGGACAGAATATTAATAAAGCCTTTCGTGAACAGCAAAAGAAAGATGAGACCCCAACGGAATGGCTTGAAAGGTTAAGGAAAAGTTTCCAGCTATATTCTGGGGTGGACCCTGCCACTCCTGTAGGACAAGCGTTGCTGAAAACTCAGTTCGTGGCCAAGTCGTGGGGAGATATTAAGAAGAAGTTGGAGAAAACTGAGGACTGGCAGGAGCGGGGTTGGATGAATTACTTAGAGAAGCTCAGAAGGTGTATGTGAGGCGAGAAGAGGAAACGGAAAAGCGACAGACTAGGCTGCTGGTTGCAGCGGTAAGAGAGGGACAGAAAGGTGTGATAAGGAGACCTGGTCGGCCTGGTGGGGGAGATAAGGAAAGAATCGGGGGGAGAGGAGATAAAGCCATAGAATGTTTTTATTGCGGAAAAAAAAGGACACATGAAGAGAGAATGTAGAAAAAGGATTCGGGATGAAAAAGTGTTTCGGGAGGATTAGCGGGGTCAGGGGCTCTATGTGCTGAGGACCCCCGGTAAGAAAGAGCCCTTAATAACTTTAAAAGTGGGTCCTCAGCATCAGGAGGTGATCTTTCTTGTTGATACCGGGGCCGAAAGGTCTACGGTACAATCATTACCTCCGGGATGTAAAATATCTGAGGATAAAGTTAATGTAATTGGAGCAAAAGGGGAACCTTTTAGGGTCCCCGTTATAAAAGATGTGGCGGTGGAATCAAGTTGCAGATACGGAATCGGAACGCTGTTGTTGGTACCTGAAGCGGAATATAACTTATTAGGTAGAGATTTAATCGTAGAAATGGGGATTCGGGTGGATGTGGAAAAGGAAGAGTTAAAAATCAAGCTTTGTCCCCTTACAGAGGTGGACGAGAAGCAAATTAACCCCGAAGTGTGGTATACTCCCGAAACAGTTGGAAAACTGGATATTGAACTGTTTGAAGTGGTTATTAAGAACCCAGAAATTCCAGTGAGAGTTAAACAATATCCCTTATCTAATGAAGGGAGAAGGGGACTAAAACCTGAGATTAAAAGACTATTGGGAAAGGGGGTACTCGAACCCTGCATGTCCCCTTTTAATACCCCGATTTTACCAGTAAAAAAAATCCGATGGTAGCTATCGGCTGGTGCATGACCTAAGAAAAATCAATAAACGGACTGTCAGCCGGTTCCCGGTAGTGGCAAACCCACACACCCTGTTGAGTCAATTGGGGCCCAAAAACCAATGGTATAGTGTAATAGATCTTAAAGATGCATTCTGGTCATGCCCTCTTAAGGAGGAATGTAGAGATTATTTTGCCTTTGAGTGGGAAGACCCAGACACTCATAGGAAACAGCAGTTAAGGTGGACTGTACTTCCCCAAGGGTTCATGGAATCCCCAAACTTATTTAGAATGATAGAAACCAAAATGTCCTGGGTAAAATGTTTGCCAATTGCTTTATTAAATATTCGGACTCAGCCCCAAGCGGATACTGGAATTTCCCCATTTAAAATGTTATATGGCATGCCCTATGATATGGAATGCCCAGCCAATTATCCTACTTTAGATGAAGATAGTATTAACCCTTATATTGTTCAGATAATAAAAAGGAGGGAGCGATTGCGAAAGAAGGGAATGGTGGTACAGAGGCCACCCTTAGATATATCCATACATTCAGTAAAGCCAGGTGATATGGTATTAATCAGAGCCTGGAAAGAATCCTCTCTCACTCCTAGATGGGAGGGGCCCTTTCTTGTTTTACTTACCACAGAAACTGCTGTCCGAACTACAGAATGAGGATGGACTCATGCAAGCAGGATCAAAGGACCAATTCGGAGTTCTCACTGAGAGGCGACCAGAGACCCTGACAGCTTAAAAATCAAGTTCCGAAGAAAAGTGGAGGAGTGATACTGTCTTTTGTAAAAATCCTCACTGTATATGTTATCTTTGTATGTTACAGGTGTAAACTTTGTAGAGAAAAGTGGTGGACACATTGCTCCTATGGGTATTCCCCTAGTGACATTTGCCACGAATGTTATAATTACGAACAGGAATTAATTGAGCAAGCATTACGTGTGGGAGTATCAACTGAGAAAATTATAAAAGACTCCAAAGAATGGTGGGATATTTTTGCTAAAGGCATAAACCCTAAGAGGTGTTGTCTTTATATAAATGAGTTATGCCCAACAAAGGCTGAAATAGTGCAAGTATCCCGCAGACGAACAGTGGTCAGAGTGGGGTGGGGAGCTTGGGAAGTGAAGGATACAAACTGGGACGCATATAAGTCAAAGCAAAGTAAATATAAAGGAGGTTCCCCTGAAGAATACGACTGCTGCCGAGAAGATAGTACACCTCGCTGCTCTAAGCAACAGAGTAGGCAGAGAAGAGGGCAGAGACGTACTGCTGTGGGGATTAAGGTTGATGAACTACCTCCAGAGAAGGCTCACGGAGCCTCTTGACTTATTACTCCCAAACAAAACGTCCTCAGAGCTTCCCCAAAGTCTCCCATCTCTCACCAGGGATGAAGACAAAAATCAAAATGATTATCAGCACCCTCGGAATACCTGTCGCAAGAGTAAAGGGACACCACTTTTCTCAAACTTGAGATTAAGCACTTGGATGATAGGACTGTTACTAATGCTAATAGGGACAACCCAAGGCAAAGGGAACCCCCACCAACCTTACAAATGGACACTCTATAGGTGGGAGGATCAAAAGATACTACAGCAAGTAATTGCTGCCGGGGCCCCAAGCTTTAATCAATCCTTATGTCAAATCATACCCAGGAACCCATGTCTACATAACTTAGGCTTTTACTTTTGTCCCAGTTCTAACCCTGGAAAGGGGTATTGCAACCATCCCGACTCTTACTATTGTGCTTATTGGGGTTGCGAAACTATAGCTTCTGATTGGATTCCTGGGGGAGGTCCAGATAAATTCCTATCCGTAGGATGGGAGCCTCATGGATGTACACCTGCTTCACATGGTTGGGATGGAAGCCAAACAGGACCATGGAGTAGAAATTGCCCATATATTTATATTAATGTAACCAACCCGAAAGATCCTGCTTGGTTAACCAGGAGAACATAGGGAGTCAGACTTTGGAAACCAGGCGCAGATTCAGGGGGAATAATTACGATAAGGAAAGAGCTGGTGCCAAATGAACCCTCTGGTGTAAGACCAAATTCGGTCGTAGCAGAGGAAGATGATAGTAACAGTATTGTACAGACTGCTACTATCCTCCCTAACATAGACATCGCTGAAAACAATATCTCGGATGTATCAACAAGAATCAACCCATTGTGGGATATGCTCCAAGCCAGTTATCAGGTACTGAATGCCACCCACCCTAATATAACTGAGCATTGTTGGTTGTGTTACGACATTCAACCGCCCTTTTATGAAGCTATTGGGGTGGACAGTAGATTTAAAAAGTCCAACGGAACAAATCCAGCTCAGTGCATGTGAAATAAAGAATCTGGACGTAAACAAGGGATAACAATGTCCCAAGTATTGGGAAAAGGAAAGTGTATCGGAAATGTCCCAAAGGACAAACGACACCTGTGTAACACAACTCGCAAATCAGGAGAAATAACAGCTGAGTGGTTAATTCCTGCAGATAATACTAAGTGAATTTGCTCCCAAACTAGGGTTACACCTTGTATATTCCTAAAGGTCTTTAATTGGACAGCTGAATATTGTATACAAGTAGCTGTAATACCTAAGCTTATTTACCATCCCGAAAGTTTCGTTAATGACTTATCAAACTACTCAGGCCCATCACATACAGAAATGTGAGCCCTTTACAGCCCTCACGGTGGCAACTCTCACGGCAATCGGAGCTGCTGGAGCTGGTACAGGAATAACCTCCCTCGTACAACAAAATCAAAAATTTCAATCCCTAAGGGTAGCGGTCGACGAGGATTTGGCTAGGATAGAAGAGGCCATGACAGCCCTAGAACAGTCTGTTAGATCTTTATCAGAAGTAGTATTGCAAAACAGACGGGGCTTAGACTTAATGTTCATGCAGCAGTGGGGGTTATGTGCAGCCCTACAGGAGGAGTGTTGTGTATATGTTGACCATACTGGGATAGTTAGAGATACAATGGCCAAGCTACGGGAGGGGTTAGAAAAACAGAAAAAAAGACTGCGAAGTACAACAGAACTGGTATGAGTCCATGTTTAATTATTCACCCTGGTTAACCACCCTATTGTCAACTATTACAGGACCTCTTATTTTGTTGATCTTATTTTTGACTTTTAGGCCATACATTTTTAATAAGTTGATCGCTGTTGTTAAAGGGCACTTAGAAGCTGCACATTTAATGCTGCTACGAAAGCAATATGAACAGATCGGAGATGGAGGAATTACTCCTATCCTCGGGCGGGCAAAAGAAGCATTGGATCGATTTAATGAACAAAATCAGGATAAAATAGAAAAGGGGGGATTGTAATGAATGGGTTAACTTTGTTCATGAAATCAAGAAGGGGGAAGAGACATATTGAGAGTTAACATATGCCTTGTGTAAATAACAAAGCTTGCTTAAGTGATGCGTAAAAGGTCACCAGGAAGAGGGCAATGGCTATAACTTACTAGATAAGGAGAGGAAGGACAACAGCTGCAATTTACCAAGACTGTATTTCTCCACATCAAAAGACATTCTACATCTAAGGATACTTATCCTTGAAAAAATTTACCGAATCTGCATAGTAACAGACCTGCACGAATGAAGAAAGAAGAAGCAGGACAAGGCAGAGACTTACAAGAAAGGGGTACATGAAATGTATATAAGGAATGTAACGGTAACATAAAGTTGCGAGCCTGTGGCGGAGCATTGCCTCCCCGGCCGCCCAGCGCTGTTTTGCTCTCTTATCGCTTGCTAATAAATTCGATTTTTTTTATCCAATACAAATTGGCTCCTCCAATTTGTCACGAGCGTTTATAACACTAGGAGGCTCCTAATGAATCTTGCTCATCCACTTACATATTTCTAGCAGAAGAGAGTACTGAAAAATAATATTCAGACTACAGGAGGGGAATAGATAATTGTGTGCAAAATCTCCTAATTTCTTTGCAATAAACAAATATGCAAAACAATACATCCAAGACAATCAGACTGTTGTAAAATACTGTTGAAGTACTGCCCAATACAATTTCTTTTGAGATCAAGAATTTGACCTATGTGAATAAATGTGTGCTACTGAAACATATTTATTTCCTGGGAAATAGATTGACATACTGCAATAACCTCATAATAGTAGTGGAAGGGCTTCACTGCCTAGATATGGACACACAAACATTTTTACGAAAGTGAGGACAACAAATATTTAAAGTCCATCTATTTTTTTAAAACTACAAACTATATGCCACAAACTACCACTAGCTTAGACTGAGATTAATCAGTGATGCACCCCTGACTTGAAAGAACCATCTATTTGGCATTCCACTTTTTTTTTTTTTTTTTAATGGCAGCCTAGCATACCAAGACAGATCAATAAAGCAGAGCTGAAGAAAACACAATGGAACAGATAGGATACCAGGTTTAATATCTGACAGGGAGATCATCACTGGAAAGAACTGAACTTATTGCTGCTGGTCTGCATCACTGACAGATTTTCCCAATCCCAGGGCAAGTTGTTCTTAAGGAAATATACTAAAGCCTTGTCAAATAAATTAAAATCTAGTGCTAAGATTCTAGTGAATCTCTGTGTTAACTAGAACTGAAATTTTTCATATATTTTATCAAAAATGCTGTAGGTAAGATGGGTGCACATCTCTTTGGCATGTCCTGATCTAGTCACAAGAAGAGAAACTACATTTCTTGCTCTCTCATTGAGGATAAAGTGCCCATATGGATCCTCATGTGTTCCTAGATGGTCATTAATCTTTAGTCTTAAATGTTATTTAAACTTGTTTACTTGGGAAAAAAAAAATTGCCTCCTTCTTGCCACATGACTAGAATTAATTAGCAAAAACTTCAACTAAAACACTGTTAATATGTGAAGAAAGTTCCAAATATTTTATTTATTGATTGTAAAAGCACATCTCATTTAAAATTTCATTTGAAGGAGCTGACAGTGAAAAATAAACTAGAACACCACATTCTTTTTACTGGTAATTTTGTGTAGAATGAACTGTCAAGTTTTATTTATGTCACCATAATAAAGCAAAGAATCCAAGACAGATAAAGCATCAAGTTATTTTTACCCATTTACACAAGACCTTTCACCTTAGAATCAGTATGAATAAAATAGAGCATGCCCAAAGAATACAACATAAAGGAGAAAAAAAGCAGAGTGAGCGAGCGAGCTTCTGATCTAAATATAGAGAAAATTCAAAACACAATAGATGTAAAACTAATAAAACGAAATATGTGGCCAGGTGACATACAGCTTAGGTCTATGACTTACTGCTATAAAAACAAATGACTGATTACAAGAACAAAAGCAGGTTTCAAAGGAAAGATCCAGGCACTCACAAAGATAACACAAGGCAAACTTTTATAACAGTCAATAATAAAAGCAGTTAAGCAGTTTTAAAATAATAATTTTAAAAAATAATCATTTTTTAGCAGCTTGTGAAGCCCTAAACGTTTCATACTAAACATCAATAGCATGACATCCCTCCACTAAATCCGGAACCCTGTCTGGCTTCATGTGTTCTCTGGAATCAGGGATTCTTGAAACACAACATTCCTTGATTTATGCAGTCCTTCTAACAGGAGACTGCCCATCACACATGGACTCTGGAATTAACCCGTGTCGTGGTTTCAGCCCAGCCGGTAACAAAGGACCACACAGCCAATCGCTTGCTCACTCTTCCCCACCCCCTTCCAGTGGGATGGGGAGGAGAATCAGAAAGGAGAAAAAAAAAAAAAAAAAAAAAAAGAAAACGGAACCTCGTGGGTTGAGATAAGGACAATTTACTGGGACAACACAAAAAGAGAAGTTACAACAACGGTACTAATAAAAGAATACACAAAACGAGTGATGCACAGTGCAACTTCTCACCACCCGGAATCCGAAACCGGGAGAGAGCCTCCCCCCAGCTCGCTCCCCAGTTACATACTGAGCATGATGTCACATGGTATGGAATAGCTCCTTGGCTAGTTCAGGTCAGCTGTCCTGGCTGTGCCCCCTCCCAGCTTCCTGTGAAAATTAACGCTATCCCAGCTGAACCCAGGACATTATCCACCCCTTATTCTATACCATCTACATCATGCCCAGATCCTACATTTCCCAATTAATCACCACCACTTCCCTTGTCTTTGAGATATATATATATATATACATATATATATATATATGGACACCCCAACACACAAATAGCATTCCCTTAGTCTATGAGCCATCCCTCTAATGTGTCCATCAATTTTATTTAGTCCATGACTTTGGGGCTCCATCTGTTGTAACAGTCCTTCAAGATAGGAGATATGGTGTGAGGTGTTGGATTGTTGCATGCTGCCTCTGGAGCTCGCGGCTGGTACATTTGGTGCAATCCACGCCCTTGGTCTGCAGGTTGAAGATGTTGATCTTGAGGAAATCGCTGGGTGCCAGTTCAAGTTCCATCACTGTTGCACTTGGCTCAGTTTCAAAGTCCATCCTTCAGTCATTTGGGTAATTCTTACTGTAATACCCTTGATATGGCATAAAGCCACTATAAATATAATGACATACATTGGCAGGTTATTTAGCAGTTAACATCATACAGCGTAATTCACTGGCTATTCTCTCCCAAAATCAAATCTCCCTGAGGTACACATCGAACTTCCCCATCCTTCTGCATCAACCACCAGGTGTACCCAGGTCCTTGAGCAAAAGCAATGCCACAAATGGGTTTGTCTCTGGCAGAGGCAGGACTAACCCAAACTGTCTTCCCTAGCATACTCTTCATGTACACTACAGGGACTTTATCCCCTTCTACAGTATGTGGAAATCTTGGTTGGGTGGGGCCAGCCCGATTGACAGATCATCTAGTATTAAATAACCAGGTGGCTTCTGCTAAATGTGTATCCCAATGTTTGGAAGTTCCACCCCCCATTGCTCTCAATGTAGTCTTTAACAGTCCATTGCATTGTTCGATTTTTCTGGAGGCCGGTGAGTGATAAGGGATGTGATATACCCACTCAATGCCATGCTCTTTGGCCCAGGTGTCTATGAGGTTGTTTCGGAAGTGAGTCCCGTTGTCCGACTCGATTCTCTCTGGGGTGCCGTGTCGCCATAAAACTTGCTCTTCAAGGCCCAGGACAGTGTTCTGGGCAGTGGCATGGGACACAGGATATGTTTCCAGCCATCCAGTGGTTGTTTCCACCATTGTAAGCGCATGACACTTGCCTCGGCGAGTTTCTGGGAGTGTGATATAGTCAATCTGCCAGGCTTCCCCATATTTATATTTCAGCCATCTCCCTCCATATTACAGGGGCTTTAACTGCTTGGCTTGCTTAATTGCAGCACAGGTTTCACATTCATGGATAACCTGTGCAATAGTGTCCATGGTCAAATCCACCCCTTGATCACGAGCCCATCTATATATTCCATCTCTTCCCTGATGGCCTGAGGTATCATGGGCCCACGGAGCCATAAATACCTCACCCTTATGTTGCCAGTCCAGGTCCACCTGAGACACTTCAATCTTGGCAACCTGACCTGCCCGATGATTGTTTTGATGTTTTTCAGTGGCCCAATTCTTGGGTACACGAGCATCTACATGACATACTTTTACAACCAGATTCTCTAGCTGAACAGCAATATCTTGCCACAGTGCGGCAGCCCAAATGGGTTTTCCTCTGCGCTGCCAGTTGCTCTGCTTTCATTGCAGTAGCAACCCCCACAGGGCATTTGCCACCATCCATGAGTCAGTACAGAGATAGAGCACTGGCCACTTCTCTCTTTCAGCAATGTCTAACGCTAGCTGGATGGCTTTCACTTCTGCAAACTGACTCGATTCACCTTCTCCTTCAGCGGTTTCTGCAACTTCTCGTGTAGGACTCCATACAGCAGCCTTCCACCTCCGATGCTTTCCCACAATGCGACAGGACCTGTCAGTGAACAGGGCATATTGCCTCTCATTTTCTGGCAGTTTATTATACAGTGGGGCCTCTTCAGCACGCGTCACCTCCTCTTCTGGCGACATTCCAAAATCTTTGCCTTCTGGCCAGTCCATGATCACTTCCACAATTCCTGGGTGACTGGGGTTTCCTATGCGAGCTCGTTCTGTGATCAGTGCAACCCACTTGCTCCATGTGGCATGAGTCGCGTGATGTGTAGAGGAGACCCTCCCTTTGAACATCCAGCCCAGCACTGGCAGTCGGGGTGCTAAGAGGAGCTGTGTTTCAGTACCAGCCACTTCTGAGGCAGCTCGAACTCCTTCATATGCTGCCAATATCTCTTTTTCAGTTGGAGTATAGCGGGCCTCAGATCCTCTGTATCCCCGACTCCAAAACCCCAGGGGTCGGCCTCGGGTCTCCCCGGGTGCTTTCTGCCAGAGGCTCCAGGTAGAACCATTCTCTCCAGCTGCAGTAAAGAGCACATTTTAACATCTTGTCCTGCCCGGACTGGCCCAAGGGCTACTGCATGAACAATCTCCCGTTTAATTTGTTCAAAAGCTTGTTGTTGTTCAGGGCCCCATTTAAAATCGTTCTTCTTCCGGGTCACTTCATAGAGAGGGCTTATAATCAGATTGTAATTTGGAATATGCATTCTCCAAAACCACATGACACCTAAGGCAGCCTGTGTTTCTTTTTTATTAGTCGGTGGGGACATAGCTGCTATTTTGTTGATCACATCCACGGGATCTGATGACGTCCATCTTGCCATTTTATTCCTAAAAACTGGATCTCCTGGGCAGGTCCCTTGACGTTACTTTGTTTTATGGCAAAACCAGCCTTCAAAAGGATTTGGATTATTTTCTTCCCTTTCTCAAAAACTTCTTCTGCTATGTTGCCCCATACAATGATGTCATCGATATATTGCAGGTGTTCTGGAGCTTCACCCTTTTCCAGTGCAGCCTGGATCAGTCCATGGCAAATGGTGGGGCTGTGTTTGCACCCCTGGGGCAGTCGATTCCAGGTGTACTGGACGCCCCTCTGTAGTGGGTTGACCCTGGCTGGGTGCCAGGTGCCCACCAAAGCCGCTCTATCACTCCCCCTTCTCAGCTGGACAGGGGGGAGAAAATATAACAAAAGGCTCGTGGGTCAAGATAAGGACAGTTTAATAAAGTGAAAGCAAAGGTCGCACGCGAAAGCAAAGAAAAACAAATTATATTATTCTCTACTTCCCATCAGCAGGCAATGTTTAGCCACTTCCTGGGAAGCAGGGCTTCAGTACGCGTGGTGGTTGCTCCAGAAGACAAAAATGCCTCCCCCTTCCATCTCCCTTTACTTAGCTTTTATATCTGAGCTGACATCATATGGTATGGAATATCTGTTTGGTTAGTTTAGGTCAGCTGTCCTGGTTATGTCCCCTCCCAAGATCTTGCCCTGCCCCAGCCTGCCATTGAGGAGGGGGCAAAAATGTTGGGGAGACAGCCTTGATGCTGTGCCAGCACTGCTCAGCAGTAGCCAAAACACTGGTGTGTTATCAACACCTTTCTAGCTACTAATGCAGAGCACAGTTCTATGAGGGCTGCTATGGGGACTATTAACTCCATCTCAGCCAGACCCAATACACCCTGCAAGTGAAAGCAAATTGTGGCCTGCACTCCACTGCCAAAGGGATTGAGAAAAATGCATTAGCAATGTCAATTGTGGCATACCACTTAGCTGCCTTTGACTCTAGTTCGCATTGAAGTTCTAACATATCCGGCACAGTAGCACTCAGCGGCGGGGTGACTTCATTCAGGCCACGATAGTCAACTGTTTAGTCTGCACTCCCCATTAGATTTCCGCACTGACCACATGGGACTATTAAAGGGTGAGCGAGTCTTGCTGATCACTCCTTGGCTCTCTAATTGGCAAATCAGCTTATGGATGGGAATCAGGGAGTCTCGGTTGGTGCGATATTGCCCCCAGTGCACTGTTGTGGTAGCAGTTGGCACCTGTTGTTCTTCAACCCTCAGCAACCCCACAACCAAAGGGTCCTCAGAGAGACCAGGCAAGGTAGACAGCTGTTCAGTTCCCTCCATCTCCAATGCAGCTATACCAAAGGCCCAACAGTAGCCCTTTGGGTCCTTGAAATACCCTCTCCTGAGATAGTTTATGTCAAGGATGCACAGGGCCTCTGGGCCAGTCACAATGGCGTGTTTCTGCCATGCATTCCCAGTTAGATTCACTTCAGCTTCCAATACGGTTAGCTCTTGGGATCCCCCTGTCACACCAGAAATACAGATGGGTTCTGCCCCTTTATAACTTGATGGCATTAGAGTACACTGTGCACCAGTGTCTACTAGAGCCTTATATTCCTGTGGGTCTGATGTGCCAGGCCATCAAATCCACACCATCCAGTAGACCCCATTTTCCCTTTCCTCCACCTGGCTGGAGGCAGGGCCCCTCTAATCCTGGTTAGAGTATCCGTTACTCGCTTTTCGCACACATGAATCAGAAGTCCCTTCAAGAGGATCAGAAATGAGATCAGCCCTTCTACTGCATCTGGGGGACTGCTCACAGGAAACTGGAGCAGCAGTTTTCCAAGAAGAATCCTCTTTTCTGATTGCTTTTTCTCGCAACTCCCGTACCCATGCATCCAGGACTGAGGTAGGTTCTCCATCCCACTTCCTCATGTCCTCTCCATGGTCACGCAGGTAAAACCACAGGTTAGCCCGTCGTGTGTACTTTCTCTCTCCTCTCTCTTGGGCAGAAGAATGCTTACTCCTAATAGCTGCGATGCGGGCCTGTACAGGTGGGGAGGAGGACATATCCACTTTGAATTGCTGGAACTCTCGGGACAATTCCTCTACAGCCTAGACACAGGCCCGTAGGAAGAGAGACTTCCTTCATATTGCCGGAGTTGGACAGCCAGTTTGTCCACCATTTGTCCATAGCCTTCTTTCCAGGACATTATTGCCAATGAGTTGGCATAGGTTGGTGGTGCACTTTGTAGAAACTTCCGCCACATGGGTTGTGTGCATTGGACTTCATCTGGGTCTGTGGGTGACTGCGCATTTTCTGGATCATTATAAATCACCTCCAGCACGGCTAATTCCCTCAGGTACTGGATACCTCTCTCCATGGTGGTCCACTTGCCTTGGTGACATGTAACTTCATCCTTGAAGGGGTATTTTTCCTTCACACCTGATAGAAGTCGCCCCCAGAGGCTGAGGACTTGTGTTTTTCTCCCAATCACCTTGTCAATGCCCCCTTCCCTAGACAGGGATCCCAACTGCTTGGCTTCCCTACCCTCTAATTCCAAACTACTGGCCCCATTATCCCAGCATCGGAGTAGCCAGGTAACAATGTGCTCACCTGGGTGGCGACCAAAAATCTTTTCCCATGTCTCACAACTCACTCAGGGATAGAGATCGGGTAATTATTTCAGGTTCTGCCTCTTCCTCCTGTTCTCGCGATGACCCTGGTTCACTTTCATCTCTCACTAAGCGAACCAATTTCTTTGTGTGTTTCTTCTTATGTACAGGGGCGACCGATATTGGCATAGGTTGGTTCTCTGGTTCAGCTGCAGTGCCTGTCGCCGGGGTAGGTGTAGCCACAGTGCCTGTCGCTCTGTTTTCCCTCTCTTCCCCCTGAGGGTGCTGCCTAATATCAAGCAGTGTTTGGTAGATACTGGCCAGGGCCCAGCACAGTGCAGGAAGCTGTGCGTGTCTGGAATAGCCACAGCATTTTCCTTTCAAATATTCTACCACTTCATGAGGGTCCTGTAGTTGTTCGGGAATGAAGTTCCAAGCCACTGGAGGTGAGAAGTTCTCTAGATACCTGCCCATATCCTCCCACATGCCGTGCCACCCATGAATATCCAGCCTTGAGACAGATCTCTGGGTGGTATTCTTAAAAACCCTTTTTGTAGCCCTAAACAAGACCTGAAACATATTCAGGAGGCATAGCACTAACAGCATGCTGGCTTGCGCATCCCAAGGATATTCAAAATCCTCAAAAGCTGTTGTAATTAGCCAGGAGAAAAGGGAGGTGAACGGACAGGGGGAAGTATCCCCCCCAAGTTCCCCATTGATTGGGTGCGATTACCAATAAATTCCGATAGAAGGCGCCCAAAGTATGGAAATGATATCACTGCTGCATACAGATACCAGCTTAACCTCATGACCAGCAATGTAATCATTTCATAAGTCGACATTACCCAGTGTAGCAAAATGATAATCCTGATCCCTCTCCCAGAGGTGATAAACGTAACCGCAGGGAATACACAGAGCATATAAGAACTTACACAATGCCACCATGTGAACAAATGAACCAACATTGTGACTAGCAGCTATTTAACTAATATAAGAAATGCATATAACAAATTTGTTTTACCACGCTCTGGCCAGATCTGTCGTTATCTCAACCCTTTGTGCCCCACATTGGGCGCTAAAAAGGACTGTCGTGGTTTCAGCTCAGTCGGTAACAAAGGACCACCAAGCAGGGGCTCGCTCACTCTTCCCTGCCCCCCTCCAGTGGGATGGGGAGGAGAATCAGAAAGGAGAAAAGAAAAAGAAAAAAAAAAAAAAACCAAACAAAAAAACAAACCAGAACCTCGTGGGTTGAGATAAGGACAATTTACTGGGACAACACAAAAAGAGAAGTTACAACAACAACGGTACTAATAAAAGAATACACAAAACGAGTGATGCACAGTGCAACTGCTCACCACCCGGAACCCGATGCTCCACCAAAAACCAAGAGCCCCCCCCCCCCAGCCCGCTCCCCATTTATATACTGAGCATGATGTCACATGGTATGGAATAGCTCCTTGGCTAGTTCAGGTCAGCTGTCCTGGCTGTGCCCCCTCCCAGCTTCCTGTGAAAATTAACTCTATCCCAGCTGAACCCAGGACAACCCATTTCACTTAGCGGAAAGTTTTTTGTCACTTCATCTCACTTTGAAACTATGCAAATGTCAGTGTCACCAAGTACCTGCCAGATCCATGATGGTTACATTTTGTGGAAATTTTTTTTAAAATTCTTTGTTGAGGTCTATTTCAGGCCAAAACTGAAATTTTGATGAAAAAATCCAGAAAACAAAGGCTGGTTTTTTTGGAGAGCTTTTACTGCAAGAAACCTTCACTGAAACAGGTCCTCAATTAGCCTCTTGCAAGTTTTTTCTATGCATCATCTGGTGTCGGTAAGTGAATAAGACAAAATTCTGAAGCAGACATATCATTAATTTCATCCAGAACGGAAATTCTTACGTTCAATGTAGCAGCAACAGCCGTCTTCTATAAAGAACATCCATTTAGGAAGTTGTCACATTTGCAGATTTCAGTTCTATCCCTTCCATCCCATAAAGAAGAACCTGGGTTATTTTCTTGTCCATACATATCACTCCCTTTTCTTTAACCAACCTAGTTTCTGTCCTGGATTCAGCTGGGATAGAGTTAATTGTCTTCCTAGTACCTGGTGCAGTGCTATGTTTTGAGTTCAGTATGAGAAGAATGTTGATAACGCTGATGTTTTCAGTCCTTGCTAAGTAGTGTTTAGACTAAAGTCAAGGATTTTTCAGCTTCTGATGTCCAGCCAGCAAGAAGGGTGGAGGGGCACAAGAAGTTGGGAGGGGACACAGCCAGGGCACCTGACCCAAAGTGGCCAAAGGGGTATTCCATACCATGTGATATCATGCCTAGTATATGAACTGGGGGGAGTAGGGTTGGGGGGAATCGCCGCTCAGGGACTAACTGGGCATTAGTCAGCAGGTGGTGAGCAACTGCATTGTGCATCACTTGTATATTCCAATCCTTTTATTATTACTATTGTCATTTCATTAGCGTTATCATTATCATTATTAGTTTCTTCTTTTTTTTTTCTATTAAACTGTTCTTATCTCAACCCACAAGTTTTACTACTTTTCCTGATTTTCTCCCCCATCCCACTGGGTGGGGGGGAGTGAGTGAGCAGCTGCGTGGTGCTTAGTTGCTGGCTAGGGTTCACCACAACATTTCTCAACATCTTAATCTAAAATTGTAATTTTTTATGATCATACTAGAACTTGCTAATACCCTAATTCTACATCTATGGTCAAAAACTTTGAAAGACTGGTAATTTTTACTACTTAAATTATTGCTTTTCTACCAAACATGATGAAAAACTGGGATTAATTTAAATAAACTGCTTGACAGCCAATGTGACGTTTCTAGCTTTTTACTTGTTTTTTAATTCAAACCTAAAAATTAGAAGCTTGTTATTAATTGATGCTTAAGAGTCACTATTCAGTTCTAAGCAAATGGAATAAACCTAAATGTTCTTGTAGGATATGAGAGATATTTTAAAATGCTTGTTGATTTTTATATATTTTGCATGTTACTGTAACACAATGATAAACTTAAACGAAAACCACAAACAGTATATTAGAGAGCCAGGATTAGCAAGGATGAACACTTACCTTTCTCTTATAAAGTCTGCTAAGTCTTTTGTTGACAAATGTCCATGTTTCATGTTGTGATAGAGGACATCAAAGCCATTGTTCCTTTCCCCCTAAATATTAATAATAAAAAGAAAGTAGAACTATGAAACACAACATGCTAAAACAATTACAGAACAAAATATAGAACCTATGCATTTTAATAACTGATCAAGTTTCATCAAGTGAATGATTTCTAATGCTTCAGCTTTTTACCAATTGCCATTAGTTCCCTTCAATCCCTTATATATAAAACAAACTAAAATCACCTCAGCAGCCACTACTATCCTTAGAATGACAACTCTTCTATTACATATTTCTAGACTATATTTAAAGCCATTTATTTTCTAGATTTGTACAGGTCTTGTATTCTTTCACTTCCCATCTTATTAAACACATACTTAATACTGCATTCCCTCTTCATTCCCTCATATCTTTCATTATTTCCCATGAACTAAAATTCACGCTTTGGGATCACTGGATATCCCACCTCCCCAGTTCTCCATACTTCATGGATATTTCTCTGTTTTTTGTAAAACTGGTAAAAATCTCTAACTTCTTCCTTCTCACAGGTAACTTCCCTTTGTCTATTCTTAAGTTTAGTTTTAAAACTTAAAACATTTTCCAATCAGTAAGGTATATCTCACCATTAAAACTGAGACACTACCCTAAAAACTGATTAACTCAGCCAGCTTATCACCTCTGGCACCATGGTAAACTTCCCCCAAACAGGAGAAAGCAACAATAAATGAAAGAAAGGTGAGGCAAGGCACTGCATAACACCACTACTACTATAAGAGTTTGCCTGTCAAACTATCCATTCCCCTCCTGCCTTTCAAAAGCTTGAGATCCATAACGCTGCTGCTACTAAAGACACGGAAGCATGCTCTCAGGAAAACTGCACACATGTTCATGGGAAGCAGAATCCTGGACTTTTCACAATAGCAGCTCTACATCTCCAGTGAAAGAAGCCTGAGGATTTGGTCAGACGCCACTCCAATCACTTCTGTCCTTTTTGTTCTGGAAAAATTTGTTTGTGCAGCCATAAGGCACACCTGATCAGGGAAATTATACAGCTGAAAAATAAAGCTAGCAAATAAAAATAAAGATCAGTGATCTGGATCAATCAGTCTTTATAGTATGAAATTGTATGAACTTTCTTAAGATTATATATAGTTTACATTGTATACTGCACAGTCATGGTTCAGTCAGCATGACTAAAGGACTCCAGCTCATTGCAAGGAGGAGGATGACAGCCCTCACCCTGAAGAATAAAGGGTACCCCTGGACTACCCAGATCACACCAGCATCCCAGCCCCTCTGACACCTCTGTGAAACCCTGCCGTTATCTGGCATCAGAGATAAGTAACTGTAGCAAGACTGACTCCAGGGACATCTAGATCAGGAAAGAAGCAAATGGATGATGATGCCATAGAATTATAGTTGCTTTGCAAAACAGTAGTGTGTGTTAAGTAGCGATTGGTCAAATCATGCTGTACGTGAATGCCAGAAAGGTATAAGAACCCTCTGTAAAACTGCGTTCAGGGTACCCCAATTTGAATGGGATACCTCATGCACATGAATAAAGAATTACTCTTGTAATTCTATACTTTGTGTCCTAGCCTATCTCCTCAGTCAGCACAACCCAGTTGTGAAATTTTTGTAACAATAAACGCAGCAGATAGCAGAAATTAGATGAGACCTTCCACTCCCATACAGAAGCAATTACCATCCACTGCTATGACTGACAGACAGTGAAGTTAGATGCAGATTCTTCTAGAAGTTGGATCTTGCAGAAAGAGGAATCTCTTTTATCATTTATAATATCAGGTTATATGCAACAGACTTCCACATCAGTTTGAAAGACCATTCTGAATGTCATTTCAGGGGTAAAACACCATCTGTTGTTTTCTGTTGAGTAATGATGGGATCATCCACAACTGTAAAATTGTGTATGAAAATGCAAAATGTAAGCAGGCCCTCTCCACACAGGCTCCATTTAATTACTTTGGAGTTGATTAGTAGTTTTCTCCTTTTTCCCCTAGAGCTATCAAAACTCTCTTCAGAAGCTAGTGTTCTTGTTGAGGTTTCCCATTTTACACTGCCATAAGAGAGCTCTTCTGTGGATATAGTATAGATGTCTCCTGACAGCAAGTCATAAGAGGAAACGGCTTCAAATACAAGTAAACACTTCACTTACATAAGCCTACAATGAAGCATTACTGACCAACTTTGCATACAAAATAAATTAAGAGTCATGGTGTGCTGACTTTGGCTGGAATAGAGTTAATTTTATTCATAGTAGCTAGTATGGGGCTATGCTTTGAATTTGTGCTGAAAACAGTGTTGATAACACAGGGATGTTTTCGATACTGCTGAGCAGTGCTTACACAGAGTCAAGGCCTTTTCTGCTTCTCACCCCACCCCACCAGCGAGTAGGCTGGGGGTGCACAAGAAGTTGGGAGGGGACGCAGCTGGGACAGCTGAGCCCAACTGACCAAAGGGATATTCCAGACCATATGACATCATGCTCAGCATATAAAGCTGGGGGAAGAAGAAGGGAGACGTTTGGAGTGATGGCATTTGTCTTCCCAAGTAACCATTACGCATGATTGAGCCCTGCTTTCCTGGCAATGGCTGAACACCTGCCTGCTGATGGAAAGTAGTGAATGAATTTCTTGTTTTGCTTTGCTTGTGTGCGCGTCTTTTGCTTTCCCTATTAAACTGCCTTTATCTCAACCCATGAGTTTTCTCACTTTTACTCTTCTGATGATCTCCCCCATCCCACTGGGGGGGGGGGGGGGGTGGTAAGGGTGGAGTGAGTGAGCAGCTGTATGATGCTTAGTTGCCAGCTGGGGTTAAACCACAACATATGGAAAAATAGGGCAGACAGCCCTTCCATATCCCTTCACCAAGAACTAACTGCAACAATTTTCTCCTGGAAATGAAAGTAACCCTGTCATCAATTGTGAAGTCAGAATTCAGCATTTCCATGACTTGTAAATAACAGGAAACAGGTTACAGGAACTCTGTTTTACTAAACTACTTCATAGACTTTGAAAAATTTTAAGAATAAGTTTGTGTTGCATATAAAAAGATGATTCTTAATTTAAAACTTATGTTTGGTAAAATAGCCAGAAATTTCTGGGCAATCTGTAGCAGTATTTATTTCCTATGTTTCTAACCAAATTGTATAAGTGGAAGCTCTGTCTACTTTGGACCAAAACCGTTCAACATTAACATTTATTAGTGTAAAAAGCTAATACTCTCTATTATAGCACCCTCTTTTGACCCAATGTAAGCAAGTGTTCCTCAACTATTAAAGTGATTCTAAAGTTCCCATGACTGGTCAGATACATAATACTTGTTGAGCTAGGATGAGAAGCAAGAAGAGGACAGCTGCAAATACTGTTTCTGCAGAAAAACAAAGCAGATGAGACAATAAAAGGCACATGGAGTTCTCAAACACATTTTGATTTTGATCAAATTTCAGAAGCTTAATGAAAGAAGTTCAAAGTTTGATTTCCACACCCACGACCCCCCAGTTCATCAAGTAAAGAAACATTTGACAATAAGTAAATTACCATCATTTCAACCTATGCTTGTATAACGTGCATTAGCAGTGGTATAGCATGCACAAGCATCCTTCACACCTATTCAACCCTTTAAACATGACCATATCACTACATTACACTTAAGAAATGGAACAGATTGAGAAAAACTATAGAATGGTTTGGGTTGGAAGGGACCTTAAACATCATCTAGTTCCAACACCCCTGCCATGGGCAGGGACACCTTCCACTAGACGAGGTTGCTCAAAGCCCCATCCAACCTGGCCTTGAACACTTCCAGGGAGGGGGCAGCCACAACCTCTCTGGGCAACCTGTCCCAGTGCCTTACCACCCTCACAGTGAAGAACTTCTTCCTACTATCTAATCTAAATCTACCCTCTTTCAGTTTAAAACCATTACCCCTTGTCCTATCACTGCATGCCCTTGTAAAAAGTCCCTCTCCAGCTTTCTTGTAGGCCCCCTTTAGGTACTGGAAGGCTGCTATAAGGTCTCCCCAGAGCCTTCTCTTCTCCAGGCTGAACAACCCCAACTCTCTCAGCCTGTCCTCAGAGGAGAGGTGCTCCAGCCCTCTGATCATCTTCATGGCCCTCCTCTGAACCTGCTCCAACAGGTCCATGGCCTTCTTACGCTGGGGGCCCCAGAGCTGAACACAGTACTCCAGGTGGGGTCTCATGAGAGCGGAGTAGAGGGGCAGAATCACCTCCCTTGACCTGCTGGTCATGCTTCTTTTGATGCAGCCCAGGATGCGATTGGCTTTCTGGGCTGCTAGCGCACATTGCCAGCTCATACTTAGTGTTTCATCCACCAATACCCCCAAGTCCTTCTCCGCAGGGCTGCTCTCAATCCACTCATTGCCCAGCCTGTATATGTGCTTGGGATTGCCCCAACCCATGTGCAGGACCTTGCACTTAGCCTTGTTGAACTTCATGAGATTTGCATGGGCCCATCTCTCTAGCCTGTCGAGGTCCCTCTGGATGGCATCCCTTCCCTCCAGCATGTCAACTGCACCACACAGCTTGGTGTCATCCGCAAACTTGCTGAGTGTGCACTCAATCCTGCTGTCCATGTCTCTGACAAAGATGTTAAATTATACTGGTCGCAATACGGTCCCCTGAGGGACACCACTCATCACTGGTCTCCACTTAAACATCGAGCTGTTGACCGCAACTCTTTGAGTGCGACCATTGAGCCAATTCCTTATCCGCCAAGTGGTCCATCCATCAAATCCATGTCTCTCCATTTTAGAGACAAGGATGTTGTGTGGGACAGTATCAAATGCTTTGCACAACTCCAGGTAGATGACGTCTGTCGCTCTTCCCTTGTCCACCAACGCTGTAACCCCGTTGTAGAAAGCCACCAAATTTTCAGGGACGCTTTGCCCTTAGTGAAGCCATCTTGGCTGTCACCAATCACCTCCTTATTTTCCATGTGCCCTAGCATAGTTTCCAGGATGATCCGCTCCATGATGTTGCTGGGCACAGAGGTGAGACTGACTGGCCTGTAGTTCCCCAGGTCTTCCTTTTTTCCCCTTTTCAAAAATGGGGGTTATGTTTCCCCTTTTCTAGTCAGTGGGAACTTCCCTGGACTGCCACGACTTCCCAAATATGATGGATAGTGGCTTAGCCACTTCATCCGCCAGTTCCCTCAGGACCTGTGGATGCATCTCATCAGGTCCCATGGACTTGTGCACCTTTATGTTCCTTAGATGGTCTCAAATCTGACCTTCTCCTACTGTGGGCGGTTCTTCATTCTCCCAGTCCCTGCCTTTGCCTTTTGTGTCTCAGGTGGAGTGGCTGGAGCAGTTGACAATGAAGACTGAGGCAAAAAAGTCATTGAGTACCTCAGCCTTCTCCATGTCCCAGGTAACCAGGTCTCCCTTTTCCTTCTGGACAGGGCCCACATTTTCCCTAGTCTTCCTTTTATCACTGACGTACCTATAGAAGCTTTTCTTGTTGCCCTCGACGACCCTGGCCAGATTCAATTCTATCAGGGCTTTCGCTTTCCTAACCTGATCCCTGGCTGCTCAGACAATTTCTCTGTATTCCTCCCAGGCTACCTGTCCTTGCTTCCACCCTCTGTAGGCTTCCTTTTTGTGTTTGAGTTTGTCCAGGAGCTCCTTGTTCATCCATGCAGGCCTCCTGGTGTTTTTGCCTGACTTCCTCTTTCTTGGGATGCATCACTCCTGAGCTTGGAGGAGGTGATCCTTGAATATTAAACAGCTTTCTTGGGCCCCTCTTCTCTCTAGGGCTGTATCCCATGGTACTCCACCAAGCAGATCCCCGAGGAGGCCAAAGTCTGCTCTCCTGAAGTCCAGGGTAGCGAGCTTGCTGTGCACCCTCCTCGCTGCCCTAAGGATCTTGAACTCCACCATTTCACAGTCGCTGCAGCCATATATTCTATACTTTTGATCATACATTATTTAAAGTCATAACTCCCTTAATCCTTTTTTTAAAATAGCCTGCCAAGCCCACAACTTATTCTCCAGGAAACAGGCAGACAAATATTCAAACTGCAACATTCAGAAGTGGTACTCAACCATCAAAAGTTTAGGTCCCTAATTTACTTTAAATTGACATAAAATAAAAACTGGATAATCTCTAAATTAAGTTTCTGAACCCTAGTTAAACCTTACAACTGCCTACGGCAAACACGATATATCAATGAAATGTGACCAAAAAAACCACCCCTCTTGTTAGAAAATCACTAAGTAGGAAAAGTCTAGAAAAGAATGAACGTGGGAAATAGAGTCACTTGCTTCAATTTCTGGTGTGAGAATTGAAAAATTTGTATCCTTTTGTATTGGCTTTGTGTGGCAAGGTTTTGGTAGCGGGGGGGTTACAGGGTGGCTTCTGTGAGAAGCTGCTGGAAGCTTCCCCTGTGTTCGAGAGAGAGAGCCAATACCAGCCAGCTCTAAGATGGACCCGCCGCTAGCCAAGGCCGAGCCAATCAGCAATAGTGGCAACGCCTCTGTGATAACATTTTTAAGAAGGAAAAAGTTGGGACAGGCAGTAAACGGCAGGCGGAGAGAGGAGTGAGAACATGTAAGAGAAACAACCCTGCGGACACCAAGGTCAGTGAAGAAGGAGGGGGAGGAGGTGCTCCAGGCGCTGGAGCAGAGATTCCCCTGCAGCCCGTGGTGAAGACCATGGTGAGGCAGGCTGTCCCCCTGCAGTCCATGGAGGTCCACGGTGGAGCAGATCTCCACCTGCAGCCCGTGGAGGACCCCACGCCGGAGCAGGTGGGTGCCCGAAGCAGGCTGTGACCCCGTGGGAACCCCGCGCTGGAGCAGGTTCCTGGCAGGACCTGCGGATCTGTGGAGAGAGGAGCCCACGGAGCAGGTTTTCTGGCAGGACTTGTGACCCCGTGGGGGACCCACGCTGGAGCAGTGTGCTCCTGAAGGACTGCACACCGTGGAAAGGACCCATGCTGGAGCAGTTCGTGAAGAACTGCAGCCCGTGGGAAGGACCCACGTTGGAGAAGTTCGTGGAGGACTGTCTCCCGTGGGTGGGACCCCACGCTGGAGCAGGGGAAGAGTGTGATGAGTCCTCCCCCTGAGGAGGATGAAGCGGCAGAAAACAACATGTGATGAACTGACCGTAAACCCCATTCCCCGTCCCCCTGTGCCGCTGGGGGGGTAGGTAGAGAATCCGGGAGTGAAGTTGTGCCCGGGAAGAAGGGAGGGGTGGAGGGAAGGTGTTCTGAGATTTGGTTTTATTTCTCATTACCCTACTCTGGTTGATTTGTAATAAAGTGAGCTAATTTTCCCCAAGCTCAGTCTGTTTTGCCCGTGACGGTAATTGGTGAATGATCTCTCCTGTCCTTATCTCGACCACAAGCTCTTTGTTATATTTTCTCTCCCCTGTCCAGCTGAGGAGGGGGAGTGATAGAATGGCTTTGGTGGGCACATGGCAACCAGCCAGGGTCAACCCATCACACCTTTGCCTCTTGTTTTGGTCAGCTCCAGAAAAGCTGTCCTACAGCTAGTTTTACACTTAAAAGTACTACCCATACTATTCTGTCAGATAGGAGAATGAAAAAAACCCACACCCCTAGCCAGCAGATTATGCATGCAAGAATCCTCATACAGATAAATCATAATGGCATAGAAGTCCTTTTGGTAGAAAAATTTTGTGTGTATCAAGAAAATTCCAGAGTTGTTCCAGAGTTACACTAATATACCAAATAATAACTGTAGACAATCCATTAATTGGGGGGTAGGGGGGAAAGCACAACTCCCTCATATAGGTGAAATAAAGTATTTGCTTAATCTAGGTACAACTTTTTAACAACTACAAGATTTGATTTATGCTGCTTAAAAGATACCCTATTTAATAATTAATTTACAAATTTTAGTGCAACAGAAAAATAGAAACTGGGTGTACATTCCTGCAATTCTAAAATGAAAGTTCCAAATATTAACCAAAAACAATCTTCTCTTTACCCACAAACTTAGAAAGACATGTGCTAGTCATTATGGTTTGTCCATTTGTATTGTCGACTTTTTTTCATTCACCTAACTCCAGGTAAATTTAAACTCATTTTAGATGCTCTGATAAATGTCACTGTCATTTTGTTTAAACTGTCGCTGCTTGTTGCAGTTTCAACTAAGTAACATGTGTTTCATACTTTCCACCTAGGCAATTATTTAATGTACCCTGTATACATGAAAATATTCCTCTGATTAATATTATGGTGTTATATTTTTGAAAGCTAGCTAACAGTAATTTTCAATTACCAAGTGTATGAAGAGCTACGTAAAATTGAGAGCATAAAAAAAAAAAAAAAAAAATCAAAAAAAGTAGTCACCTGATGTTTACACTGGCGACATATCTTCTTCAGTTCTGAAAGTTTTGAGGAGTTTGAACACAAAAGCAACCTGGCAATTTCAATTTTCTTCTTTCAGCTTCAATAAATTAAATAAAGATCAGCTCCAGAGAAGCTCTATGCATATGAAGGAGAACAGATATTTTTATCTATATCTAGATAATTAAAAATATTTTTTTGAACAAAAAGATGAGAAGTTGCCTACTCATGCTAAACGTACATGCAGATGGAGGAGACTGAGCAAACACTGCACAACAGCTCTCTTGAAACTGAGCATCCAACTGTATGCCAAGCAGAAGAGTAGCACTGTGTAAACATGTGAATGGAAGTCCAGGCAGAAGCATGACAAGTCTCATTATCACTCATATCACATAAATGTGTATGAGAACGTCTTGCACTTATTAGAGCAAGCCTCTTCACAAAGCTAAGATAATTAACCCTGGACACAGCCAGCCCTTACATGTTACAAAAAGAACTTGAAAAGAATGGTTGTGAGGAAGATTCCTTTCTCAAAAATCTACAGGTAACACCAGCGATTAAAAAGATAAAATAAAAAGAATTCATCAAAACCAATTTAAACACACATTTTTATATCCCAGAACTTCCAGACTTACCATGCACAGCATTACACAGAGACCAGTTTCAGCTATATATAGAACTTCCAACAGTTGAATCAAATTAATTTAAAACAATTAACAAATATATACTGACTGGCTTAGAAGTGGCTTATTTTGGTTGACCTGAAACAGTTTAATAGACTCACAATTAACAAGAGTATTGCCTGCACCAGTCAGTTTAAAAATCAAACTTATGTCAAAGCTTATGCAACACTTCCTAAGTAGTGCTAAGAAAACAGTAAGTCAATGATAATGAATACTTTTTATTCTACTGTATCAGCATGAGTGTACTCAAAGTGACAAAACCTAGCTGCGTATAATGGAAATAACTTACAAGAACACTTACTTTAATGTTTCAGACCAGCTACAGTCACAATGAAAACAAGTTTCATTTCATGCAACGCTCAATAATCCAAATCCAGATTTTAAGTTTTTCTCCATGTATAACTACCCAATTAAAAATACAAAAATCTGCACAGAAATGACTGACAAATCGTTTCTAAAACCGACTGGAGAGTCTGTTGTTTCTCTAGCTGGCTACTGTTCAGGCTGTACCTTCTATCATGCAGACAAAAACGAGTTGTCAGTACAAAAGCATAAAGTTCTGAGACGCAATTTTACTTTTGCGTGATACAACTGCAGGTTGTTACAGTTAGTAACATTCCCCCAAACAACTGCATTGTATGGGAGGCTTAACGAAGAGAGATCAGACTGCAATAGAAGCCCCATCTACACACCACAGTGGCTGCAAGAGTAAGACCCCCTAGCAAAGGGTCTCCCGCTCGTATATACACATCCCTTGGCCCAGCAAACCCACTCCCCAATCGTTTCTCCCTAACGGACCACCGAGTACTGCACAAGACAGGGGCAGGGCGCTTCCCCCACGGCCCAGCCCGGCCGAGGCGAAGCGAGCCGCGGCAGGCGCAGGAAGCCGCCGCAGGAAACACAGAGTGCAGCGGTAAAGACGGCGGCCACCATCCCTCCGCCGCGCTCCCCGCGGCAAGGCCCAAGCCCAGTCCCCAGGGTGGCGTAAGAATCGAGGCTGCTCCTGCGGAAATTCCGCCGGCGGCACTGCGCTGCGCTGCGCTGCACCGCGCCCTGCCCTGCCCGTCCCACCCGCGGCACTTCCCTACCCAGAAGCTCTCCACGAAGTAGGCCATCATCAAACCGCCCCGGCCCTCAGCAAGCCCGGCGTCAACCTCCGAAACTCCAACGGAGGAAACGAACACCTCTGCAGGACGCCACACTTCCCGTTACGATGCAACCGCCTCCTTCCAGCCCCGCGCATGTGCCCAGCTGCCGCCGGGCGCCGCGGCTCCCGCGCAGGCGCGTCCCACCCCCCCACCCCGGGCGGAGGAGCAGCACGCGCATGCCCAGAGCGTCAGCTCCACTGCAGCTGAGAAGTGCTCTCAGAAGTAAAGAAACCCTGATCACTACAGAACTATAAATATACTTGCAGAAGGCACACTCAGAAATCTTGAGTAAAATCCCCTCTAAAATATGCAGTAACCACTAAGGAGTGACTATACTGAAGGCTGGAATGCACACGAATTATTTGATACCCAGGAGAATAGATTCATGCTGTTTGAAGTGGCATCATAACCAAGCATCTTTCCATCCACATAGAATAAGATCCTTCATGTGGGCATGGTGGTGCTGGGTTACGGTTGGACTCGATGATCTTAAAGGTCTTTTCCAAACTAAACAATTCTATGATTCAAGGCATTTGATCACTACTAGGCACTTTATTAACAAAGTGTAACTTACCCTCTCCAGTACCTCCTCTCACAGGACTTTACAGTTTCAGTGACAGGCTCCTAAAAACAATACACTTCTGTCATGGTTTAACCCCAGCCAGCAACTAAGCACCACGAAGCTGCTCACTCACTTCCCCCCCAACCAGTGGGATGAGGGAGAGGATTGAAAAAAAAAAAAAGTAAAACTCGTGGGTTGACATAAGAACAGTTTAATAGAACAGAAAGGAAGAAACTAATAATAATAACACTAATAAAATGACAATAGTAATAATAAAAGGATTGGAATATACACAACAAGTGATGCACAATGCAATTGCTCACCACCCAGTGCCCAGTTAGTTCCCAAGCAGCGATCCCCCCTGCAGGCCAACTCCCCCCAGTTTATATACTAGGCATGACATCACATGGTATGGAATAACCTGTTGGCCAGTTTGGGTCAGCTGCCCTGGCTGTGTCCCCTCCCAACTTCTTGTGCCCCTCCACCCTTCTTGCTGGCTGGGCATGAGAAGCTGAAAAAATCCTTGACTTTAGACTAAACACTACTTAGCAACAACTGAAAACATCAGTGTGTGATCAACATTCTTCTCGTACTGGATCCAAACCATAACACTTTACTAGCTACTAGGAAGACAATTAACTCAATCCCAGCTGAAACCAGGACAGTATCCACCCCTTATTCCATACCATTGACATCATGCTCAGGTCCCATACTTTCCAATACATCCTAATCAATCACTATCACCTTTCCTGTCCTTTGAGAGATATATATATACATACACACACAGATATCATTCCCTTAGTCTATGGGCCATCTCTGTAAAATGTTCATTGAGTTCATTTAGTCCCCAACTTTGGGCTCCATTTGTCATACCAGTCTTTCTGGGCAGGAGGGATGGTGCAAAGTCCTCTCAGTCGGCAGAGCAGGATCGGGCTTCAGTGCAGTGTGACGAGCAGTTGACATTGGACGCAGCAGGAGGATGGTGTGCACCCTTGGATTGTTGCATGCTGGAGTCAGTTCTGGTTCCATCACTACTGCGCTTCGCTCAGTTTTATCACGGTTCATTCTTGCTTGATCTAAGTGATTCTTACTGTAATACCATTGATATAGCATATAACAATTATAGTAATGATAAAGTACAGTGGCAGGGTTATATAGCAACTAACATAATACAATTTAATTCATTGGCTATTCTCACCTAAAATCAAATCCCCTTGAGGCACACATCGGACTTCCCCATCTTTTCGCATCACCCACCAAGTGCACCCAGGCCCTTGAGCAAAAGCAATCCCATGAATGGGTTTACCTTTGCCTGAGGCAGGAGTAACCCAGACTGTCTTCCCTAACATATTTTTTGTGTGCACTACAGGGACTTTAACCCCTTCTACAGTACGTAAAAGTTCTGACTCGGCAGGGCCACACCTATTGGCAGATCCTCTGGTGTTGACTAACCAGGTGGCTTTTGCTAAATGTGTATCCCAATGTTTGAAGGTTCCACCCCCCCCCCATTGCTCTCAATGTAGTCTTTAACAGTCCATTGTATTGTTCGATTTTCCCAGAGGCTGGTGCATGATAGGGGATGTGATACACCCACTCAATGCCATGCTCTTTGGCACAGGTGTCTATGAGGTTGTTTCGGAAATGAGTCCCGTTGTCTGACTCAATTCTCTCTGGGGTGCCATGTTGCCACAAGACCTGCTCTTCAAGGCCCAGGATAGTGTTCTGGGCGGTGGCATGGGGCACAGGATATGTTTCCAGCCATCCAGTGGTTGCTTCCACCATTGTGAGCACATAGTGCTTGCCTTGGCGAGTTTGTGTGAGTGTGATATAGTCAGTCTGCCAGGCTTCCCCATATTTATATTTCAGCCATCGTCCTCCATACCACAGGGGCTTTAACTGTTTGGCTTCCTTAATTGCAGCACGTTTCACGTTCATGGATAACCTGTGCGATAGCATCCATGGTCAAGTCCACCCCTCGGTCACGAGCCCATCTATATGTTGCATCTCTTCCCTGATGGCCTGAAGCATCATGGGCCCATCGAGCCATAAATAGCTCACCCTTATGTTGCCAGTCCAGGTCCACCTGAGACACTTCAATCTTGGCAGCCTGATCCACCTGCTGGTTGTTTTGATGTTCTTCAGTGGCCCAACTCTTGGCTACATGAGCATCTACGTGACGTACTTTTACAACCAGATTCTCTAGCCAGGACGCAATATCCTGCCACAGTGCGGCAGCCCAAATGGGTTTACCTCTGCGCTGCCAGTTGCTCTGCTTCCATTGCTGTAGCCACCCCCACAGGGCATTTGCCACCATCCATGAGTCAGTACAGAGATAGAGCACTGGCCACTTTTTCAGCAATGTCTAACGCTAGCTGGATGGCTTTCACCTCTGCAAATTAACTTGATTCACCTTCTCCTTCAGCAGTTTCTGCGACTTGTCTTATAGGAGTCCATTCAGCAGCCTTCCACCTCCAATGCTTTCCCACAGTGTGACAGGACCCATCAGTGAACAGAGCATATTGCCTCTCATTTTCTGGCAGTTTATTATACAGCGGGGCCTCTTCAGCACGTGTCACCTCCTCCTCTGGTGACATTCCAAAATCTTTGCCTTCTGGCCAGTCCATGATCACTTCCACAATTCCTGGGTGACTGGGGTTTCCTATGCGAGCCCGTTGTGTGATCAGTGCAATCCACTTACTCCATGTGGCATCAGTTGCATGATGTGTAGAGGAGACCCTCCCTTTGAACATCCAGCCCAGCACTGGCAGTCGGGGTGCTAAGAGGAGCTGTGTTTCAGTACCAACCACTTCTGAGGCAGCTCGAACTCCTTCATATGCTGCCAATATCTCTTTTTCAGTTGGAGTATAGTGAGCCTCGGATCCTGTGTATCGCCGACTCCAAAACCCCAGGGGTCGGCCTCGGGTCTCCCCAGGTGCTTTCTGCCAGAGGCTCCAGGTAGGGCCATTTTCTCCAGCTGCAGGATAATAGAGCACATTCTTAACATCTTGTCCTGCCCGGACTGGTCCAAGGGCTACTGCTTGAACAATCTCCCATTTAATTTGTTCAAAAGCTTGCTGTTGCTCAGGGCCCCATTTAAAATCGTTCTTCTTCCGGGTCACTTGATAGAGAGGGCTTATAATCAGACTGTAATTTGGAATATGCATTCTCCAAAACCCCACGACACCTAAGAAGGCCTGTGTTTCCTTTTTATTAGTCAGTGGGGACATAGCTGCTATTTTGTTGATCACGTCCATTGGGATCTGACGACGTCCATCTTGCCATTTTATTCCTAAAAACTGGATCTTCTGGGCAGGTCCCTTGACCTTACTTTCTTTTATGGTAAAACCAGCTTTCAGAAGGATTTGGATTATTTTCTTCCCTTTCTCAAAAACTTCTTCTGCTGTGTTGCCCCATACGATGATGTCATCGATATATTGCAGGTGCTCTGGAGCTTCACCCTTTTCCAGTGCAGTCTGGATCAGTCCATGGCAAATGGTGGGGCTGTGTTTCCAGCCCTGCGGCAGTCGATTCCATAATACCCAGCAGCAGGTATTAGCAGATATCAGTGCTCAGCATCTTGCATTTGAATTTAAAATTCAGTGTAAAAAAGCATACAGAGGGATAGTTGGGAGGGGATTTTATGTGCTGGGTCAGTATCCAGCCAGTTTATTAAGGTCATTCTACAAAGTAACAGACTTTGAGCTGACACTCATATAAGATCTTGAAGTTATGAGACCACCTAAATACAGTACTTAAAAGCAGAGATTGATGCTTAGTCATACTTAAAACAAATTCTTAGATGTATTAGGAAAGGAACAGAGAACCTAATTCATTCAGTGTATAAAACCTGCATGTGGGCACCTGCACCGTGAATGCTGTGCACAGTAGTAGTACCACTTATCTTAAAAAACAAACAAACAACAACAAAAGATACCCAACGCAAAACAAAACAAAAAAAAAAAAAACCTAGAAGAGTGAGAGAAAAGCAACAATAAACAAACCATAATATGGAAACAAACATCTACCAATATCCTGGTTTCGGCTGGCATAGAGTTAATTTTCTTTCTAGTAGCTGGTATAGTGTTATGGTTTGGGTTCAGTATGAGAAGTATGTTGATCCCACCTGGAGTACTGCATTCAGCTCTGGGGCCCCCAGCGTAAGAAAGATACGGACCTGTTGGAGTGAGTCCAGAGGAGGGCCACAAAAATGATCAGATGGCTGGAGCACCTCTCCTCTGAGGACAGGCTGAGAGAGTTGGGGTTGTTCAGCCTGGAGAAGAGAAGGCTCCAGGGAGAACTTATAGCAGCCTTTCAATACTTAAAGGGGGAGAGAGACTTTTTTCCAGGGTCTGTAGTGACAGGACAAGGGTTAATGGTTTTAAACTGAAAGAGGGTAGATTTAGATTGGACACAAGGAACTAATTCTTTACTGTGAGGGTGGTGAGACAGTGCAACAGGTTGCCCAGAGAGGTTGTGGATGCCCCATCCCTGGCAGTGTTCAAGGCCAGCTTGGATGGGACTTTGAGCAACCTGGTCTAGAGGAAAGTGTCCCTGCCCCTGGCCGGGGGGGGGGGGGGGGGGGGGGGGTGTTGGAATTAGATGATGTTTAAGGTCCCTTCCAACCCAAACCATTCTATGATTCTATGGCTAAATACAAAGACAATACGTCTTATTGTGAAAGTCCCTGATCTGCAATGTAGTGAGGTCTGTGGGAATACTTTGCAAAAGTATTATTTATAGTACTTTAATCTTATCCTTTTCCCGAGGTATTGGCTTTTAGTGGTTGCCAAGGACAGTATACTTATTGTTTGACCCAGTACAATTGTTCTTTTGTTTTCATAGTGTAATAAAATAAACATTTCCATTACATATTATCAACAGCTTTCATAGAACATCCAAGTAGTTTTCTGGATTACTAATTTTTTAGTAGGGTTAAAGAATTGCTTTCCCATTTTTGCCATCTACATGAGTATAAGGTTAAAAAACCACAACAATATACCTCACAGTAAGGGTATGAAGAAATAGAGACTTCTTGGCTATACTAGTTAATAGTTATATTTAATGAATACAATCCTCATTTTGAAAAATGATGCCATTTGGCATTAATGTGGATTGCATATATGTGAAAGGAGGTATTTAGATCAGAGTTCCCTGTCACGACCCGGGCTGGACAGAGAAGGAAGTCGTGGTGAATTCGGAATTCCCTCGGGCTAAATTAAGGTGAAACGACACCAAACGATCAGTTAAACATTTTATTCATGGCAGAAGCAAACTGAACTTGGGAAGCATAACAGTAGGTGGCGGGGTTTCTCACAACAGGAATTGGCATGGAACTACCTCAGTCAACCGTGTAACCCGTGGTAACCCTGTACATCAATTCAGGGAATAAGGAGAGCCCTCCCGTCAAGTCACGAAGTTCAGAGCAGACCCCCTTACTTTCTAGACTCTTCCTCAGAGAAGGGCCTAGGGGCGGCTGGATCCACTCTTAGTCCCAGATTTGGTCAATGGTTTATGTCTAAAGGGATGAGGTGTAGGGATTATGGAAAAGGAAAGAGGAAGAGAGAAAGGAAGAGAGAAAGTGTTGCAAATATTTTGATAAAGAAATTAAAAACTATTTATATAAAAGAGTTTGATTTGATTAAGAAGTAGAAAATTGTGAAGCATAGGTATGGGAATGTTAAGTTTGAAATGTAGTCATAGGAACTTAGGAACTTTAGAAAATGTACTATGTGTAACTGTAGCAGTGCTACATATCAAGGTGCCGCGATTAGATCACTGGTCGGCCCGGACCAGGGAAGAGACAGATAACACACATGGTGTGAGTGCCAACTCCGTCCTTTATTGCGCAGTTAATTCCTTTTATACTAACAACGGTAGGTGGGATTACTGATATGTCATAGGGAGGCGATGACTAGCCTTCTACCTTTCCGTGACATCGCGAGATCTTCCGAACGCCGTACCCTACATTTCCCCCTCCTCATGTCCAACTAGCTCCTATTGGTTACACACACTATTCACACATTATTCATGCACTGTCCACGCGTCCAGTTGCACTCAATGATTGGTTGTATCAACACTGTACACGCGCATAAACATAAGACATAATTGGCTAGACTAACTAAAACATACAAGACTTGTTTCAGTCTAATTGGTCAAGATAAACTGCCGAATTGAGGTTGTTTGTGCCAAGTTCTCTTTATCGTGGAATATGCACCTGTGTTTTTCTAATTGGTATCTTTCTTATTTTTGTCGTCTTGTTTATTCTGTTCAAGGCCTTCTAAAGGCGTCTGGAATGCTCTTGTGACCATTAGCTAAATATGTTCCCACAACAATTCCCCCTCCCTTTTTCTATTAGAAGAGCATTAACAGATTTAGTCACCACCATCCGCGAACTCAGCCCAGCAATCGGTAGGTGCCAGCTTCACGTGGGCGTCCCCACAGAGGCAACCATGGCCTTGCCGTACACCAGCCCGATGCTCTTCGGAAAATCCCAGTATTTGTACATTTGCAGAGGAACAGATTTCAGCACACGTGGCCAGCGGGTGCTAAAATTCGCCTCAGTTGAAACATGGGGAGCCTATGGCACATGCGGTCGCTGGCCAGGCGTGCCGCACGAGTCATAGCCATCCTGTCTATTGGTTCACGGGCTTAGTGATGTGGTTGCAGTGCACAGAGAATCTTGACCTGTTATGTTGGCTAAGGTGACTTACAAGATCTATGAACACAATTAATTAAACACAGTAAAAGCAACATTATACCTAATAAAATACACAAGAATAAAAGAAACCCCGATTTTTAACAAAGATACAAACCAATTCCTAAGTCCCCATCCCGCAGCTGAATGCTCCAAGCCGAAATGACAGTTTTCTTAATTGCTATAAAGGTCTTGCAGCGCCTTCTTGCTTCTGCAGTTCTGTTATCTTGTTTATTAATTGCTCCAGCGTCAGAAATTCGTAGCAGATACCCAAGACGTCACAAGCCAGGAAAGGATAACAGCAATCTGTAAAGAAAAACACTCAAACACTACAAGGTTAGGGCAGGACGAACCATACGACTAGGGACCCATTTCAGTAGCCCTTCAGGCGTCTGTACACAGGCGTACCCCGGCCCGAGGCAACGCAGCTCAAACGGTCCGTCCCATTGGCGTGTCTGGGGATCACGCACACGGACCAACGGGTAGGGGCCTTTCTCTTCCGTAGTCGTAAAATGTCGTTGCGCCGTCATCTGGTCCAGGTCCCCCCGAATTGTCTGATTTAATGAAGTTAACGCAGTTAACAGGAGACGCTGTGTACGGAGAACAGGTGAATTATCCCGTAAGCAGGAGGGCTCCGCCTGGTCCCCCTCCCTAAGCCGATCTAGCAGGGTCTTTAAGGTTCGATGTGCTCGTTCTACAATGGCCTGGCCGGTGCTGTTATAAGGAATGCCATGTACAAGGGCTATACCCCAGATTGCACAAAATCGTTTCACCTTTTCCGCAGTATAAGCTGTACCATTATCCGTCTTGATCTGTCGTGGAATCCCCAGTTGGGCTATGCAAGCACGCCAGTGTTGTACAACCGCCAAGCTATTCTGCTTCCTGTGCGCTGTAGCGAGAATATATTTACTATAGGTGTCTACGGTAACATGCAAATACTGTAGTGGCTTAAAGGGAGCGTACTCCGGTCCACTCATTTTGACTGCGGGCTACTTATGCTAACTAAATAATCAGGCTTAAAGAAATGTTCCCCCATTTTCTATGAAATCTCCCACAATTTGCCCTTTTCTTTTTCTTTTTTTTTTTTTTTTTTTGTGCAAGATTCCCTTTATTTCACAAAAGAATCCAACTTATATATGTTTCAACAAAGATCCAGAAAGTACTAACGACTCACAGCCAATACTACTAGCACAGGAGGGCATATCTGACCCAGCTGGGATGTTTGCCAGTCCTCAGAACAGTTAAAGATAAAAACATTCCATAGACATACTCTTGACTGTCTTCAGCCACATCTTCCCAGGCCTACACAAGGCCATCCTCCAACCTGACCTTGTGAAACTAGTTCTTCAAGGCTTGGCAAACATGCAGCACAACAAGTTCTAACGGTCACTCTTGAAAACAAATGCCAGGTGTTCCGAGCTGCTCCCACATCGCCCCCTTTTTTGTTTAGGAACATCAGATTCACGAGGAAGGCAGCGAGGACTCTAGCTTCGAACTGACGCAATCCTCGTACTGCTCCTCAGGTGATTCTGATTGCTGCAAACACACAAATGATGAATAACCCTCCAATAGCAATATAAATTCAGATACGCAAATTTAAACCTTCAAATCATGTTTTTGGATTTAAGCATTTAACACTATTAGACAATTCTTTGAAAAACACCTTATTCTGCTAATTTCGTATATTTCCCATTTGATCTTGTAATATCTGTGCAAGGTCTTAGATCTCTCCTGCAATATTAGTAGCAAATGCACCTTGCAAATGTGCCTTCACCTAATTCCAATCACATACGCTTTCATTCCCTTGTAAAGGAGTTACACAGAGCCCTTGTTTTTGAAATTCCCAATTGCAATGTAATTTCATTCTGTTTTATAATGCATTTTGTCTATGTGATGGGTTGATCCTGGCTGGACACCAGTCACCTACCATAGCTATCCTATCACTCTCTCCTCCACAGCTGGACAGGGGAACGGGAAATGAGGTTTGCGGTCAGTTCATCACATGTTATCTCTGTCGCTTCATCCTCCTCAGTGGCAGCACTCATCACACTCTTCCCCTGTTCCAGCGTGGGATCTCTCCCACGGGAGAAAGTCCTCCACGAAGATCTTCAGCATGGGTCCCCTCCACAGCGTGCAGTCCTTCAGGAGCACACTGCTCCAGCGTGGACCTCCATAGACCGCAGGGGAATGACCCTTCTCACCATGGTCTTCACCACGGGCTGCAGGGGAATCTCTGCTCCGGCGCCTGGAGCATCTCCTCCCCCTCCTTCTGCACTGACCTTGGTGTCTGCAGGGTTACTTGTCTTACATGTTCTCACTCTTCAGCTGCCATGTCTGTGTGTTCCGCAACCGCATCTCTCTTCCCCCTCTCCAGCCGTTTGTTTTCATTAATTTAATTTTTTTTTTCCTGTCTCTTCCTCTCTCTCTCTCTCTTTTTTTTTTTTAAATTATTTTTATGCAAGCCAAGTTACATGAAATGCTTTTGCAATCATACGTTCAACTATTTTATGATACGTAGTACAATCATTACAACTGCTAATATTACAATTAAAATAACTAAGCCATGCATAAGCAAATCTTTCAACCATCCCGTAATTCTCAAACTTGTTAGCCATCCAGTTAAACCTGTGTCAGTTATCGTGAGCCTTTTACTGTGAATCATATTGATATCGGGTGTTAGTAACGCAAGTCGTCCGAGGCTACATGGCCTCCTGTTAAGTTTCCATGGAATTCCCCTCCCACGCTCTATTCCCACAAATTAAAAACATCCGCATAGGTAAAGCAGCTGGAATAGAAAAAAGAGTGTGATATTCTGGAATAGATATAGTTACACCAAGCTGTAGCATTTCTATATACAGGCAAAATAGCATTTACATTCTGACCCTTTCGAGTGGTGTTATGGGTGTAATTAAACATCACACAGGGATTCATGATGACTGATCCTAAGAACTCTACTCTTGAGGTTCTTGCATTTCTTGAGGCAGGTGTGCATACAACAGGAAAAGTAAACATGGTATCTCCTTGCTGTAGAGCTTTTCTTCGACAGCATTGCATCAAACTATGTGTATTTTTTCCCAAATTATTAAGTGAAGCGTCATGGATTAGACAGAGGCACAGAGTTAGAGGGAGTAGCAGGAGAAGGAGATACAGGCAGTGCAGCAAAGCCAGGTTCCGTTGTAAGTTCTGCAGACCCTGGAGAGGGAGTACCAGGCGATTGGGGTGGGGGGGTGGGGGACGGCGGCGGCACGGCAGCGGTCCCGGCCGCGCAGAGGCCGCGGCAGGCAGCGGTGGAGGTAATGAGGGATATAAATGCGGCTCTTTTTCAGAGTCCACCCTGCCTGATACAAAAGAATTATTATCGGAATCAGAATGCTGCTCGTTAGCGGCCTGCTTACAGACTGCCTCCTCAAAAGCAGTATCAGGCTGTACCCGCCTGCAAAACTTGTTGCAAGGCCGCCACTATCGGACGCGCTTCCCGGTGTTGCTCTCTCTCCAGTACCTGGCGTATCATGTTACCTAGGGACGAACCCGCTGGCAAATGAGAGACAAGCGCTGCGCTCTGTGGGTTAGCTTGAGCCCTAGCACATTCAAGCACAGTCGCCTCTTTAGCCGCCTCCGGGAGGTTTGCCGCCTGCACAGCAAGCTGAAGCCGATCTAAAAAGGCAGTAAACCTCTCGGCAATCCCCTGCGGAACTTTCACGCAAGGGGGGTCCGCTCTATCCATGGCCGCGACACGCCCAAGAGCGGCCAAGGCAGTTGTTGCAACTGCCGTAAAGTCACGCCCGCGTATGCCCTGTGCCTGTGCCTGAGGCGTTGCAAACCGTCCCTCCCCCATGAGCTGCCGAACCACCCGCCGCAACTCCTCTCATGGATACTGGGGGGGGGGGGGCGCACCAGGTCCCGCTGGTGCCGCCTCTGCAGGAAAAACCTCCGTCTCCGCCGCACCCTCCGTGCCCATGTCCGCGATCAAAGACGGACCACTCTGCGAGCCCCGCTCCACGGCCGCCCGCTCCGTCTGAGTCCGACCCGCTGTCCCCGAGGGCGCTGTCCCCGCTGTCCCCGAGGGCGCTGTCCCCGCTGCTCCCGAGGGCGCTGCACCCGCAGACGCAGCAGCTCGCGCCGCCAGCCAGCACGCCTCAGCCTCCCGTCCCGCCGCGACCACCTGCTCCACCTTCCCCCAACTCTGCGATCGTTCAGCAGCTCCGCGCTCGGATCGGAGCAAGGACTCCCGAATCTCTCCCCAATTTGGGGGGCTCAAAACTCATCTAGGAAACTCAATGTCCCCCCGGCGCAGCATCCATTGGATGCATTCGCCCGTGGGGCCCCTCCTAATCGAACCGCGGGCACCCGCCTCATCAGCTAACACCTTTAATACCTTAATCGCTTGCGCAAGCTCCATCGTCGCCTGTGCGGCCGATCACGTCGGGGTCACCACTATGTAGCAGTGCTACATATCAAGGTGCCGCGATTAGATCACTGGTCGGCCCGGACCAGGGAAGAGACAGATAACACACATGGTGTGAGTGCCAACTCCGTCCTTTATTGCGCAGTTAATTCCTTTTATACTAACAACGGTAGGTGGGATTACTGATATGTCATAGGGAGGCGACGACTAGCCTTCTACCTTTCCGTGACATCGCGAGATCTTCTGAACGCCGTACCCTACATGTAACCATAAGAATTCAAGTATTGTCTAAAATCAGTTAACCACAGAAACTTTGACAAAGATTTGTTGATTTGTAGTGTCTTGTTTTAGGAAACTAAGGAAACCGTTATGGACACCAGTTTGCTGCTTGGAAACCCCTTACCCTTCCCACCTCGATCTAATTATCGAGGATTCCAATCAGTAGAGTTAAGTGAGATTAACCAATGATTGTTTTAACATAAGAATATTAATCAGATGGTGTGACCGAAGGACCAATTATTAGAAAGGTTAAATTTAAGAATAGACATAGTATGCATTTTTATGTAAACTAATATAGATGATGGTGAGAATCGTACTGCGCAGAATCACCTAAGAGAGGTCAAGAAGCGGACAAGTGAGGAAGATTATGGAAGACCACCAGAGGGCTTCTGAAGACCACCAGGGACCCTCACTGCACCTGCGTGAAGAGACATTTACATATGCTAATGATTTATCGGAAAGTTAATGATTATGTATAACATTTCTCGGAAATCTAGTGAATATGTATAACAGGTGTGTATTTAACCTGCATAGTTAAACCAGACAGGTGCACACGATAGGTGGAGCGATCCCACGTGTGCCCAGCGCTGCAATAAAGGAGTGCCTGCTTCTTAACTTCTCATTGCTGTTAAGGAGTTTTATTCCGGATTTCGGTAACAAAAGGAAGAGAGAAAGGAAGAGAGAAAGGAAGAGAGAAAGGAAGAGAGAAAGGAAGAGAGAAAGATTTCCCCGGTCCTGCGTCCAGCATTGGTCCAGTCAGGCGAGGGGTCCAGTTCCAGTGGATGCACGCGCCCCTGGGGCTTCAGTTCGTGCCCTTTTATCATCCTTGCTCCTCCTTCGGGCGGGCACTCGAACTCATTAGGCTAATTAGGTGTCATGAGCAGTTTGAGCCTTTGGGCTTGGGGGTTGTTTGGAGAGTAACTTCCACTGCTCTGCAAACGCGATCTTTGGCCATACACGGTGAGCTGCCCTGCTCAGCGTATCCGAACAGCACATCAGAACACGGGGCTGTGCACCCCCCCGGCACACCCTCCCTGTCCTGTCGCTGATGTCCTGTGCTGATCTGCTTCTTTTCACCTGGGGTTCCTTGCTATGCAGGGTTCGTTGTTATGCAGAGGTCGTCGTTAAGCAGAACTTGCCCCACCACAATGTTTGAGACATTAACTCTTTCAGTCTCTCACATTCCCCTCTCAGAAAAGCATCCCTGATTGCACAGTTTGCTCTCTGCATCTCCATTTACCCATCCTCCCATATTTTCAGCTTCTGGTTTTATAAGTGTTAATACTAACTTATTTTCAACAATCAGTTCTTTTAAAGGGTGTAGATCATCTGAGATGTAGCATTATAGACACTAAGTTGCTACATGAAAGTGACGTGTGGAAAACGGACTCCACAATCAGTGAGATTGTAAAGTAGGTATGTTCATTCAGCGCTGGGCAGCACGGGGGGTAGTCCCACCAAAGTCGTGCGCACCTGACTCGGCAGTTCGCTTCAAATTTATACAGTCAAGTGTAACATATACATGGAGTTTCACAATACGCCTACACATAGGCATGATCTACCCCCGCTTCATATTAAAATTAGTTCCAAGAAGTCACAAGGCCGGTCTTGGCTGGTTCTTGGGGTCGACTGCTGCTTCTTATCAGGGACTATCTCCTGCCCCAGCCAGCCTCAACAATGCAAACGTTAGGCATCACTTCTCATCCCCTTGGGCCATGTCTACCTCTATTGAAATTTCTTTAACTTCACTATAAGCGAGATAATTATTAAACAGTTCCTATCTACATCCATATATCTACTATATCTATTAAGGTTCCTTTGGCTCCCCGTTTCAAAAGCACTTGTCAAATATGATACTAAAGATACAGTGCATCTAGACTACAGACATTAATATAAATGAAAAATAAAGATTGTATATTGTGGGAGCAGCTCGGAACACCTGGCATTTGTTTTCAAAAGTGACCGTTAGAATTTGTTGTGCTGCATGTTTGCCAAGCCCTGTGTAATGAACGAGTTAACTTTGTTCATGACATCAAGGAGGGGGAAGAGACACATTGAGAGTTAACATATGCCTGGTGTAAATAACAAAGCTTACTTAAGTGATGTGTAAAGGGAAGAAGGCAATGGCTATAACTTACTAGATAAGGAGGGGGGGAAAGAACAACAACAATAACTTACTAGATGTGAAATATATTAACCTGATTCGTGTCAATATAGAACAACGATAGGGCCGCATGGTGAAATGTGACCCTCTCTACATATGTAATCTTTAACCGTTTTGCTTGATCTTGTATAACCGTAGGCCTAAGGGAAGTAGGAGAGTATGTATATAGTTCTTGCAAAAGCCATATAACAGTAAAGAATTACAAAAGTTGGAAACGAAATAAAATCAGACATCAAGTAGAAGTCGAAAAATACTTCACACGGTCTCTCAGAAGTAACGGAATCCTATAGTTGCAAAGGTTTAAAGAAAAAAAAGCGGGGGGACTGATATAGAGAACAAACTGCTTATTGCTTAATGATTGTCTCTCTGTAACTTTACATACCAAGGACTGGTGTTTGTCAAGGATTAAGCCTGTCAGAGACTGGTACTTAGGAATGATGAGCAAAAAGGAACCAAGAGCGATCACAAGACTTAATTAAGTGTTCGATGAATTTACGATCTTGTTAAGAAGACACAAGTAGAGGCCTTGCTTGAATAGATAAGGCCAGAAAAGATAAGAACTCCTGCCTTTTGTTCCCATCCTTGTAGATAATTTAGCTTAAACTAACCATATGGTGCTATACCACTAATGAGAACTTAGATAATAAGAGCACTAACAAGCACTAAGGTATCAAAACATGTAAAGGACCATACTGCGCAGAATCACCTGAGGAGGGTCAAATAGCGGACAAGTGAGGAAGACTATGGAAGACCACCAGAGGACTCCTGAAGACCACCAGAGACCTTCAATGCGCCTGCGTAAAGGACATTTACATATGTTAATAGTTTCCCGGAAAACTAATGAATATGTATAACATTTCTCAGGAATCTAGTGAATATGTATGTAGAACCTGTACTTAACCTACACAATTAGACCTGACGGTGCGGGCCTATGGCAGAACGTTGCCTCCCCGGCCGCCCAGCGCTGTTTTGCTCTCTTATCGCTTGCTAATAAATTCGATTTTTTATTCAATACAAATTGGCTCCTCAAATTTGTCACGAGCGTTTATAACACCCTGAAGAACTAGTTTCACAAGGTCAGGTTGGAGGATGGCCTTGTGTAGGCCTGGGAAGATGTGGCTGAAGACAGTCACGAGTATGTCTATGGAATGTTTTTATCTTTAACTGTTCTGAGGACTGGCAAACATCCCAGCTGGGCCAGATATGCCCTCCTGTGTTAGTAGTATTGGCTGTATGCCATTAGTTCTTTCTAGATCTTTGCTGAAACGTATATAAGTTTGATCTTTTAGTGAAATAAACGGAATCTTGCACAGAGAGCTTGAGCGCTTAATTCAGTCACCGCAGTATATTGCATTTTACCTACAGTAATTAATTTAATTTGCCCTATGTGGAAGCCCTTTTTTAAATGGATTCTAGGTAAGATAACTGATGTACTTAAGCAGTGATTTACTTAAGAAGACCACAAAGGTCTTGTGAAATAAGATACCCTTTGCATACACAAGGCTTGCCTTGCTAACGACTGTACCCCTGAAGGAGAACTACAAGACTGATAAGAAGAGAACATCCTACCCCAGGAGGCATCGAGAAGTTGAAAAATTGCTAATAGGCATGAAGTCAGCAAAAATCTTTAATAACCAGCGGAAAAGAAAAGGCAGCAGGGGGAGATCATGACTACCAACTCAATTCAAGACCAAAAGACTTAACCCCCTACTCTCCTTGAGCATGTGCTGTAGAATAAAAGAACACTACCTTTAATTTGAAGTGGGGAAACTTTAACCCAATAGAAACTGTGCTAGATAAGCGACTACCAGTAATAGTTTTGGGGAAGAACTTTGGAAATTGAATATGTATAACTGAACCATATAAATTGCTTGCCCATTTAGGCATGTGGTGTGCTAGCTTTGTGGATTACCACCTAGCTCCCATCTTTGCGCAAACATGAATTGGAATAAAATACCTCTGCTCTGTGTATATATTGGCGTTTCGCACACCGGGTAAATGACCCCACTTGTGGGACAACATAACTGCATACAATTATTACTAAAACCCTTGATACATGAACCTACAACTGAATGCAGTAATATTTTAACATAAAAACAGAATAAAGAATCCAAATAATCTAGATTATATTTGGCAATTGTTACATTATTTAATGTCATAATGAACTGCCAAAGAGCCAGTCGATATATAAAGCTCTTTAAAAGTTAAAAAATGAGTAAGAAATCAATTCAGGTAAAATACATAATCTAACACTGCACTTTATTTTTAAAGAGAACCTGAAGAAGCAGATGGAGGTGGAGCCATCTTATATATCAGTGTGGCAGTACACCCCCCCCCCCCCATCCCGTCAGCAGGAAACAAAACTTCTCCAGGCAGGGAGAAGGGGAAGGAAACCCTGGAGGCTGCAGGTTGAAATTTGAACTGGCCAATCGAGATGCGCCAGGTACACCGAGGTGACCCTCCTGGCCAATAGAATTAAATGACCACAGGTCAGATTCGACAGGGGTATAAACGGGGTCCCACCGGAGGACACGTTGGCAGTCCTCCTCAGAGCAGCGGGTCTGCAGTCGGGGACTTCCCCTTGGGTCAGGGCACCACCCGAGGTAATTCCTCGAGGGAGAGAGCCCTCAGCTTTTAGGTGAGTGATACACGCGTTTTGAGCCATCACTTTAAATCTTGGGGATTCTTAAGTCGGCCGTGTAGTATTAATTCTCTTTACATCATTGAGCCTGTGGTTTTATAAAATGTTACCGGACTTCTAACTAACTTTTGCTGAAGAATAAATCTGAGTCTTAACACGTATTGGATTTGGTTAGTCGTGCATCTGTAACAATCAGATTGAGGCTATGCCTTGAAAAATGCATTTTCTTGTCCTTGTTAAAAGAACTACACAAAGAATCTTGATAGGCAAACAGGAATTTATACTGCCAGTTGAGATAGGTTCCAAAAGATTATGAGCACCAGAAGAAGATATAAAATGCCAGAGCTGCTTACCACTATGGTGGAGAACAGAAGATGGGGAAAGAAGATGACAGAGTGAATTGTTAAGTAAATCCCTTTCAAGAGTCATTTAACTTTGATAAGTACTCTCAGGTTATGTTGTAGGATTTAGACAACATCAGGAGTATGTTCTAACCAAAGAATTGTACCTGAATACCTGCAAGCGTTACCCAGAAGTTTAATAATTCACTCACTTATGACCTTGTCCTAGTTTCAGCTGGAATAGAGTTAACTGTCTTCCTAGTAGCTGGTACGGTGCTATGTTTTGAGTTCAGTATGTGAAGAATGTTGATAACACTGATGTTTTCAGTTGCTGCTAGTAGTGTTTAGACTAATGTCAAGGATTTTTCAGCTTCTCATGCCCAGCCAGCGAGAAAGCTGGAGGGGCACAAGAAGTTGGCACAGGACACAGCCAGGGCACCTGACCCAAACTGGCCAACGGGGTATTCCATACCATGTGACGTCCCATCCAGTATAGGAACTGGGAAGTGGGGGCGGGGAATCGCCGCTCGGGGACTAGCGGGGTGCCGGTCGGTGGGTGGTGAGCAATTACACTGCGCATCATTTGTACATTCCAATCCTTTCATTATTGCTGTTGTCATTTTATTAGTGTTATCATTATCATTATTCGTTTCTTCTTTTCTGTTCTATTAAACTGTTCTTATCTCAACCCGTGGATTTGCTTCTTTTCCCGATTTTCTCCCCCATCCCACTGGGTGGGGGGGAGTGAGTGAGCGGCTGCGTGGTGCTTAGTTGCTGGCTGGGGTTAAACCACGACAGACCTACACACTACCTTCATGACTAGAGATTTATTGCAGCCTGTTTTTCATACAAAAAGTGTAATGACATCCCATAGACAGAAGTTAAAGCTAGAAAAGGTTAGAAAAAAAATCTGGTTAGAGTAAGAAATTATAAAGTTAGCAGTGAATACAACTAATTTGAAATAATTTATTCAAAGGGTATTGAGAATTCTCCAACACGATCTTAAGACAGGCTACACCATTTTCTGTAATATATACACAAACTGAAATTGTGGTCTGATGAGAGATGACTGGTGAGATGATAGCCTACAGTACACTTCTGGGTAGGATGAATGTTTTCAACATCTTTTCTGAATTTAAGATAAACAAAAATAGTTGTGCACACAGTTATAGATAACCACATTGTGCTGGTTTTGGCTGGGATAGAGTTAATTTTCTTCACAGTAGCCAGTATGGGGGTATGTTTTGGATTTGTGCTGAAAACAGTGTTGATAACACAGGGATGTTTTAGTTACTGCTGAGCAGTGCTTACACAGAGTCAAGGCCTTTTCTGCTTCTCACCCCACCCCACCTGCAAGTAGGCTGGGGGTGCACAAGAAGTTGGGAGGAGACACAGCTGGGACAGCTGAGCCCAACTGACCAAAGGGATATTCCAGACCATATGACATCATGCTCAGCATATAAAGCTGGGGGAAGAAGAAGGAAGGGGGGACATTTGGAGTGCTGGTGTTTGTCTTCCCAAGTAACTGTTACACATGATGGAGCCCTGCTTTCCTGGCAATGGCTGAACACCTGCCTGCTGATGGGAAGCAGTGAATGAATTCCTTGTTTTGCTTTGCTTGTGTGTGCAGCTTTTGCTTTACCTATTAAACTGTCTTTACTCAGCCCACAAGTTTTCTCACTTTTACCCTGCCAATTCTCTTCCCCCATCCCACTGAGGGGGAGTGAGCGAGTGGCTGTGTGGGGCTTAGTTGCCAGCTGGGGTTAAACTATGACACACATTTATTACAGTAAGAAGTCAGCTGAATTTTTTTCAGTTTTATGTAATACCTCATCAAAGTTCTTTCAAAGCTACTAATGACTTCTGTGTTTTATTGAAGCATTTACTAGCAAGTTTTAACTGCATTGTTTTCAACATCCCTGGAACGATGTATTCCTGCATCATCTGGCTCACTGTATACTTCAATGCGCACTTCTACTGTTCTAGTCACCAAGCTCGATTGCATTACATTGTGGTGGGTTGACCTTGGCTGGCTGCCAGGTGGCCACCAAGCCACTCTATTGCTCCCCCTCCTCGACAGAGGAGAGAAAAATATAACAAAAGGCTTGTGGGTCGAGACAAGGACAGGGAGATCACTCACCCATTACCATCACGGGCAAAACAGACTTGACTTGGGGAAATTAATTTAATTTATTGCTAATTAACACCAGAACAGGATAATGAGAAATAAAACCAAATCTAAAAACACCTTTCCCCCACCTCTCCCTTCTTCCCAGGCTCAACTTCACTCCTGATTTTCTCTACCTCCTCCCCTGAGCCACACAGGTGGACAGGGAATGGGGGTTGCAGTCAGTTCATCACACGTTGTGTCTGCCACTCCTTCCTCCTCACACTCTTCCCCTGCTCCAGCGTGGGTCCCCCGTAGGGGTCACAAGTCCTGCCAGCAAACCTGCTCCGTGGGCTCCTCTCTCCACAGATCCACAGGTCCTGCCAGGAACCTGCTCCAGCACGGGCTTCCCACAGGGTCACAGCCTCCTTTGGGCATCCACCTGCTCTGGCGTGGGGTCCTCCACGGGCTACAGGTGGATATCTGCTCCACCGTGGACCTCCATGGACTGCAGGGGGACAGCCTGCCTCACCATGGTCTTCACCACGGGCTGCAGGGGAATCTCTGCTCCGGCGCCTGGAGCATCTCCTCCCCCTCCTTCTTCACTGACCTTGGGGTCTGCAGGGTTGTTTCTCTCACTGTGACAGCGTGCTCCCCTGTCCCCCGACCTGACCTGTATTTCCCATAATCCTGATCAAGCGATAACCACCAGTGGGAATCATAATGGATGCATCTGTTCATGATGGTTGCATCCAGCTCAAAGTGGATTCGGGGAAGACAGATAATACAATACCCAAGGAATAATTTGAACAATGTGCCCACGTAACCACAGTGCTGGTCAACATCTGACTCAAGCCAAATTTGGAAGAAACTAACACCTGTAGTCGCTATGCAAATATGACTGAGTCAATTATCTTACTCCATAAATAGTAGACAGCCCAGGGCCCATTGAGCTCTCCTGCACAGCAGTGGGCTGCACGCCAGGATCTCTCCTTGAGTAGGGACACCTCTCAAGGTTACTCCAGGAGGTTGAGAGATTCCTTGCTGCAACAGATTCTTGGTGATTAATAGGATGCTAAACCTTGAAATCCTAACTAAGTGATATAAAGGATTGATTGTGCACATATAATCCTTTAGATATAAACCATTGACCAAGTCTGGGACTAGGATTAGATCCAGCCACACCTAGACTCCTCTCTGAGGAGTTTAGAACACAAGGGGGTCTATTCTGAACCTCATGACTCAACGGGAGGGTCTCCCTGACAGTTTTGTCTGACCCTGTCCTCTATGCAGTAAATATCAAGTGAACCTTGCCATCGAACCTTGTTAAACCACTGTTGCATTTACTATCAAACTTTGTTAAATTGCTGTTTTATATCAATAAACATATTGCTACTTCTCTCTTATGAGTGAAGTGCGTCACTCCATCCATGATGCTCACATATTCTCACTCCTCTCTCTCTTCAGCTGCAGTTATGCAGTTTTACCCCCCCCCCCCCCCTTAAATATGTTATCACAGACACGCTACCACCATTCCTGATGGGCTCGGCCTTGGCCAGCAGCAGGTCCGTTTTGGAGCCAGCTGGCATTGGCTCTATCAGACATAGGGGAAGCTTCTAGCAGCTTCTCACAGAAGCCACCCCTGTAGTCCTCCCGCTACCAAACCCTTGCCACACAAACCAAATACAGCCATTCACTACTTCAGTTACTTAAATTATGAACCCAACAGCATTGTTTCAGAGTGAGTGACTTGGTACCAATACTCCAGCTTTATTACTCTTCTGCTCTGTTGCTGCCAAAAGCATGTTTCATCAAATCAACCTTAAATCAAATTGAAGGATTAGAAAGCATTAGTTAACATTAGTAACTACAAACTGCAATAGTTTAGTGGTTGTAAATTCCATTTTGACTCTTTCTAGTCACACTTCAGCCCTGCATGAAAAATCCTTTGTGATTTCTAATATATTCAGGAGATGCATTACTACAGATATACCATACTAAGTTCTCATCTATATTCTATGTAAGATGGGGAAATAACATGATAAATTATTATGCTGTAATAATATCAAGTACCCATGTGACTATTCACTCAACTCCTGCTCAGATTTTGGCTAACACAGCTCATGCTAAGGCCTTATGTATGCTGGGAGCAGTGCCATTAGGTCAAAGCGAGGGCACCAGGTAGGCAGGACAGGTGGCCAGAAAGAGCTAAAGGGCCATTATGCAGCCATGATCACCTGCAGCTGGCTGTCTCCTGCAGCCATCATCTTTGCATATTGAGTGTTTGGCAGTTTCCTCAGAATCTGCTAGCTCATGGAAATGGCATAGAGCAAACTTCTGAGCTGGAGGGTATAAAACATCAGCTTAACCCAAAAAGCTTTTGAAGCAGATCCAACAGCAGCTGGACTGCTGAGGTGTTCATGCTTCCCTGTGTGATACAGGGGATGCCTGCACCGTGACGGAGGAGGAAGGATGAGCACTCTCACCGTCGGCTAGGGAACTAATTTTGCTCATAGGTGCACGAGTTAAGAGTTATGGGTTATAAGTTATGAAACCTCATGACTTGAGTGGTGAATAAGTGAATTCATGTGATAGACTAGTCTGGGCAAAGGGAATTGAGCCCTTGCTTGTTGTGTTTGTTATATTTCTTAATGAGCTCATAAAATAAAGTTTAATTTACAGAGTACGTTGTCCTGTAAATTTGAGAGATCCAAACGGACTGTGACAACCCATTCAATGGCTAGCTGAATTTATATTGTTGATGTATCAATATTTGACATTGTGTACATGTTTTAGGCACTTACCTTCAAATATGTCAATCGATGAACTTGAAGCAGCTTATTTGCAGTCAACCAATAAAAAAATAACCTAAATGAAAAAAAAGACTTAAGTGTTTAAAGGATTTGAATTAAATGAAAAGCAAACAAACCTGAAGCATTTAGAAGAGCAAGCTCTGATTGTATAACTTCACTTAGTACCAAAGTGCTCCATAGTACGTACTACATAAGCAAGATGTGGTGTCCAGATTGCAAAGATCTTCTCCAGTCTGGTTATAATATACAACAGAAACAGAAAAGGTAATTTGTGGTAGAAAGGCCTGAAGCTACACTAGTAAGATTACATGATATCTCAGGAAGGTATTCTTAGTACAGCATAGTAGAATAAACAGTGCTTGTGTTTTTAATTGAACCAAATAGAGCTTTTAATTATTACTATACTAACAAAGAGGAAATGCAAAGGCTCAGGAGTGAGTTTTATGAAAGATAGTAAATGAAATAATGAAAAAAGATATTAGCCTGGACAGAATTTTTTAGCTAAGAAGCTGCCATTTGAAATGCTGCGAAAGAGGTAAAACAATTTGCTTTTACAGGTACTGAAGTAGGATTGCACGTTAAAAATTAGAATGGCAGTACAGACAGGATAGGCAGTAAATGGGTCACATTTGGGCAGAAGTCATGCTATGTGAAAATAATTCTAAGCTTTGATTCTACACAACATCCATAGGTATACATACTAATGCTTACCAAGGGCAGCCACCAGCTTGAGCAGCTGGAAGACAGACATGAACTTCATAGTATCCTTATCACCTTGATAAAAATCTTAAAGCCTAAGATGTGCAGACTTGTATTAGTAATGATTTAGAGGACCTCCTGTCTCCACACACATTGAGTAACATCCTGTTATTTCTGCCAATTTTGAAATTAAGATAATGAGTTTGTTTTTTTGTTTTTTTTTTTAAGAAATAAAAGTAGTCAAGATGCCTATGATTTTTAATTAGACAAAGCAAGCTCTGAGTTGCTCCATTGGACAATTATTTGACTAACAACCCTCTGTTAAACGCTGCTGTTTTATGGACTGAGAAACAGTCACACAGCTGAGTGAACGCTTGCAACAAGTGAGCTGTGGTCCAAGGTTCCAGTTAGCTTCTATCTGGTTTTGGCCCAAAGACAACAGTTTTTGTGTGTAAGCAAAACTAAAATTAGCTACATCATCTCATGGCAGAGTACTGGAGAAAGTGACACAACTATCTTACTCCCTTATGCTAAGGTATGTAAAGAATTAAAGAAAATAGATACTTGAATTCTTACTTTGTCATGCAATTCATCTGTTCTTCCAAAGTATTTCCAATGCTCGAAGGAAAAGGTGCACACATTTACAGGCCTGGGGTTATTTTGGACACAGCTCCAAAATGTTTATTTGAGCAAGTACATTTCAGAATGAAAAATGTATATGCAAGACCATGACCATCATTGTGCTAAGGAGAAAAAAATATTAATATGCAAGATGACTCAAAATTTCCTTTTGAGATATGATCAAGTTAAAGGCAGGCACTGAAAGATGCCTTGTGTCAAGATGCAGTTCTGGGAAGAAAAATACTACTTCAGAATTTAGTTGTAAAACAGTTTTGTTGGTTTGTTGGTTTTTTTTGTTGTTGTTGGTTTTAAATCAAATTGTTCTTTTTCAGTTTTTTGAATGGTCTCATTTACTGTTTGAGTTTTCAAACTAAGGAACCCTTCAGTTTCTATATTTGCAAGCCACAGAATCCCCTGAAGAAGTCAACATGAATATAAATCTGAAAGATAACTTGAGAAAACTGCAAATTAAATATGTCCTACATGTAGGGCATTCCTTGACAAACATTTCAAGGTAAAAGGACTGGCAAATTACACTGCTGCTCATTGTGTACAGTACTTTATCAGAGAAACAAAATACTATTTGGCATTTGTATTAAGCACTGGGGGAACAGAGAGAAATAATGAACAATTAAAAAATATTGCTGTGATAGTAACACTGCAGTAGTTATACATCCAAATTAACCTGTATGCTGTAAACCCAGGGGAAGACTGAGTTCCCCTGTATGTTTAATAGAGGAAACTTATGACTATCCATTTCGCTGAGAGGCAATAAGAAAAGGAAAAATGGGTAAGACTGTCAGTGTAACACTTTGAGAGTTTTATTTTCATATTTTAAATATAAGTTAAGATTTGACAAAAGTGATTTATACCTGAAGCTACAAAATAAATACCTCAATTTTTACTTTTATGATTCAAATGAAAGTCTGGCAAAAAAGAATTAGTGTCACGAACCCCCCTGAAAAACTATGATTCAAAAGTAATTCCTTATATGCCATCACTTATACATATATGTGTTAATAAATGTGCAGCATAATTGCATTTGTTTTCCTTAAAAAGTGGACTGATTATTGGAAAAATGCTTCATTTTAAGCCTGCCATTAATCAGATTAATATTTGGGTGTCTTTTGGGAGGTTTCAATGGTATATATTGTTCGTTTTATGCAAAACAAGGACAAATGCCTCTGAAAGTAGTGCATTTTACATATTAATACTTTATATAAACAGTATGTTTCATTATGAGTCATTCCGCAATAACAAAAGCTACCAACATCTATCCTGTAAGCATTTAACATACATAAGAAATTATTTTATGCACACGATATTCCTATTGAAATGCTTTATTTTTCATTCAAGTACATCTTTAAATGAGATGCAAAAGTTTGTGGTTTGTTTTTTTTTAAGAAAAAGTAATAGCATGACATGTTGAAAGGACAATCCTTTGCACTGTTGCAATCTCACCACAAACTTAGTCATAACATTCATTTCACTTATTTAAGATGCTAGTACTTACTCTACTCATCTCATTTGTATATATAAGTAGTAATTAACCTCAGACTCAAAATTAGAAGCCATAGCTTAAGATCAGGCTCTGAGTCAATAGAATCAGATGTTTCGTTCAAGTCTCCCACTGACAGCAGCATGCTCTATCACAAGTACCCCACAACAGAATGGGAGTGGGGAGGGCTATTTGAAAGAAGACAAAAACAAAACTACACACCCCCCCCCGTCACTGGTGTACTCATGTCTTAGAGCCAACAGGAACTGATCTCTCTTCTAATCAACTTGGTCTCTACACACCTACACTCCTGTCAACAGCTATTCCATGGCCTTCTCCTCTTTCCAGAGGCAGAAATTTAAGTCCTTCGTTAAGCAGACTTTCAGCCAAATATGCAGCAATTCATTTTACTATAAATTTTATTATGAATTTACTCAGTAGTTATATCATGACAACGCATTTTATTGAATTTAATCATTACAATACAGAAGCCACCTGTGTTAGACATATGTAATTGTCTAGATTGTCTATATGTTATTGACCAACTGTTAAATATTGGAAGTGAACATAAAACATTCAAATTGACATGGGTGGATTTTGTCCAGAGAGCTACTACTGTTAGTTTCATACTTCCATTTTAGAGACTCCTGTATCAGGAAGTTATATAAGTTGAAGAACAGACTTTTAAACAGTTTGTATTATCAACCCATAAAAGCTAGATAAAATCAGACTAAGACCACTACAAGATTTGGTTCAAGGTCTTGAATAATTTTCATTTATTTTTAGTTTACTCCTATTTTTATTCAGATTATTGATAAACACAAGTAATGAAAATGATCCACCACCCACCACGCCACCTCCCCCCCATTTGGTCAGACTTAGCAAGCATCAGCTGTTTCAAACAAAAATACAGTCAATGTAACATTTCTCAGTAGTAGAGCAGTTACCAGTATCACCCAACAAACATTAATTTCAGTTCAGGTAAACCTCCTATGTCTAAATTTATCTGCCCCCAACCAGCATAAAACATCTAAACTGAACTGACCTTAATTTATCCAAAGATAATTTTTGTTCAGATAAAATTAAAATCCTCCTTATTCAAGAGACTCCAGAACTTACATGTGTGAACCAAGAGTGCCCTACTGTCAGGCAAAACACAAACTGAACATGAAATTTTCATCTTTCATTAAAAATTGGAATGCAACATCTATATTTAAACAACTTTATTAACACAGTCAAGCAGTGATTAACATTCACATCTATTATGTCACATCATACAAATGTAAATACAAAATTACTACAGTACAATATATATTCTCTGCATGATCCAAAATATTTGGTGGCCCCAAAAACTCTTTAAAATCCAGCAGCTTATCAAAAATTAAAACCATATTCTATTTAAAATGAAGTTCTGTTAGCAAATAGGCAGACTTCAAGAAATATCACTCAATTTAGTACAGTTTGAGAGGTTGCAGGAGGATATGTTTGAAGGAAACATTCCAACATTGTGGCAGATACAGAAACATCAGTTTCAAAGCTTTCAAACAAAACTCATACAACCTAAGTTGTCAGCAGAAAGATCAGTCATCTTTCTTTTTAAACTATTTTATATACTGCATCCAATTAAAAATTTTAGAAGTGTTTAGCATTAGTAAGTCAGACATACATAGCTACCTATCTCTTCCCATGAAAAAGATAGTATTACACTGGAGATTTCAACAGCCAAATAAACCTGCTTATACCCATCTTTTTTTCTAATCACTGTCCCCACAAAAATCACCCAGGCCTTCTCAGTTTTGTTGCTCACTCAAAGTAAGGAATTAGATACCTAAGGCAAAAGTAGCACAATAGAACCAGCCTATAGAGAAGGGATACTATACTATAAGCACTAAATTCTTTGAGATGTGGATTTGGCTTACTTAAAAAGTATACTGTAACGCCACACAGGGATTCATCTTTTATAGAGCCATTTTAATTTCCCTCACATAAATACATTCAAGTAAGTATCATTATTTTAGCAGAACATACTCTACAAGGCAAGCAACAAGAGTACTCACCTCAGAGTTTCCCATTTTAACTATCTAAAACTGGCTTGCTCCAACCATTAAGTGCAAAGAGCAAGCATCAGCGGCAGACAAAAAAAAGTTTCTATTGGAGAAAAATACTTAGTAGACTGATGGATGCAAGTAATTCTGGCAAATGCATAGGTGAGTGAAATACACAGCTACTGATCAAGCTTTATTTACTCAAGATGAGGTTATTGGAAATACATAATATATCACAAATATGTATGAAAACTACATCAGCATCTATCTGAAATAACTGCAGGATGTTTTGCAATTTACAGCAGTCATTTCACTGTAGAGCTTAACCTTTATCTAAGATTAAAAGTTACTCTTTAGAGCCTATATAGAAGCTTTATGCATTTATCCTCATGAAAGAGATAGTACTGAAGCAATCAGTGTTAAGTTGCAACTTCTTTCCTTAACAAAATCTGAAACAAAATATTTCCAATACAATGTTACATTTAAAGCATTTTTCAAGAAATATTTCAGTTGTTTGAATATGGATGCATTCTCCTCAAGGGAAGAATGTTTTTGCACCTTTATCTGTTAATACATTCAATATGAATAAAATAGGTGAAGCAAAAGTCATTATTGTCCAACAGTAGAAGGTTAAATTAAAGTAAGTTTAAGACAGAGGAGCTGCCTAATACAAAATACATAAACTGATATAATTAAGACACATTTTTATAAGCATGTGTTCTGAACAAGAAGGGTACAAGAGTATTCACCTGAGATAAAGCTAGTATTTGAATATTTCTAAGTAGCAATGAGTTTCACTTGAGGAAAGCCACTTGAAGCTTTAAAATATACATTTTACTATTATACAATATATGCAGTTTAAGTAATTAAGATTGATGCTAACATAGAAGTCCTAAAAAAAAAAAAACCAACCAAAAAACAGTGTATCAATATTGTTAGTTACAAAATTTATGCTACTTCATAACTTTTTAAAATTATAACGATTATAAATTTTAAACCCATTCTTCCAAAACTGATCTTTTGAGTACAAGCTTTAAGGAGCAATAAACTAAAGCATAAGAATTAGCTTATTACAATTTAAATATACGCATATTCATCTATTTAGAAAATAATCAAGCTTTGGAAAAAATTTACAAAATTGATTATTTTTGCTTGCACTGCTTAAAATGATGAACTATTCTAATCTTTTTTCCTAAACAAAAAGAGCGGTTTCCTGAATGTGTAATGAAAAAAATTTAGTATTGAACTTCTAATTTAACAGCAATTTAGAACTGCCAAAAAGATGCCTTTTATAAGGATTTTAAATACCCTTTCTGTTACCAACTTAGGTTGATCAGCAGCTTTTCTTCACTCTCTGAATCCTTCAAAAAGGGAAACTCAAAACAGGAAAAAGGCATATATAAAAACAGTAAACACTGACCTCCTGAGGTTCCTACAACAAAAATATTTAAGTAGAAAATCTACACCATTACTTAGCAGCGGCTGTTTCTGTAGTTTAGCAGACTAACAGCACTTTATTCAGCATGTAAGGAGCAAATGAAGCCATACTTTTAGCATGCCAAGAGGCAGAAACACTGGAATGTAATAAACTCACAATTCTACCAGTATAAACATTCAGTCAACGTTCAAGAACTGTCAAGACTACACCACAAGAATTAAAATGCTTTTTGTATATCCCATGATGCAATAATTGAATTATAACTGTGAATACCAATTCAGAACCTTTCTTACCTCAGATTAAACCCTAAATGGCTTCTGCAAATCTCTGCACTATATTATGCATTAGGAATATGGTTTATTTGCTTTAAAATATACCATGAGAGAACTTACTGATACAAAAAGACTATTTTGTCAGTACTGTTTATTTCTGCCTTAATTATTTTCCTTGCTGTTATACCAGATCCATTCACATCTGTACAAATACCTATTAAAATACTATGTACAAAAGTGGCATCCTAAACTAATCTGAGGTGGAATGGTTTTATTTGGTTTAAAGGGGCTTTCTGAAATTTAAAAAGTTTAGTTAAACTCAGATTCTAGCTGTAATGCTACAGCATTATTTGGGTAGGTTTTCTAGTCTACAATTTTTTTAATGTCATTGCTCTGATGTTCAAACACACTCAAAAAATTAAAGCAACTTTGCGTCTAAAATAATATCCTACCTTGCTAAATTTTAAAGTTTTTTTCTTCTTCTTCTTCCAGACTTTGGTTTTAAAGTGTTTTTAGTGACTGAAACTACTACTGATTTACTTCAGCATTATTAGTTAGGAAGGAATTTTGTATTTGCTACCAAAGCGATGTAATTTGAAAGCAAGTTATCACATGCGATTTTGACCAAATTGAATAAATACTATGTACTAGCATTACTGAATGTACTTCATACAGTACATGTCCAAACTATTCTTCAGGCATAATCCATTCAAATTTGAAAGCCAAAAAAAGGGGGGAGGGGAAATGGGACACATTTAAAATGTGCATGCTATCATGCATAAAACAAACCCCCCAAACTCTTTAAACAGCATTTATAATTCCACACTCATACAGCTCAAACTTCAGTGCAATGGCTAAATCATTTAACATTCAAAGAACAGAACCATGCAAAGAACAACAAGTTCTTAAAAAAAAAACCACACCAAAACACAAAAACCCCAACCAAACAGAAACCAAGAGCGCCACAAACCACAAGACATCAAAAAAACCCCCAAACTGTTATCCAATATCCAAATTTGCAATGCAAAGGTGAGAAACTAAATCTATAAAAACACTGTTATGGCTTAGTTTTGTTTTGCAGGTTAATTATGCAGCACTTGAAAAATGGAAAGGTGTGACTTCACCTCTGACCAGCAGAGATAAAAATCTCTCCATTTTCCTTTATCATCATGGGATACTCTTTAGGCAATCTAAATTAATAATGACTTGCCACTTTCAGATGAACACAAGATCAAGTGTACCAGTTAGGATTTCACATTCACAGTACATAAGAAAATACACATGGAAAGAAAAGTAAAGGGTTAACTTAACAAGGATTTATTCACAGGAATACATGTAAGTAGAGAGAAAAAAAAAACAACAAAAAACCATCAACAGAAAAGCTAAACAAATGAAATGAAGAGGATCCAAACCAACTTTCACTCTAGCTTTAAACTTGCACCCTTGTGCATTTAACTACATCACAAAGGGCCACCAACATGCGCCGATACAATGTAGATACCCTGCATTACATACATTAACTTAAACATTTCTAAGATCATGCTGTGAACAAAAAGAAAGCATAAAAGGTAATACGTTGAGTGGGAATAAACACAAATATAGCAACCATTTCATCAACTTCTACAATTGTCTTTACGTGCCAACTAACATTTACGCAGCCTTTAACAGGTCTTACCATGTAACTCATTTTTAGAGATTGTGCTAAAAACCACTAGTATATAACCATGCAGAAAGCACATCACACTGACAGCACAGAGGCAAATATTTTGCACAGTTATATCAGCTTTCCACATTGTGCAGGTTACACACAATACAATATCAATCTTAATCTTAACAGATCCTAAAAAGGTATTTCAAGGCCTAATTGTTAACTACAGTACTTTATATCTATATTCTTAAAAATAAGATCCACAGAATCTCAGAAAAGGAATTTTAAATGCAGGGCTATATTGAATTGGTAAACTGCAACACAAGACTGGCGCAACATAGGTAAATGTATACCAATTTCACTCTATGTGATGCAAGCATGCTACTTTCCCACTAATTTAAATTACTTCTGATCACTATGAGCCAAGAATGCATGCCTGAACCTTAAACTGCACGTTAGGAATAATGCCTTACTCTAGAAATTAAACCTAATTAAGTACAATAACCAAATCATATCCGCTACTTTCATTTTTTTAAAATGTCAATCTTTCCTTTGAAGCGTCCCTCCCCTTACCCCAAATACAAAAGGAGTGACTCATTTGGCAGCTTGCAGGTTGCTTCATTTTGTCCAAGTTAACTTTTATTAATTTACGATAGGGTTTCTATATTGTACACTGCAAGTGCCTGCTCCTAATACAGACACAAGTTGCATTTTAACTGTACTAACTTAATTTAACATGCAAATTACCTAGGAATCCCATCAAAAGCAGGATGAAATAATGTAGAAAACCCTTACTTAAAAAAAATAAACAAAACATAAAAGAAAAAAGAAAGCCTTTTACTGTTTGTACCCCCCATTCTTAGGTTTCCTTTATTGTGCACAAAATAGTTTTCCTCTTTATGTATCCCTATGGTTCAATTATATGGTTCTTATTTTGGTACAATTCCCCACAATAGTCCAGAATGTGTTTTTTTGTTAATAGATTTTTTTTTTTCCTTCTTCACATCCAGTGCAGAGTTGTAATAGGAGACAGATTTCCACCCACAAAGGCTCCAGATGTTAAAACATTTCCAAACATCGACTTAATACAGTGATGGCAACACCTCCCTCCCACCCCTCCCAGTAGGGTTGGGATTGTACTGTATTCCCTACTGGTTTACCCTTCCCCCCAGTAAAGGGTAACATTTTCCCTGGGTGCAGAGGCTCCCTCATAGTCTCCCAGACTGAAGGACCTGTAAAAGAAAAGATAGAGGTATAGTTAAATCTTACCTTGAACCTTAACTGACAGATCAGTGCATAAAGAAAGAGCTTTTTTTCCTTTTTTAAGTGGTAGGTGTGTGGAATAATTGTTGGAGGTGACTTATTGATATGTGTCCCCCCCTCTTAAGGGAAGGTAAACCTCCAGGGTGGAATGCGGTGGATATACAAGAAATCTGTTCCATAATAATTCCCTAAGCAACATAACCTGCAGCCTTAGATGTTAGCAACACCAGGGGAGCTTGATATGCTGACTCTGAGAAACAACACGGAGGGTGGAGTGGAGTGGAGACACCACGGCCAGGCTCTGTGACATCACTGCAGGGATGGGGAACTGGAACTACTGGAACAAGAATGGAAGGTCCCTGCATTGAATCCACTGAAGCAAGGAGGTGAAACAATGGGGGTTCTGTCAACACTACTGCCCTACTTCTGATTTATATCATAAGTGCCCAATTCTGGAGTAGTGACACGCTAAATCATGTCCTCTGGGTGAACTTTGCTCATTATAATCTCATTATAATACCAAAACACACTTCCATCCCAAAAGCTACCTGCCTCCAAGCTGCGACCACCCCTCACTGAGCATGCGCTCTGATTTTTCTCTAGCATATACCTTTAAAAGTAAAGTGAGGAGATTTTACACCAGTCATAATAAAGGTATGTAAGACTAGAGTCACTCAAGCTCCACCTAAAAATAATAAAATAGTATAAAATGGCTTAAGGGAGGAGGAATGCTGGGGAAGACACCATCATAGACAAGTTGGGAGGACATCACTGACTTCTGGGATCAGTCGATGGGCTGAACCTCTCTTCCCCCCAATAGGGATGCCTATTGGGTAAGATTTGAACCCTCGGTTATACCGAGTGCTTCCCTGGGAAACTTAGAAATCTCTATAGAGTTTTTCCATAATTTAGTGTGCTTGTAGTCAACTGTATTATTATTTGCACATGCTTTGCAGACAGTGTATTTATCACCAGCAATCCAAAAGAACCTGTACTCCTGTTGCTTTAATAAACTGTACCATTCATTAAAATCTAGCCGTGATAGTTCATTGAACGCGACCAAACTCCTTAAGTCTGGCCGTGATAGTTTGTTGAACGCAACTAAATTGAAAGTACAGTGCGCTATTAGTGCATCCATAATCATGATAGTTCAATATATTGAATGCGACCGAACTTATAGTGCTGAACTGGGCATCACTCAGAATCTAAGCCTAGCTGCCCCCAGCCCTTCTGATATCTGAGGACAAGCTGGAATGCAAGGGGGTTTATTTTCTGCCAAACTTCTTTTCCCTTTAACGCAACAAGGTGCCAACCTTTAACTTAAAAATGAATTTATGCCTAGATTTTCCCTTTCAAGTCTGTTTGAGAAAAGAGCTCATTTATACCAGATAAATTATTCATGAAACAACAACGTATACTTTAAAGCTACACTGACAGTTCCACTATTGTTGCTAAGCTTAGATTTAAGATAAAAACAGTACTGTATATTCTAACAAGCTTTTGCCTTTTTAGTATAAGATCATGAGGTAGTTATGACATTGAGAAAGAACATTAAACATACCTTCTACTGACCTAACAATTTCACTTTTAGGTGGATTAAACAAGATAGACACAGTGTCTCCTCAGTACAAACTGAGGATAATTGACAATTTTATCACTTTGGATTCCTCTTCATTAGGATGAAAAACCCACTTATTTCAGAATTAAAATGCCCTCATTTATAAATAAGTGAATGTTTGAAACTGGTTTATTTTTAATCCATTGTTCAGATCAAAAATGTAATTCAAACAATTTCTTATGTCACTGACTGACAAATCTTAGGCTGACTTTTAAACAGTTGTCCATTCAACAATAAAACAGAATTGCATGATTCACTCCCATAATTTCAGTACAAAAATTCTAGAGCAAGTATCAAATTTATATAAAGATTGAATGAATAAGCTTAATTTGCCCTCTTTTTTGGATAGTATAATAATCTCTTCGCAGTATCACACTACTTTACACGTGGGAACTTTGCTTTATACAGTGTGCACAAACAGCATACAAAGCAAGGTTGTATAAGAATACAAGTATTCTAGAATGCACAGTCACTGTTCTTTGCTGAAGTTGAATCCTTCTCCGGACAGAACTGTAACAATTCTGAATTGGTACATAAAGTAGAACATGGCAATAATAAACACATCAGCTTCCCCAAAACATCAAGCTCTACAGTCAGCAGAGTTACAGATTAGCATAACATCCTTTATTCAGCGTAAAGATCATCTAGTATGTGGTTAGGAATGTATTTGATTTCTCATGGCTAAAGTGTCTTAACAAACTTGCTTTCCTATCCTAGGGAAATATTCCTGCTTAGACCACATCTGCCATCTACTAATTCATAAGACATAAGGGAGCCTATGACTAGTATGATGGCTTGAGGATTATAATCATCATTTTGCTTATTAAACCTGAACAGGCACTTTGTTACACCTACACTTCCAACCTTATCTTGATACGCTACTGTGCATATTGTACGCTCTCTTTCTCTCTCTCTGTAAAAATGAAAGAACAGTCTCAGACAACTGCTTTTGCTACAGCTACCACCATTTAGGTACACTATCTTTTTTTTTTTTATTCTTATATGAAGGAAAGATATCTGTTCCAGCGTATCTGAAAAATTTTAGTCTAGTGAATTAATTATGTTTCATATAATGTAAACAGGGAGGAAGTCTGTTATACAGCTCTGTTTAGCAAGGAAGATTCATGTGCTTACCTCTAATTATGGGACTGCAGCTACAGCACATAAGGTTAAACTCCATAGTAAGCTGCAAGGCGCTCTTTTAAGGGAAGAGGAAACTGGTCAGAGAAACGCCTCCAATTCTCATCCCCAACTTGATTTTTAAATCCATGAAGAATCTACAAATGAGAGGGGGGAAGTCAAGATAATCATTAAACAGCAGATACATGATCATTATTTAGTAGCAACATATGCAGTAAGCCACAAACTCCTAGATTGTGCATCTGTCCATTTGAATTCCTCAGTTTAATATTTAAATGTTACTAAGAAACGAAGGAAGTCTAGTAATGTCTGTCTTAAAAGAAAAAAAAAAATCAGTTGTGTGACATATAGAATATAGCTACCCACACCAATTAGTATAAAATATATAAATATATATTCTATATAAATATACATATATGTGTGTATGTATTTTTAATGATTATGGTGACTTACAACCTAGAGTTAGGCCAGTTCAGAATGCTAAACATTTTGTCAATTGACACAGTTTATATGTTAAGATTACTGTATTCACGTTTATTTTTTTAAATGTGTAATATGTTCTGGGAGGAAAGCTGAGCCAGAACCACCACCAGCATTTGACAGAATGAATGCCTGTCAATTTCTAGCAAATGCGTTTTTTCCATGGAACCTATAGACAACTATTACTAAAAAGGAAGCTATTAAATAAAATCTTTTGTGTTTGAAAGAACAGGGATCCACAGCAGTCAAAAGCCAGCATAAGAGGGGAAAAAAACCCAAACAAACAAAAAACCTACATGTTTCAGGTCTGGACCCTCCAATGTAACAAATTAACTGAAAACTACAAAAATTGAATGATACTGCCAAAAAGGTCTTAGTATTTTAGCTTGAAAACAGCAGGTTAAAAGGCAAACATACAAAAGAACAAAAGCAGATGAAATGGCTTCTTCTAATAGAAAATAACACAGAGAGTCTCTGAAGTTTTTGTTTGTTTTTCTGTTTTAAACTCAAGGATACTGAATTGTGGAACAGTCTGTCATGAAAACATCCTCACAAAAAAGGCAATGTCAAAGTTAAAGCTCATGGTACTGAGTTCACCCTCAACACAACTTTCTTAAGGAGAGCTGTTCTTAAACAGCACGTAGCAATAATAACATTACAGTGTCACCAGTTAATTTACTGCTTTTTCTCCCTGAAAGAGACCTTCCACAGGCAGATTCACCTCTCTTTCCTAACCCAAAGAGTCTGATTACCCAGCTGCCAAGAAACTACTGAAAAAAATCTAAGAATGTTCAGGTACAACAAAAAGAACACTTTTTGAAAATCATCTTTCAGTACAGTTTTAGCAAGTGAGCTTCAGCTACAGTCTTCAGATATCTTGCTTTTATAAAATGTGATACAATTCTTAGGGTACGTATCAGATCTCAACACTGGCAGCTCATCTACCTGTGCTCTTGGAAGGGGTATTTTCTCTCTCAGCTCTAGTGCTTCAAAAACAACAAACCAACCAACCAACCAACCCACCCACCCCAAAAACCAAACACTGGACAATCCACTAGCAAGAGAAAGACCTCATGGGACTACAAAAAGTTTTTTTCCATTGTTCCTAAAAGGCATAATTATTGCTGAAAAAACATGTAGCTGGACTACAGTAATCATGTATTCAGCTAGCATAAAAACTCACTCCAGTGAGGAAGTAATCTAAAAAATTTGCATGCCATCACTTGAAGAAAGCTTTGTCTCCTTTCTTGCATGGCAAAAAGCACAAATGAATACACTTTAAAAAGCAAGGATGTCCTTATGCCAAGTAACCAAGAAACATTGTGTCTAGTTTGAATGCATTAGATCCCACATGGATATCCTGGAAAGAATCTGAAAAAGAGGAGCGTAGCTTATTGAAGCAAGTATTGAATGCTGAAGGACCAGGACAGAAACATGTACTGAAACTGCTTTGGACAATCATCACAGACAGCATCCTGGACTATTCTTTTAAGCTTGTATTTCCTGTTTCCTTCTGCTGATGCTAGAATACTCACAGCCATGCATTTCCTGACCCTGATGTTCCTTTAAAGCCTCTTAGATAACTGGTCTCCCCTAACTAGGACAGCGAGATTTTTGTCTTTGTTCCTTCAAGACAGAATTCAAAAGTTCTAGCTTCTGTTCTGATATGCACACTTGGCATTACTCGAAGAGAAAGCGTCAATACTGACCCATGATCCAAGTACGTACTTAGAAATATGCTTCGTTTTAGCTTTAAGAGGACCATTAACTTTTGACATACATCCTTCCTAAAAACAGAGATTTCATTTTACAACGTACGAGGGGAGCCGCACTACTGAACAGTACCAGCATCTGTTCATGAAACTGAAATAAGTTTATTTTGTTCTGGTTTTTAACTTATGACACTAGTGCCAAAACACAATATATTACTTTCTGGGTGGTTTCTTTTTTTTTTTTTTTTTTCCTTGTTTATTTTCCAAAAGGCAAACAGTCCTTTTGCTTAAATTCTGTTGACACTTTGTCTAGGGATGCATTCTTGACTGTCACTGTACATTAGTTTCTTGAAGACTTGCTTATCCAAGAGGGATTCTGAGGAGGATTAGAGCAATCCCAAAAACTTATTTTCAGCTGAAGCAAGATAAACAGATCAGGATACCACTGGAAGATTTTTCATTTGCAATTTTCTAGATATTTCTCAAAAAAAAAAAAAAAAAAAAAAAGAGGCATTTGGGGGGGGAGGGGAAGTCTTGAACCACACAGATCTCATTTTCTAGAAAAGAAAAGAACCCCCCCCCCCAAAAAAAGTGTCTTATACGTGGTATAAAACCCCCTGTTCTTCCAAATGCAGTCAAAACATAGTAGGTTGGACATTATGAAAAGCTTTTTGAGGATGATTATCCTTTCAAATAAGATCTCAAGTGAGCTTTTCAACAATGTTAAAAAGAATTTTGGAATAACTTGAAAGCATGTAAGAAAATATAGGTAAGAAACCTTCAGATTTTATGACTTCGCAAGAAAGCCTTCATGACCACAAATACAATAAGTGCTAATAGTGGAAATAGAAAGCAAGAAAGAAACAGAGGATCCAAAACAACCACAGTTCAGACATACTGTCATACTAGAAACGTTACCTTACAGAACATGTCTCGGAGATCATCTTTTGGGCTAATCCACGATGCAACAGCATCACAAAAAAAAAATAAAGTCCTATAAGATTAAACAATCACATAGGTTAGAAACCTCAATTTATAGGTCTGAAAACAATGCTTGATGTTCATTCTTTGAACTATGCAGCGTATTTGATCCTAATTCACAACTGCTTTTGGTTTTATGTCCTTATTTTCCAGTTAATTCAGACAATAATGGTAAGTTATTGTATGCTTAAGTGTATGAAAACAGAAATAGCTGAGTGTAGGAATAGCTTTGTTTAATCAGGTTTTTGATTAAATAAAACCACAGTTAAAAAACCAAAACCAAGCTGTCCTGGTTTTGGCTGGGATAAAGTTAATTGTCTTCCTAGTAGCTGGTATAGTGCTATGTCTTGGATTCAGTACGAGAAGAATGTTGATCACACACTGATGTTTTCAGTTGTTGCTAAGTAGTGTTTAGTCTAAAGTCAAGGATTTCTCAGCTTCTCATGCCCAGCCAGCAAGAAGGCTGGAGGGGCACAAGAATTTGGGAGGGGACACAGCCAGGGCAGCTGACCCAAAGTGGCCAAAGGGGTATTCCATACCATGTGATGTCATGCCCAGTATATAAACTGGGGGGAGTTGGACTGGGGGGGATCGCTGCTCAGGAATTAACTGGGTGTCGGTTGGCGGGTGGTGAGCAGTTGAATTGTGCATCACTTGGTTTTTTGTAAATTCCAATCCTTTTATTATTATTATTGTCATTTTATTACTGCTATTATTACCATTATTAGTTTTTTCCTTTCTGTTCTATTAAACTGTTCTTATCTCAACCCACAAGTTTATAACTTTTTCCTTCCGATTTTCTCCCCCATCCCACTGGGTGGGGGGGGTGAGTGAGCGGCTGTGTGGTGCTTAGTTACCGGCTGGGGTTAAACCATGACACAACCAAACAAACACCTCCTCCCCTCCCACACCACACTTGTCTAATTATTTCAGTACACATACCGAGTTTGAGAACCAATCATCTTAATAACAATGGACAAACTCAAGACCACACTCGCAACTCATTCTCATGTATTTCCAGTTGGGAAAAAAGCTGCTGTATTTCTTTAAGCAGAGCCAGAAGTTGTTTCTGCGATAGACAGAATGTTTATCATACAGGTTCAAAAATAAAGCCACCCCAAAATCCCAATGTTTAGTTCATCTGCTGTTATGCGTTACCTCCTACTACACCATTAAAACATCAGTCTTCATGATTAAGTTGATAATGCACATGTTTTTGGATAGGAACTGAGGATAACAACTACATAGGAGGAGAGCTGGGATAATGAAGAGTCCTTAATTACTCCCTCCCTTTTTAAGCTGTGTTGAAGAACAAATGGACAGCAGAAGAGGGAAATGCTAAGTACAAAATAAGGGATAAGTGAAATGAACTGAAAAATTCAAAACAAGATAGAGGCTCAATTCTTGTGTTTCAGGGAGAAGGATTCCAGGCAGAGGAGAGGGGAAATTCACCTTCATTTTCCTCTTAGAAAATATTACATTGGTACAGTTTTACTTTGGAGCTGAAGAGACTAAAGAACAAGTCATATTCTATTCTTGAGATGTACCATTTATTTTAGAGGTGCATCTTCCTTGTTATATTAACTATTTAGGCAATATATCCAAAGCTGAAACAGAATCTTCCCTACCCAAGTTTTAAGAATGAAGGCGTGGTTATTGTTTTTGTTCTGTTTCTTTTTTTAAAAGCCTAGATTGCATCTGAAAAACAGGTTTTAGTATGTCAACTTCTGCCTTGTATTTTCATACATATCCTCAACATAAAAAAGACTGACAGAAGTATCAAACTACAGTTAATAAAAAGTTCATTATTTACATATTCTTTGTAAGTAAAAGTCAAAAAATGAATTTAACAATATTGTCCTTTCCTTTCCATAAGTGATAATTACTGAAGCAGAAATCCTGAAGTATCATGTGTCGTGGTTTAACCCCAGCCAGCAACTAAGCACCACGCAGCCGCTCACTCACTCCCCCCCACCCAGTAGGATGGGGGAGAAAATCGGGAAAAGAAGTAAAACTCATGGGTTGAGATAAGAACGGTTTAATAGAACAGAAAAGAATAAACTAATAATGATAAGGATAACACTAATAAAATGACAACAGCAATAATAAAAGGATTGGAATGTACAAATGATGCACAGTGCAATTGCTCACCACCCGCCGACCGACACCCAGTTAGTCCCCGAGCAGCGATCCCCCCACCCCCACTCCCCCCAGTTTATATACTAGATGTGAGGTCACATGGTATGGAATACCCCTTTGGCCACTTTGGGTCAGGTGCCCTGGCTGTGTCCCCTCCCAAATTCTTGTGCCCCTCCAGCCTTCTTGCTGGCTGGGCATGAGAAGCTGAAAAATCCTTGACTTTAGACTAAACACTACTTAGCAACAAGTGAAAACATCAGTGTGTTATCAACATTCTTCTCATACCTAACTCAAAAACATAGCACTGTACCAGCTACTAGGAAGACAATTAACTCTATCCCAGCTGAAACCAGGACATCATGATATGTATAATTTGAAATATAAACATTTTGGCCTCCTTGACGTCAAAAAAGCAGCTACAGTGTGTACTACAGGGAATCAACATCAAGCTAAACTTTTTCATACTCCATATACAGCTTTCACTAAATTTCACATGAGTAAAGAAAAAAAATTTATTATCTATTTATGTATCTTACTTGGACTACTCCACTGGGGTTGACTGAGATCATGGTACATATCCCACGGAATGCTGAATCCTTTTCCTCATTGTCTCTTATGTTTCGCAGAGAGGTGCACCTAGTAAGTTGGAGAGCAAAACTTAGCTAATTCTATTACTTTTTCATTCAATCAAGTCAGAACTAGATGACAGTATTTGATGGAATAAGTCACACTGACAACGTTATCTGAAACATTATTTTGAACACTCAGAAAGATACTTGTTGCACACAGTCTTTACTAATATATTCCCATTAGGTATCATCTCCAGAATCTTGCTTTCCTGTTGCACTATATACAGTTAGAAAGTGTGACCTGTATTCCATTAAATAAAAAAGAAACATGTATATGAAATATTTATAGAAACTATCATTATTAGAAGCAGAACATATAATACTATCACAGTATGAATTATGTCAGATACCACTTACAGAACAGTTATTTAACTTTTACAGCAGCAAGCAAGCTATTTTATACATAACAAGTCTAGAAACATATTCCTTACAGAAATTCAAGCCTCAGACTGAATTTTAAGTAATGTACTGTTTAAATTTTACAGTATTTGCATGCATTGTATTATCATTCTGGTGGATTTTAAAATGTTCTTTCGTAGTAACTTTAACACGCAAGCATGTGACAATCTTATCCCATGCATAAATTAGTCGTTAGCCACAACATAAAGAATACATGACGGTGCTACTAAAACCTCACAAACCTGATAGGACAAGATTAGTCACATGGTTGGCAATGATTAAGGATTGAGATTTTGTAACCAACTGAAAATATATCTAAAAGTGAGATAGAAGAAAGAAAGAGAGTGAAGAAAAATGAATTAAAAAAAAAGATTGAATAATACACACCAGGGTCTTATAAACTGCTGTAGCATGGGGGCCACCTCTTGAGGACAAACGTAACCAAGACGACCAATTGTTATTGCTAAGGTAATGCAATCACGGTTATACACCACCAAACGCCAACCAAGACATGAGCAAATGAGGGGGGAGGAGAAAAAATAAAGAAAAAACAACAAATAACTCAGAAACAGAAGCCAACAGAATCTGTGTATGATAGTAAACATAAGATTTCACCAGTGCTGTTTATTACCACCCCCTAAATAAGAGGCAGCAACATATATGGTATACTCTCCAGGGTAAAAGAAAAATTAAAGAAAATGAGAGAACACCAAAAAACACAATTTAAAATCCAAAGGCTTTCTGATTTAAGCAGTCATTCTGCCCTCTTCAGAATCATCTCTTACAGTAAATTTACCTATCATACACTTCAAAGTTTTTAATAAAAAGTACTATTATGGATACTCTTGACAGAAAGGAATTAACCATTTTCAGTTTTAGTATCAAGTAGTCCTAAACATTTTATTTTTTCAATATTTTGAATTCAAGATTTTAATAGGCCTACTATCTATCAGTAAAAATACATTTATAAATACTTTTACATTGAATATATTGTGGTCTATCTAGTAAACGCTAAATAGATTAAACACTTCTCAAAGGGCACCAAATATTTGTTTTCTTCATAATCTTGTAGAGAATTTAAAGTGGTTGCTAACTCACAGCAACTGACTGCAGAAAATTAATTCTTTAATCCCAATATTTCTCCTGTTCAGAAAAGGCTTCCTCATAAAAGTTGTATAAGAATCTGACTTCTGATACAAAAGCATAAGGACACATGAAAAGCAAAACTGCTTCTTTGGATGATTAGGTAGTGTGGTCCTTTGTTCTGAGGGACAGACTGAAGAAAATATCATCATGCAAACGTGTTTTAATGGTGTTTGCTCAACTCACGAAAGATTAATCTTTAGAAAAAGGAGAAGGTGGGGAATAATGTATCAGGATTACTTGAAGCAAAATACATGAATAATACTAAAATCCAGCAGATTTATATGAAGCAGAGAAAGGAAACCTATGTTCAAGGGACATACTATGCAACACTAATTAACAGGCATTTGTGAACAGTTTCATGAAACATGCAATAAAGCAGATGATGCTTTCTTCAATAAAAGTTTAGTGTAGGATATACTAGCAGTTTGAAACATACTCATTCCATAAAAGCTGTGGCTCACTGGTAATGTACTATTTTGTCCAGACATTACTCAATTTCAGTACACAGTGTCTCAAATTTTTGGCAGATCTAACTTATAAAACTGCATTTGAAGTGCTACTTTCAAATGAAAATACACTTTTAAGGTTTATCTGTAAGTTCTCACAGCTACAGTCTGTACAAGGAACAGTAATTTCTGTCAAAGCTTAACTTTTTGGCATGTACTCATTATTTTCTATGCAACTACTTTTACTTAAGGTGGTCTCATATGTTTCCATAGGAGAAGTGTTTTCATAGCTCATTACATAACAACCTAAAGCAGAAAACAGTAATACTCTTGCACATACCAATGGCATGCAGCACAATATCCCACAACAAACTTAAAAGTACACCACACTCAACATTTATTTGCAGTTATGCATACACATTTAAAGTGACTATTAAGATACTAAGAAAAAAAAGTCAGTGTTTGGATGCTTCAAAAAATTCTCTAGCAATGATGGAAGCAAACTTAAGTACTGGATGCTTCTCAGTTACGGTATTACACATCCATCAGTGCAGACAAAGGGGGTTGGGGCAGGGGGAAAGAAAATTTATATTGCTATACTATTCCATGGTGTATTTCATGACAAGTAGTTATTTGGTCCAAAATTATCTTTTCAAAAAGCAGTACCTATAATATGCCAGACAACTAGGCAATTTTTCCTTCAAGTTCACCTTCCATACTAAATGAGGGGGTGGGGTGTAGAGAATACTGGAGGGAAAATATGCATTGAAAGAAATCTCTCTCCAATTTATCTCATACTTAGCTCAAAAAAAAAAAAGTAACTGTAGCACTGAATTTGCATAATTTTCAATTATGTCAAATATAATGACTAAACTATCATTTTTCTTACAAGACAGTTTTCAAACAGAAAAAAGTCAAAAGATTCTCAATTAGTAAAATAGTAAACCAGAAACCTGTTAAATTATTAATAAAGTTTTGCTGAAGTATGGAAGGTGCTCTTCATACCATAACATGCCCTCTATAAATGCAAAAGAAACAAGTCTCAGAAATTCCAATTCAATAAGGCATTTGGGGACTGCTCCCAATTTGGAAAGCAAAGCTGCTGGCCAGAACATAAAAATGTGTATGCCACTGTTAGACTTCTTTTCAGAAATTTGTTATTAAGTGACCAGATAATAGAAGTTATACATAATTTCAGTTATGTTGTGGTAAAATTGCCATCACAGATCTAGATTTTTGTGCATATTACTACAAATTAATCTTAAAAAAAAGAAGTGCATTTTTTGTAAATTCAAAGAGTTCATTATTTGTTTTATATATGTCAATTACATTTGTTTCTAACACTAGACATCTATATACAGTACACGTGTAAGGACATGCATTTATTAAAATCAGTGTAAAGCCACTAAGTCTTTAAGTGTTATTGCATACATTTGTCATATTGTATACATAAATAAAATTGGAAGAATACTTAAATAGATGATAAATAAATATAAAATGTTATAAAGGTGAGAAAGCAATAACTTTAATAATCTAGATATATGATAGATGTTTTGCTGCAAGACTGAGACTTGTAAGAGCTTCTGCAAAACAGAGTTGGTTTTGCTTATAAAAGCCAAATACATAGCAATAAAATAAGTCCTATGCAATTTTTTAAATCATTAAAAAAAAATAAATCTCTAATTCCCTTCACCATGAATGGCTCAGTTTTTGGGTACCTGTGTTCTCTAACAATGTCTTTGGTGTGTTGGGTCTGTTAATTATTTCTACAAGCTGGTGCAACACCATTGGAATATAAGGCTGCATCTCTATACCTGAAACAGCCAAAAAGAAACATTCAGAAGAAAATGACCATTAATATACATAATCTATTTAGATTTGGTATATTGAATTTACTGTCAAGGACAAGAATATCAAATTTAATTTAAATTTTAACATGAAAATATCACTAAAAATAATAATAATAAAAAAAAACCAAACCAGGCAAACCATTCTAAATGTGCAAAGATTCAAAGAAAAAAAAATTTAAAAATCTTACCCATCTGGATGGAGATTTCTCCAATTGCCCAGGTGGCATTGTTACACACAGAAATGAATTCAGGGTTTAGGTTGGTTCCCAAAATAGGCATGAAATCAGCTAGAAAGAACAACAATTTAAAATCTCATGACAGAATACAATCATCTTGTCCCATTACTGTAAGATCACGGGGGGGGGGGGGGGGGGGAAGTTTTTAAAAAAATCGTGCAAGCATATTTAAATTCTTGTAAAGCACTACACCTGAATTAACAAGAGTTGTATTTCTGCTATATATCAGATTAACCTGGATTTTACAACCTAAGCAGATCAACGCAAATCTTTTCAAACTATGATTTAAAAATATTTCTAATAGGCTTTACTTTAGAAACCTTTTTTCTCCCCTTCCCAGGGGTGGGGGAAGAAAAAACACACCTGGATAGCTATGTATTCAGCTGTGCTAAAAAAACAAAACAAAACCAAAACCCCACAAAACCCCTACAAACCACCCCAAAGAAACCCAAACCAAAACCACCCCCCCAACAACAAAAACAAAACAAAAAACCACCAAACACAACACCACCCCCCCAAAAAAACCCGTCAACAACAATGAAGCCTAGAAGACAAATCACAGCCTTGATTAAATTTTAATAAAACATTAGTCACAAAGATAGATTATAACAACTGCCAAATAAATTTTAAATTCCAAGCCTATCCAAGCATTCATTTGTCAAGTTAAGTGTATCTCAAGAGTATCTGAGGGAAGGGACAGTGAATATCGTGGAAGTGTATAACTGATGCTACTTCCCTACTGAAATTAAAACCAAACCAAACCCAAAACCTACCCTCTAGCCAAGTTTTCTAATTTCAATATATATAAATTATATGTAAAAATAGATTCTAGTGGAACAAAACCACTACAAATTCAAGAATTTATCAAAGCAAGCAACTGTTCTAACTGAAGTCTAAGTACATCTGTTTTGCTGTATTCCAGCACAATAGGAAGCATGTTACATTATAAAAATCAAGCAGCAAAATGAACTTTTGCACTGTCTACAAAAAGAACAACATGTCTTAAACACACAGTTCAAAGGAGAAAAGACTACAGACCCTTACTGATAAAGGAAAATGAAAACTTACAACACCATGACAAGGCAAGCCACAGAAAAGGGAACAACAGCTAAACCAGCCTCTTATCAGTTTGTGAAACATGTTAATTATTTAATATGTAAAAGAAACATACCGATGCAAGGCTTAACATGCTGAAAACACGCCTTTGTCAGATCACCTAACAATGCAAAAGAACTCTGCCGTACCTCGGGCATTTTATCCTAAAGAGAGGAAGAAAAAAACCTGACAATTCTAGAAGTGTTTCCAATTCTCTTAAGAAAGAAAATCCTTGGATTAAACAGGTTACTCATCTCACCTGCATGCATTGGTACATTAGTGTCAGGATATTGCTGCGAGCCACTAGCTGTTCAATGTTGCCTCCAAGTCCTTCAGCTAAACCACTGAGTAAATCAAGAGCCACAATCATGAAATCTTTATCTGGAGCCTCATATTGGTCTGGCTGAGCATTGTGCAACTGCAACAAATAAGTATGCATTTTCAAAATGAGCATTAGATTTTCTCAGAGGTATGCATAAAAGTAAAAACAAAACAAACAAACAAACAATTAGTTTCAGAACTGCAGCTTCATTTAAATATTCAATGGTTAATACTACAAATCTCCCTGCAAACCCATAACTTTATATAGTTAATACACTGGTTTAAGGAGATATTCTGAAAAGATTGGAATAGCAATAGAAAAATACCATAGCTTGTGCAAGAGTCTTCTGCACCAGATTTACACAACGCTGGTACACAGGTTCACAGTATGGAAGAAAACCAGATTGCAAGGCAGTAGCAACTGACGACAGGCACTGGAATAAAAAAAAAAAAAAAAAAAAAAAGAGCAAGAGACACACACTAACTTTCCTCACCTCCCTGAAGTACCTTTTACTTGGGAGAGGTAAATTAAAAGCATTTTAAGTATATCCACAAATAGCTGATTAAGTAAAAACAGCCTAGAAAGGCAGCACCAATTAGCTGAGCCAAGGCAACTGTCAGCTAATTGTTACTCTCTCCTACGTATGTCAGTTGAGAAAATTTCTCAGAAGCAGCATCTTCTTAGAGGTGACCAAGAAAGTTCATATGAAGACAGTTACTATAATTCAGCTAGCACTTACACTAAACTTCAGTATCCTGACCATGTACAAGCCCTAACATTACCCACGAGTTACGAAACTAATTTCTCTAGAAGCATTTTCCTGCTTCACACTTGGAAAGTACAGAGAATAGACTACATGGTCTGGTTTATACCTTCAGCCTGTCTGATAATAGTTTTAATGGAGGGATGAAGGGAGAGCAAGGAGAGAGAGAAAACAAGAACAATAGGGGGATGGAACAACTTAAAAAAAAAAAAAATCCCAAAGAAAACACTCAGGAATGGCAGGAAAAAAACCCCCAAACCTAAAAGATTTCTGCTAAACCTAATGACATTTCCTCAGTCGCAAGATTTTCTCACTAGTCATATTTTCTCCATAATGGGAAATACCTAACACTGTCAGCTTTTGTAGTCACACTTCCTAGTAGTAGCATCTTTAGTAAAAGGGGTAATTCCTAAAAGAAGTTGATAAAACATATTCAAATTTTAACATTTACCTCTAATAAAGGGAAGAGATCTTTATCTTCATCCTTCAACATGTTCCACTTCTGGATTAATGGAGGCATTAGCATCTGAATATATTCCTGTTTAGGATTAAAATGCATCAGCTACTGAAACACTTCATTGCATACTAGTTTATTTCAATGCTAGAAAATTGATATATTAAGAATTGATATATTCTACTTTTTCAGCAAAATAAAATTGATATACTGTAATTCAATCATTGTTGCAATACGTAGAAGTAGTTTAATATTAGAATTTACAATTTATGTCTTAAGATTTTTTGCTGAGGCACATAAGTACCTTTGTAGAACGAATCTTTTCCTCCAGGTTTGGCTTCAGTCTAGCAACTTTTAATAGCTGCCTGGGTTGTTACAAATCTACAGGATTGTCTCAGGACCTACAGAAAATGTTTTTACCAGCAATGAAATCTGGCTGTGTATCTGCCACCTGCTTTTCTCAACCATCTCCCATTGCCCTGATGCTACAACCCTATTCCCCCAAGTTCCTGAAACCTCTTCCTCAAGCAACTACCCATCCATGAAGAAAGTAATTTTCTATCCCTCTAGAAGGGTGCACTTACCAATTCTGTATAAAGATGTTGCATCTTCCCTGCCACTGCTGTCACAGTCACAAGGACATTAAAAGCAAGGCATCCCTGTAGTACTGTTGCTCCCAGAAAGTATCCAAAGAGACAACAGATGCTGCCAGCTAATGCTATGTCCAAAGATACAATATTCTAAGTGACTGAAGAAAGTCCCACTATCACCAGGAGCTCCCATTTAGCTTCCTCCTGGTGTTGTCAAATGTCAAGCTGGCCAGGGCCAGAGAGAGATTGGAAAAGATGTCCTTTGATGGTGTGGAGTCTTGGACAGCAAGTAAAATGCCATGGCAACAATCCAAATTGTTTTATTCTAGTGTGTCTATGCCATGTGAAGCACTATAGAGAAATAAAGCAAATTCCAATAGCCATCATAAGATGCATGTGACATATATGCATATCCTATTAATGAACATATGTATACTACAAAAACCCCCACTATATTTGCCTGTGTGTTATCTGTGCTTTGTCCAAAGGATTCTGTGTTTTTATATATAAAATGCACCTCTTCCCACTCTCTGATAAAGCAATTTCTAATGATTATGTGCTCCAATACATTGGAAAGACACACAGAGCAGCTTAGCTATACTGAAAGTGGTTAAAAAAAAATATATAAAAAAAGAAGTCATTAGAAATTAGTGTACACATTCCACCAATTTCTTTAAAGTCCCATTTCATATCTATATTGATATATATAATCTCCTCTGAGCTGAAAAATTCTGAGAATGAGGAAAAATGTCACGAGAATGAGAAGCACATTTCACAAGCCACCACACACACAACTGTTTATTCAAAATGGAGAATATTTGTGTAGTGGGAAAATTACATGCAGTCTATGTATTTTACATGTAAATATTTATTATTATTGAAGCCTACACAGAGAGGTCAGCATTTCTGTTTTATAACATGTAAAGCACACTACAAAAACCACCAAACCAGTTTTTCAATATATGACAAGTGCTTCTACAGAACATAAGGTATACTCACTGGTTTATTTAGATGATGTCCTACAGAATCTGCTAGAGTTCCTATAGCATCATAAAGAATGAGCAGGTTTTTATGCTGGTATTTACTAAATGCGAAGACCAAAGTGTCAAGTATATACGCAAGATAAGGAACAAGCTCTGTACAAGCCTCCTCTTCTAGAGTAGCAAAGGCACTGAATGACAAAAAACCCACCCCAAACAGGTCAGTCAGTATTTTGGAAAAAACAAAACAAGACCACCCCAAAACACCCTATACTACCCATTTCTGTTTAAACATAGAACTGTATTTAGTCCTCAAATTCATCCAAGGTATATTTTCAAAATGGTATTACTGAGACAAACTCAATCTATTCCGAGCACAAAGATTCAGCTCTTACATTGTGATGAGCAAAATTTAAAAATATTCCTGTAAAACCTGTTATGTATACATGTTACAGATCTAATTCTGCTTTATGAAGAAACTTTCTTGGCAGTCTGCTGCGTACACTCCTGCCCCACAATAACTGACATGTAAAAGCTTTATTTGCTGAGTTTCCTGCACAAGAGGTGTACCCATTCCATTAATGGTGTGTCCGTTAAAAAAAAAAAACAAACAAACAAAAAAAAAAAAAACAAAACACATCAGCAGACAAGGAGGAGAAGAGAATCTTACCTCCAAGGATCTCCTTTCAAGAGAAAGGGAATACCCCTTGAAATAACTGTAACCCAAGTGTTTTGGTAATCCTGAGCTAAATAAAAACAACATCACTAATGCAATGATAGGATAGTTTTCCTTTGTCATCAGTATTGACCTTGTTCATAGGCATATAAAAGCCAGATTTCAGGTCAATGAAACTTCAAATATTGAAAATAAGCAGGTGTCACATACAGATCATTTCTTTTACTGCAATAGATTTTAGTTTGGTGATTCATATATTCTGAAAACAAACTGGACAAGATAGACAAGAGAAATAAAATGAAAACAGATAATTTGTATTACAACTTGGAGTAATTTGTGACTACTTCAGAAGCTGAACCTACTCCAATTTAAAAGGAAAAAAAAATAAAATACATTAAGAGCTAGAAATGGAGACATGCATTCATCGATAAAGGCATTAAAATAGTTTCTCATGAAAAAGCAGTGTCATGGATGGTGCTTTTTTTTTAAGCTTTGGCTCACCTGCAGGCAGCTTCTTGTACTCTCTTGTTGCTATCCAGAATACGCTTTAGCAATTCAGTCATTAATGGCTTCAAGTATGTGTCTGGGGGTTGACTAACTACCCAGTGTGCATAGCGACTAAGAGTCCAGCATGTAATGGAGCGCACAAGAGCCTTTTTATTAGAGAGGCACTGAATAAGGTGAGGTATCAGCTCAGGAAGATATGGAATCATACCCTGCATGCAGCCTAGAAGGAAAAATATAGCTATTACAGTATGAGAATTAGAAAACATAATAGAACTTTTTGTTATTTCCTAGAAGGGACATATTTTCATCCTCTATCATGTAGCAATACATTTTACCAATATACAAAGCAAGTCTACCTAATTTATGTTAATTCCCAAAAAGAAACCTCACCATAAACAATAATTAAAATTCCCAATCAAATTTACATTCATTTCTACTGTAGTGCTTCCCCAATCCCCAGAAATTCTGCTTTATTAAATGGAGTATAGCAAGAACATCCAAATAAAATTAGTTTATAAAGCTTGGAAGTCTTATGCCAGTCTACTCAGAGTGACCAAGACAACAAGTAGAGAAAGATTAGGCCTTGATAATAAATCAAGCTATCATTAAAAAGGATTACTTAAGAAATTTAATTTTCTTCTTGTTTTCTCCTAATATCACACAAATACTGACCAGCAATAAGAGCTACACACTTTAAGTCAGCAAGGGCAGGAATACACTGAGATTTGCCAGAAGTACTAACTTTTACCTTGCTTGACTTAAAATCAAAACCAGCAAAAAAGTTTTCTAGCAACAAAGAAAAAGTATGTTCACTGGGCACTGCAGGAAAAGATAGATAATCCAGGCACGGACCCAAACATATTCCTTCAGTTTGCAAAATGGACAGAGATGCTGGAAACACAGGCAGAAAGCCAAGCCTGTGAGTAAATACAAAGAAATGGAAGTGATCACATTTAAATCAGAGAACCATCCACAAAAAGCAGCTCAGGGCACTGAAGTCACAGGACCGGTCTTCTCCATTTCTGAAAACACTGAATGAAATGTAAGGCTCAAATTTATTAAATATTCCTGTTGTATCAAATCAAGGTAGTACTTCATGAGAGACCAATAAATATATGCTGCAGAGTTAAGAAAGGGAGGAATAAAATAAATTATCTAAGTTATTTAGCCTCTGAAACATGCATAGATTTGAAAATGAAAAATTAAACAAATAACTGCAGTCACCAACTAGTAGATGTAGAGATTAATCACTAAAACCAAATCAGCTAAGGACGTATACTTGTTTGCACAAGTAAATTCACCTAGAAGGAATCACAGAGCTGCTTTAGAACCAATCAAAAATTCAGCAACCTGATATGCACTGTTGCCTTACCTTCAGCAATTGCTCCAAGAACAAGGATACCAGATTCTTTAACTACCCATTCGGGATGGAAGAGCAATTCCTTCAAAAGGGGCAAGATGTGTGGCAGAAGTTCATCACGAAATACATTAGCCAGGACATCTAGAGCAGCAGCAGAACATTTCCCTGAGGGGAATTAACAGTGTTAATCTGCTTATTATACAAGCAGTTGTAGTTAGACAGTATAATCCTCATTTTAACTTTGAGCTGCCAAGACATTAGGAGGAAAGATACTTCCATTTCATTACAATACACAGGGACCCACTGTGCTCTGGTACAAAGCCACAGCTCTTAGAAAGCCAATTTTACAGCATTTTTATAGCCACTGAAAGGACTTATACCGTGGTGATATTAAAACACTCACTGACAGGAACCACACCATTATATTGCAACATTATATACACTACATAGTTTCAGGATGGTGTAACACTACAGAAGAGGGAAGGTCTGTGACATGAATGTAACATACTGGAGAAACTAAGGAGAAACAGCCTAAAAATATCAGCAATTGATTAAAAAGAAAATGCTCAAACACAATCCATGTCTCAAAGCAAAAAAAAGGGCAAAGTCATCAATCTCTAGAGACTGTAAGAAATTTGCTGACTTCTGCTCTGAGCTTTTATATCTTATTCCTAATTCTGTGATGCACCAATACAAAGAATGCCACCTCGAAATTTGTTTGAAAGTTTTTAATATCATATTGTTAGCACACAAAAGCTCATAAAAGAACAACTTCAAAACATGACTCAGAAATCCTTACTCTGGTTTTCTGCTGTGGTGCTGTCATGCCTAGAAAAATAATGCTAAGATGGATTTATAAAGACTGCTTGTATTACAGAATTTATACTGCACTTTTTTTGCTTATTATGATCTTAGTTCCTTCTTAATCTGTCAGAAATTATCCAACTGGAACAAAAGTATATACAAGACAGGTAATCAGGCAAAATATACATAGCAAATGTAACATGCAAAAATCCTAAACTGGACCTAAACTGTTAGTGGGCCCAAACAGGACACAGATAAGTTTTCAGCTGGGAGGTAGCAACGACTAGAATAGATAATAAATAAAAAACTTTTTCTGCTCTGCTCCTAGATCATGTCCAAGAGGTTTGAATAAAACAAAACACGAGCCCTCAACTCAGAGCAGATCTCCACTGCAAAGCAATAATAAACAGCACAGACTCCTCAAGACCACCACCTGCTGCTTTCAGCTAAGACTGTTTCAGCTTTCTGCTAGAGGGAAAAAAAGGCGGGCTCCCATATTTAGTTACCAGGTCTCATTAGTAAGCAATGCTGCTAACTGTCAGGCTGTGCTGCTGTTTCCTCTCTGTTCAAATTGGAAGTCAAATATAGAACACTGGATAAGAAACAGGGCACACAATTCTGAATTTCAGATAATCCAAATTCTCTCAAGTCCAGATGACATGCATCAAAACAGATTTCTTAACTGTTCTGTTCTCTCTCTTTCCTAGTGATGTGGTTTAACCCCAGCCAGCAACTAAGCAGCACACAGCCACTCTATCACTCCCCCTCCTCAGCTGGACAGGGGAGAGAAAATATAACAAAAGGCTCATGGGTCGAGATAAGGACAGGGAGAGATCACTCAACCAATTACCATCGTGGGCAAAACAGACTCAACTTGGGGAAAATTAACTTAATTTATTGCCAATCAAACCAGAGTAGGGTAATGAGAAATAAAACCAAATCTTAAAACACCTTCCCCCCACCCCTCCCTTCTTCCGAGGCACAACTTCACTCCTGAATTCTCTACCTCCTCCCCACCAGTGGCACAGGGGGACAGGGAATGGGGGTTATGGTCAGTTCATCACATGTTGTCTCTGCCGCTCCATCCTCTTCAGGGGCAGGACTCATCACACTCTTCCCCTGCTCCAGGGTGGGGTCCCTCCCATGGGAGACAGTCCTCCACGAACTTCTCCAATGTGGGTCCTTCCCACAGGCTGCAGTTCTTCACGAACTGCTCCAGCATGGGTCCCTTCCACGGGGTGCAGTCCTTCAGGAGCACACTGCTCCAGCGTGGGTCCCCCACGGGGTCACAAGTCCTGCCAGAAAACCTGCTCCAACATGGGCTCCTCTCTCCATGGGTCCGCAGGTCCTGCCAGGAGCCTGCTCCAGCATGGGCTTCCCATGGGGTCACAGCCTCCTTCGGGCACATCCACCTGCTCCAGCGTGGGGTCCTCCACAGGCTGCAGGTGGAGATCTGCTCCACTGTGGACCTCCATGGGCTGCAGGGGGACAGCCTGCCTCACCATGGTCTTCACCACAGGCTGCAGGGGAATCTCTGCTCTGGTGCCTGGAGCATCTCCTCCCCCTCCTTCTTCACTGACCTTGGTGTCTGCAGGGTTGTTTCTCTTACATGTTCTCACTTCTCTCTCCTGGCTGCAGTTTGTGTGCTACAGGAACTTTTTTTCCCTTCTTAAATATGCTATCACAGAGGCGCTACTACTGTTGCTGATTGGCTTGGCCTTGGCCAGCGGTGGGTCCATCTTGGAGCTGGCTGGCGTTGGCTCTGTTGGACATAGGGGAATCTTCTAGCAGCTTCTCACAGAAGCCACCCCTGTAGCCCCCCTGCTACCAAAACCTTGCCACGCAAACCCAATACACCTAGTCAGCTTTAGCTTCCTCACCATCTTAACCAAAACTGTGGACCACAGGGCACCCTCTGTCATTTCAGCTATGTTTTTTAGAATATATGTATTTAATGGTATGAAAAAAAAGATACTTTACAAGAGCAAGCATATTTGTGCTTATTTTCTTCTAAAATAATAATAATAATTTAAAAAGTTTAGATCTATCTCAAAGTTGTTTGATCCATAAGCTTCAAGTTACATTCATCTGTACTACATCTGAACTACTGGCAATGGCTGTCAGTTGTAGCGTGTTCAAATGGAGGAAAAAAAAGGAATAAAAATCAAACACACAAACCAGATTTAGAGGGAAGACTAAAAGTAAAAGAAAGCATTATTAAGCTTCCTCAAGCTAAGAACAGTGTGTAAGACTTTTTTTTAAATAAACAGGTGATCCATGATTTGTATTATCTTGTAGAATTCAAATTCAAAATCCAAAGCTTCTGTTGAACTGCATGCAGTAGATGTTTGCAGCTCTATTGGCCATATTCAAAATAAGCTTACAGATAGCTAGCTTTTGTCAATACAGTTACATAGCCACAACATCACCTGAAAGACTCCCCCTCTGCCCCAACCACCAATTACATCAGCAGATAGTTCCTTTTCTATGCAAAAGCAAAGCTTCAGTATTCCTATACACAAACTCCTCTTTTTACTGTGGTTCTTGTATTATGCAAGTAGCTATATTTTAAAACATTTTACACATTACTCTGACATACTTAAATTCCAGTCAGAAATAGTATCATCATCATCAAGATCGTCATCATCATCATCATCATCTTCAATACCATCTTCTTCATGTTGCTGAGCTACCGTCCGTGAACGATGAAAACGAGGTCTTATGTCCTGTTCACTATCTGGAATAGCTTCATCTTCTTCAACATCCCCCTGTCATCAAAATGATTTATCAGATAAACTAGTGCAACTATATTGCTCAAGGAAGTTAAGGATATAGTGTAAATTTTAGTTCAAGATTTTATAAGCATGTGAAAGATTCACATCCCACTTGTGCTGCCCAGCTAACTAAAAATGCCATTGTTCCTGCATTCTGCTACAGTATTTACCAGAAAAATTACAGGAAAACAGAAGCAAGAGAGGTAAGCTCACACAAAAGCACAAAGTATCCTTCTTGTTAAGAAATTACTCTTGATGGGAAGGAATTAGAAGGAAGAAGAGATAGAGAAATTCTAGTACACAGCAGGAAAGCCCACAGATTATTTTCCAACAAACATGGCAGCAGTCACATTTAGTTTTTGTAACAGCACACCTTGCCCCAGAAAACTAAATCTCCATTGAACAGATGGCAGACCAGATCTGGCCTACCAGCTCAATCATTCTGATTTACAAGTCAGAACCTAACCAGATATTCTTACTGAGTATAAAAGAAATCAATGCTTACCTTCAACAGAATAATATCGATCTCTGAATATTTCATACCATTTACCAGCACAGGTATCAGTCTACAAAGAAATATTGATACATGTCAAGAAGGAAGACCCTGGTAATTACAGGCCTGTCAGTCTCACTTCAGTGCCTGGTAAAATTATGGAGAAGGTCATTCTGGGAGTTACTGAAAAACACTTGAGAGACAATGCAGTCATTGGTCATAGCCAGCACGGGTTCACGAGGGGAAAGTCCTGCTTAACCAACTTAATTTCCTTTTATTACAAGGTCACCCATCTAGTTGACCAAGGGAAGCCAGTATATGGGGGATTTTTTCTGATTTTAGCAAAGCTTTTGATACTGTCTCTCATGGTATCCAGCACACAGCTAGACAAGTCCAAAATACGTTGGGTGAGCAAATGGCTGACGGGTCGGGCTCAAAGAGTTATAGTAAATGGGGTTACGTCAGGCTGGTGGCCAGTCACCAGTGGGGTTCCCCAAGGCTCAATTTTAGGGCCAGTGCTCTTCAATGTTTTTATAAATGATCTGGACGCAGGAATCGAATGTAAAATCATAGAATCATAGAATCATTTAGGTTGGAAAAGACCTTCAAGATCATTGAGTCCAACCATCATCCATGCCCACTAAACCATGTTACTAAACCATGTTATGGAGTACCCCGTCTACTCACTTTTTGAATACCTCCAGGGATGGTGACTCCACCACTTCCCTGGGCAGCCTATCCCAATGCCTGACAACCCTCTCAGTAAAGAAATTTTTCCTAATATCCAATCTAAAACTCCCCTGGCGCAACTTGAGGCCATTTCCTCTCGTCCTATCTCCAGCCACCTGACAGAAGAGACCAGTACCCACCTCACTACAACCTCCTTTCAGGTAATTGTAGAGAGTGATAAGGTCTCCCCTCAGCCTCCTCTTCTCCAGACTAAACAGCCCCAGCTCCCTCAGCCGCTCCTCATAAAACTTGTGCTCCAGGCCCTTCACCAACTTGGTCGCCCTTCTCTGGACATGCTCCAGCAACTCAATGTCTTTCCTGTAGTGAGGGGCCCAAAACTGAACACACTACTCGAGGTGCGGCCTCACCAGTGCCGAATACAGGGGAACAATCACCTCCCTAGTCCTGCTGGCCACACTATTTCTGATACAGGCCAGGATGCCGTTGGCCTTCTTGGCCACCTGGGCACACTGCTGGCTCATATTCAGCCGGCTGTCAACCAGCACACCCAGGTCTTTCTCTGCTGGGCAGCTTTCCAGCCACTCTTCCCCAAGCCTGTAGCGCTGCATGGGGTTGTTGTGACCCAAGTGCAGGACCCGGCACTTGGCCTTGTTGAACTTCATACAGTTGGCCTCAGCCCATCGATCCGGCCTGTCCAGATCTCTCTATAGAGCCTCCCTACCCTCAAGCAGATTGACCCTGCCTCCCAACTTGGTGTCATCTGCAAACTTGCTGAGGGTGCACTCAATTCCCTCATCCAAATCATCGATAAAGATATTAAACAGAATGGGGCCCAACACTGAGCCCTGGGGAACACCACTTGTGACCCGCCGCCAACTGGATTTCACCCCATTCACCACAACCCTCTGGGCTCATCCAGCCAGCCAGCTTTTCACCCAGCAAAGAGTACACTTGTCCAAGCCATGAGACACCAGCTTCTCAAGGAGTATGCCATGAGAGACAGTGTCAAAGGCCTTGCTGAAGTCAAGGTAGATAACATCCACAGCCTTTCCCTCATCCACTAGGCAGGTCACCTGGTCATAGAAGGAGATCAGGTTGGTCAAGCAGGACCTGCCTTTCGTAAACCCATGCTGACTGGGCCTGATCCCCTGCTTGTCCTGGACTTGCCATGTGAGTGCTCTCAAGACAAACCGTTCCATAATCTTCCCTGGTACTGAGGTCAAATGTACATTAAGTAAGTTTGCTGATGATACTAAACTAGGAGGAGCTGTGGACTCCCTCAAGGGTAGAGAGGCCTTACAGAGAGATCTGGATAGACTAGAGAGCTGGGCAATCACCAACCATATGAAATTTAACAAGAGCAAGTGCCAGATTCTCCACCTGGGATGGGGTAATCCTGGGTATATGTACAAATTAGGGGACGAGAGGCTGGAGAGCAGCCCCGCAGAAAGAGCTCTGGGGGTTTTGGCTGATGGCAAGTTGAATGTGAGTCAGCAGTGTGCCCTGGCAGCCAAAAGGGCCAACTTTGTCCTGGGGTGCATCAAGCACAGCATAGCTAGCCGGTCGAGGGTGGTGATTGTCCCACTCTACACTGCACTGGTGCGGCCCCACCTCGAGTACTGTGTGCGGTTTTGGGCGCCTTAATATAAGGACATCAAACTATTAGAGTGTGTCCAGAGGAGGGTGACCAAGATGGTGAAAGGTCTTGAGGGAAAGACTTAGGAGCAGCTGAGGTCACTTGGCTTGTTCAGCTTGGAGAAGAGAAGGCTGAGGGGTGACCTCATCGCAGTCTACAACTTCCTCAAGGGGAGGTGCTGATCTCCTCTGGTGACCAGCGATAGGACATGAGGAAATGAAATGAAGCTGTGTCAGGGGAAGCTCAGATTGGACATTAGGAAAAGGTTCTTCACTGAGAGGGTGGTCGGTCACTGGAACAGGCTTCCCAAGGAAGTGGTCACGGCACCAAGCCTGTCAGAGTTCAAGGAGCACCTGGATGATGCTCTTAGTCATATGGTTTAGTGTCAGGTAGTCCTGCGAGGAACAGGGAGTTGGACTCGATGATCCTTATGGGTCCCTTCCAACTTGAGATATTCTATGATTCTACGTCAAAGTAACACATAAATAAAGCAAGCTGGTTTTCAGTTACCTGGGCCATAATTTTGGTTGTAACCACCCCCCTCCCCCCAACAATAAAAACAAACAAACAAACAAAAACTTAGACTGATAAAAGCTAGTACCTTAACCATACTCCATTTCATGAGGTTCATCAATAATTTGTAATCTGAAAAAGTGTTAATTTCTAACTAGAGGTAGCCAGACGGCACAACTGAGTTTTACACTTTAAAAACAGGATATTCTTCCACACAATGAAATTTATTCTGAAGCACCTTTCAGAAATTAAGTCTAAAGCTTTTCAGTAAGAATTCAAACTCCCAAAATATGCTTGATAAACAAGTTATTAAGTTAGCTCTCATGAACAGTATTTGTCACTTTATTTACCTCTGGCTGAAGACTCTACCTCATTACTCTTAAGAATGGAAGTCTAACTACATTAAACCCTCCTATCCTTCTGTGATTACTTCAAGTATCACCCCTAAAGACAAGTCCCCAGCATTGCAGAGATCTTGACATTAGTCAAGTCATTAGTTTATATTAGAACTTTAGTTAGTTATTAAACTGGTTATGGCCATGGGACTCCAACGGTACTGATGTATGGCGCCAAAAAAAAAAAAAAAAAAAAAAAAAAAGTAGTACTAGGGGAAAAAAGTCAAATACTTCACATAAAAACACATTCACTATAAAAATAAAACCATAAAAATAAAAATATGTGTTACAAGCCAAATCAAGCTAATACTGAAATCATCGTGGACTGACCCAGCACCAGTGACAGACTCAATCCCTGTATATTCTGAAGCTGAGGAGTATTGTTTCTGAAGGTACTCAGGCCAGCAATAATATTCATGCATCTCAATGGCACATTACCTTCTGAACTTTTAATGAAAGTATTCTGATTAACACCCATTCATTGGCATTTCTGCAGCATACTTCATGAAGTATGCAGGAGCTATATATAAGAAAGCCTACAGGAGCAAAATGGAACAAGATATTAAACAAACAGGTTTTTAGAAGATCTTGTCCCACTTAATCTAATATAAAAAAAAATTAAGATTATCATCAAATATTGGCAAATTTATATAGCTCCATAGTCAAAAAGGACTTGCCAACAAACAAGTTGCTTTCAACAAATATGACGCTGAAAGATGAGAGATATGTAATGTTACTCTTATCTGTTTTTCTAGAAATTTAAAAGCTTCTTAAAAACCCCACAACAACCGAGGATGAAGCTGTTGCAATGTCAATGTTCATGTAGCCCAGAAGAGGTTTAAGTTTTATACTGAGAAGGTGACTAGTATTAATATGTGTGTTGGGAAGGGGTAGGTAGAATCAAGAACTGCGCTATCATTCTTTTGAGCTATAAGAGTAGGAGTTAAGTAATAACATTTTAAAACTTAAAATCATTTCTTATAACATTGGTTCTCCTGTTTTCAACTCCTATTCCTGTACTGCTACAGTAGGTGTTTTAATCTCAATTCTCTGCTTTCTAATTGCTTATGAAAACTGAAATTTTGACACCCCCCCCCTTTTTTTTTTTTAAATTGCTTTACATCTAAAATGGTCATTTTTGCTGAAAAGAGTGTGTCTCTTCTCTCAACATCTTGACTGGAAAAACAGAATCACAGACAGAACTGCTCTTCTAGTATTTTCAAAATCCTTCCATGCATGTGTCAAAACCAGAGTCTCCATTTATTTGGAACACTGAAGAATTTGTTTCCTATTGCAAAAGTGTTCAGATTAGTCTGGAAAAAAGTTACAAGCACTGTTGCACACGTGCAGATGTTTAAATCTCAAACATGGATATTCATTCCCATTCAATCAAGGATCTACATTTTAAGGCTTTGGATAACTTTTTGAAACTTACAAAAAAAAGTTTTTGAAACTTAAAAAACTACTGTCAGTCTGAAGAAGTATGAAGAAACACATTATACAGGCTTTCTTCAAGTTTAAATTGCAGTGGCAATTGATATGAAATTGATTCCTAAATCTAAATGATCTTGTCATTTTGTTATGTTCTTCATAAAGATGGGGAACCCTTGGCATGACTATGCACATAGAAGCATTGCACAGAGATACTCGCAATAGCGGTTGTCAAGACAACATGTTCATGGTACACCAGATACTACAGGTAATGTCACATGGAGATATTTGTTTAAGCTTAAGTGCGCATTAGTATACCTTTGCATCAATCTGATGCTTACCAGGCTGTTAAGCTCGAGGTAAAGCACCAGTGACACAGTTTAGGTTGCTTCTGGAGCTGAGTCTGAAATCTTCAGAAGTCTTTTCAGTGACCTCTGCTACAGCCATTTTTAATATGCACAAGAACTAGCTACAGGAAACTCCTCCTAAGCATACAGTAAGCTAGATAAAATCTCTATAAGAGTAACTAGGAACAAGTCAACTTAAGTTTAAAGATGACTATTTCAAAATAACTAGGAGTTGCAATTCTTAATACTTACTTAGTAAGATGCCGACATAATACATCTTTACAAATTGGCTGTTCGGCCAAAGTCAGCCAAAACTCGCAAGCCTCCAAAGCCACATTTTCATCTTGGTCCTGGGTCCTTTGAAGCATATACTACACAATATAAAAAAAATTACTTGTATAAGATATAACCGCCCAGAGGAAGCTATCAACATTGCAAAGTGTGTTTGCAAAAACAGACTACGCTATCAGAGTAATTTTGTTTCTTTGGGGTGAGGGGAAGAAACAGATATAAGAAACTACTTAAGGCTATGGTGAAAATAAGCCAAGAGACTTGCTTCTTAATGCTAGATGATTCAGATTCTAAGTTTCTTCACTGCTTAAGTGAGAACATTATTACCAAGAAACTATAGACCCAAGATAATAAACAGCAGTTTCCTGAAAATAGTTGGGGTTTTTTTTATTATTTTACCACCCCCCCTTTGCCCTTTTGAATAAAAAGGTACAACTATACACTTAGTAAGATGGAAATACTTTTTATATCTAATACCATAAAAAAGCTTCTCTTTCAAATCTTGATTACCTGACAGGATGCAATTAAGTAGAACCCATAACGGGGGGAGGGGGGGAAGTCTCACTTTTTTCTAGCATGAATGGTAATTCAGAGATTCAGTATCAAATCTTTAAGCTTGTTGTTAAAATTTAACCCCCCTTAAACAAAAAATAATCAAATACCTGCATAAAAAGACACCCTAAGTATACCACAGCTACATCAGTTTCTTATACACAACTGCCAAAACAATTTAGGGAAGATGCTTGCAACTTCCAAAATAGTAATTTCTGCATTCTTCCATGCCAGCCCTTACTTCTGAGACAGTTGGTTCTTCCACTCATTTTAGAAGCCTCATGGAAGTCCATACAGCTACCTTTCCTCACACATGGATTTAAAATGAGCAAAGGAAATCCTTCTTCAGAATACCATTTTATTCTCAAAATTAAATAGAACAGGGTGACCTATATTATCCTTATGCATTTCAGGGATGCAAGATTTGCCACAAACACACCCCTTCCTACAGAACTGCACTAAATTGCAAGTGTTTCCTAATGGGTCAATACTGTGATTAAGAACTCACAGTAACAGAAATACTGCTCTATTCTGAGTTGTCAACAGATTACAGCTTGGAAAAGTTGAATAATGTCCTACCCATTCCATGCAAGGCTTCATTAATGCACCTGAAGTGATTTGGCATTTTTCCCCAGAGGACTTGAAAATCCACTATTTTGTTGTATCCAGTTATTTGTCACAAAGACAAAAACAGAATGACAAAAACTAATCTCAGAAGGTTCTCCTCACACTGTCATTTCCTCTTTAAGTATGTATTATAGTATATGCTCCGTGAAGTTAGATAGCAGTAGATTGAAAGGACTACTTAAACTCAGTGGTATAAGATAGCCATATACACAGACTGGAAATCATAGAATGGTTTGCATTGGAAGGGACCTTAAACATCATCTAGTTCCAACCCCCCTGCCATGAGCAGGGACACCTTCCACTAGATCAGGTTGCTCCAAGCCTCATCTAACCTAGCCTTGAACACTTCCAGGGATGAGGCATCTACAACCTCTCTGGGCAACCTGTTCCAGTGCCTCACCACCCTCACAGTAAAGAATTTCTTCCTAATATCTAATCTGAATCTACCCTCTTTCAGTTTAAAACCATTACCCCTCATCCTATCACTACACTCCCTGATAAAGAGTCCCTCCCCATCTTTCCTGTAGGCCCCCATAGTAAGAACAGTGATACTAGTATCAAAGCGTGGGAAGAGTATTTGAAGGCTTTTTTTTAATATTATCATGCCAAATTTTAATAAGTACTTTTAATGATAAGCTATAAAGTTCTACTGACTTTAGGCAATGGAAATAGTTGCTTAATAACAATAAATGACAAAATAGCATAGGCATGACATGGGTTGAGATAAGAACAGTTTAATAGAACAGAAGGGAAGAAACTAATAATGACAATAATAATAAAAGAAATGAAATATACAAAACAAGTGATGCATAATGCAATTGCTCACCACCCGCCAACCGACACCCAGTTAGTTCCTGAGCAGCGATCCCTCCCAGTCCAACTCCCCCCAGTTTATATACTAGATGTGACATCACATGGTATGGAATACCCCGTTGGCCACTTTGGGTCAGCCGTCCTGGCTGTGTCCCCTCCCAAATTCTTGTGCCCCTCCAGCCTTCTTGCTGGCTGGGCATGAGAAGCTGAGAAATCCTTGACTTAGCATAAACACTACTTAGCAACAACTGAAAACATCAGTGTGTGATCAACATTCTTCTCGTACTGAATCCAAAACATAGCACTATACCAGCTACTAGGAAGACAATTAACTCTATCCCAGCTGAAACCAGGACAGAAGATTATTCAGAACTGGTTTGCGTACTCTGTAACAAACAGTGTTGCGTTAGTCTTGTTATGTCAAACCATCAAGAAAAGAATAGCGTGATGTACAAAGTATTAAGAACGCATCCTTTGAGCAGTAACAGGTGTCTATCTGAAGAAAACAACAGGATGCACACAATTTCATGACTTCAGCAACAAACTGAGTTTCTGTGTTATAACTTCATAACATCGATATACTATTAATTCATTACAAGTAATCTCATTATGCATTGTACAATAAAAAGTCAGGACTTCTATTGAGAAAGATCTTAGGAGCCATGTGTTTGGCTAAATATGCTCTATGAACATACAAGTGCAATCTAATAACTGAAAACTGTTAGGTCAGTCTACTTCTGACATATCCTGTTGTCATGTTCTCAGAGAAAGGAAGGAGGGAAAAAAAGAACACCACAAAACACCACCACAAAAACATACACCTCTGCTTCTGCTCACCTGGAAGTACATGCTCAAAAAACCCACTGAAATCCAAACTGAACCATTCCTGTATGCTCCAGGAACTTGGCAAGAAAGTTAATACTAAACCTGTCTGCTTCAAAAGCATGATGCTGGCCAAGACCTTCTGTCTTAGAATCACTACTGGAACATTAATATTCTTAACTACTTTAAAAGTGATTCTCCATAAGCATAAAAAACCCCCATCGTGTGGATACAAGTTTCTCTCTTTTTAAGACTTCCTTCAGTTAGAGCAGCCACCATCAGCAGCATTCAGCTTGGAGGTATTCAAGCTTCAAAGGGGTAAAACCAGACTCATTTGAATGTTGAACAACAGTCAGTTCTGAGATATTACATTTGCACATACCAATATGTATACAGAACTGGGGAAATCAGTAACAGTACACAGTAGTCCCAAAATGGGGGGAAAAAAAGTCTAAACTTTGTTATAGAACAAAAATTCACTACTACTGTCTTTTGTAGAGAAGCAGCCTAGTAATAGTTTTCCCAACAGAATACCGGATACAATGAGAATACAATCTTGGATCTTCTTCTGGTTGGTGACATCATTTCTACCTGCAAAGTCCAGAAGTTCCTTACTGATCTTAGGAGGGTGAAGAGCCAGAGAAGTTATCACTTGTTGACAATATAATCTCCAAAGCTTTATTCTCTCTCTCTCTCTAAACCCCAAACCCAACCAAACAAAAGAAAAAAAACCACCTCAGGTACCAACAATCCCTGCTTGTCCTGTGTTACATGAGAACGTCTGCCAGTGTTGGTGTCATGGAATTCCAGACAACATATAGGAAGACTAGACAGCAGGCCAAGGCTGTCACGGGTCACCTCAATTTTATGCCTCTCTAATGCCTTTGTACAGGAACAAAAAAAAATTAACACTTCCTTCATGTTGTCTGAACCTAGCCCTTATGGAATTTGATACTGAGTTATGACCCACTTGTTCACATGAAATCTGCATGGGAAACATACTGATCTTTGCTATATTTCCAGTCTAACAAATACTGTATGTAAAGGCTACCTAGAAACTACCAGTATTTCCCAGAAAGATGGAAATTACAACTCAAACAGTTGAGCAGACAAAAACCAGCTGATTGGTCCTCTGGTAGGCAAGTCTAAACTAATCTAGAATGATAAAGGAACTATCAAATGACACTAACCTCTACAACTGAATGCAATGGTGGGCAGCTTCGTTAGTAGCTCAAAGAGCATCTCAGCTATATAAAATAACATTCCTTATCCTTGTTGTGGTCAAAAGCTCAAAAAAAGGTGACAGCTTCAATGTGTAAACTGTCGCAGTATCAGCACTAGAACTAAGATTTTTAACATGATCTCACTTGTGGTCAGGCAATGCCTGGCTGCTCCATGGTATAGCTGATCCTGGCCATTTCAGGATCAATTATCTGCCATATGCATCGTCTGTCAAATACAACGTCAAGTTGGCAATTAGCTAAAAAGAAACTTTCACAACCTCAATCTTGAAGGAAAATGAAGAGCAGGCAAGTGCAAGAGTAACATGCCTGTTCTGATGAATGCTTTTAATTTGTTATTATTTCTGCAACCCCAAACATGTTTCAACATGCAATCTGGGAAATGAGACTCACCTCAACTATACTAATCATATGAGGAAGCAGGCGATCCATTCGAACTTCCAGCAACATTACCAGAGCACGGCAAACATTTTTGCGTACTTCAGGCTCCTCATCAGCAGCCAGTGCAAAAAGATTCTGTTGGAAAGCAATACCAGTTGAAAAGCCTCAATTCATCTAGTTCAACTTGTATTTAAATTGACATTACTGGCAAACTAAAGTATGCAAACACGTACTTCTGTAACCCTCCCAACCCACACCTCAAAATACCATGTTATTTCTTAAAAGATGTACGGTTTAGCAAATGAACTCTTCAGACTTTCAACGTGTATTGTTACCCAGTGTTTTGGTCATGTGTACATTAGACACAAGAACATTATTTCCTGAATTATTTTTTTTTCCTCTAAACATTAATGAAGTTCTGAAGCTAGAAAACTCCTTCAGTACATAACAGCAGCAAATAAAATACTCTAGATAATCCAAAATATCACCCTTCTAATCCACATTCAGTAGTAGTATTCAGAGACCCATCATCCAGACTCAGTGACATGATGATCCCCATACTGAACTCTCCATCACAGGTAAGCAACAGACTGCTGCCAGTACCTTTATAGCTTCCTCTATTTATGAAAAGGAAACATCTTTCAAAATACTATTTCTTGGGCTGGGAGAGTGCTTAGACTAATCTGAGCATAAGCATACAGAATGAACTTCAATCCATGGGGACTGAAGCTAAGAATGGGAAGCCAGCAGAGAATGGGAAGTCAGCAATATGGAGTTTGGGGGTAGTGGTGGTTGTAAACCATTATTCAAAGCTCTTGATAAATCTGATATGTAATTTGACTTAACCCCCCCAACCAAGAATGCACACTCACCTCAATAAAAGAATCTATGTGCAACATCAGAGCTTGAGTTCTGCTGATGATGAATTGATTGACGCATCCAACAGCATGAGACCTACAAATGGAACAGTTAAAATATACATTTTTCATTACTTAAACATTTTCTAAACTGTACATAGGCATCAAAAACATTAGGAAGCAAAGCACATTGTCCAAGCATCTTCTAGAGGCAAGAGGGAACAAATCTGCACATCTATATTGTTAGCAAGAAAAATTACTAACCCACATTTTTAAGTACCGCCTTGTACTCCCATATATATAATAAATAATTTATTTTAAAGTATTCAGTAAATAAAAACCAGAGCAGGATGACTATACCTGGCATATTTGTTCCAAACAGTATGTAATGTTCTTTTTCAGTATGATTATTGATCTTCTCTGATATTAACAATTCCATACAAGTCAACATGGTGAAATTTTAGCACGCCCTTCTTTGTTGCTAACTATCCAACTGCCTTTGCAATATTTTTAGTATTTAATGAGACTAATATGCATCGATAATATAGTTGTAGCTTAGAACAAATACACACTTGCATTAGGATACATACTAAAACACTTGTGGTAGAAACATACTAAAAGTAAAGAATTGTTTCTTCTATTCCACTTCATGCAAAGCCATTACTTGGAAGTCTTTTTCATTCTCGGAGATACAAAAGCCAAATTACGTAAGTAAAGGCACAAGGCAAAGCTACCTTTCAAAGCCTTTGAAGTTCCATTCAAGTATTTTTACTAATGTAACTCCAAACATCTAGTCTGTTCAGACATTTCTTGGAAGAAAGTCTCATAAAACAGCATTCAAAAGTTGTCTCTGACAGATTTAAATATATTTTACTGACACTACTAATATTCTTCATACTTCAGCACTATGTACTGAAACCAGGCCATGGGTCAGCAGGTGATCTGCCTTAACGTTGAAACTGGTTTAACTATCTCAAAGCCACAAACATCACAGCATACAAAAAGTGAAAGGCTGTTTAATGTGATAAGGAAAAAAGGAGGTTTTTCTCCATCTTTCTCAGCTCCAATGAAGTATTAAGCTTATCTTTCCACAAGTGCAAGATCATGCTTTGTTATATATTTTTCTTAGTGCACATCTATTTTAGGTGAGTTTCTAAATCTTATTTAAATCCTATCATGATATATTCCTAGCTATACTCTTCCTTTTAGTCTTCACCATCTACTACTGTTGGCAATAATTGCTGCCTCCAAGTTGTAAAACCTTTCAAAATACTTTTCAAAAAGGAGTTCAAAAACACATTTCACAGAATCACACAGAATGGTTGAGGTTGGAAGGGACCTCTGGAGGTCATCTTGTCCAATGCCACTGCTCAAGTAGGGCCACCTAGAGCTGGTTGCCCAGGACCACATTCTGACAGCTTTAGAATATCTCCAAGGATGGGGACTCCACCACCCCCCTAGGCAAACTGTGCCAGCGCTTATCACCCTCACAGTGAGAAAAAGTGTTTCCTGATGTTAAGGCAGAACCTCCTGTGGTTCAGTTTGTGCCCATTGCCTATTGTCCTGTCACTGGGCACTGCAGAAAAGAGCCGGGCTCCATCTTCTTTGCACCCTCCCTTCAGGTATTTATAAACATTGATGAGATCCCCCAAGCCTTCTCGTCTCCAGGCTGAACAATCCCAGCTCCCTCAGCCTTTCCTCACAGGAGAGAGGGTCCAGACACTTTATCACTTTCGTGGCCCTTCGCTAGACTCTCTCCAGAAGCTCCATGTCTCTCTTGTACTAGGGAGCACAGAAATGGACACAGAATTCCAGATGTGGCCTCACCTAGAGAATGAGGGGAAGAATCGCCTCCCATGCTGGCAACACTCCAGCCCAGGATACCATTCGCCATCTTTGTAGCAAGGGCACATTACTGGCTCATTTCAGGGTAAAAACTACTGTTCTTATTAATAAATATTAGCAATAACAAGTTGTCCTGGTTTCAGCTGGGATAGAGTTAATTTTCTTTCTAGTAGCTGGTACAGTGCTATGTTTTTGAGTTAGGTATGAGAAGAATGTTGATACCACACTGATGTTTTCAGTTGGTGCTAAGTAATGCTTAGTCTAAAGTCAAGGATTTTTCAGCTTCTCATGCCCAGCCAGCAAGAAGGCTGGAGGGGCACAAGAAGGTGGGAGGGGACACAGCCAGGACAGCTGACCCAAACTGGCCAACGGGGTATTCCATACCATGGGATGTCATGCCCAGTATATAAACGGGGGGAAATGGGGGGGGGGGGATCGCCGCTTGGGGACTAACTGGGCATCAGTCAGCAGGTGGTGAGCAATTGCATTGTGCATCACTTGCATATTCCAATCCTTTTATTATTACTATTGTCATTTCATTAGCGTTATCATTATCATTATTAGTTTCTTCCTTTCTGTTCTATTAAACCATTCTTATCTCAACCCACGAGTTTTACTTTTTCCCGATTTACTCCTCCATCCCAATGAGTGGGGGGGAAGTGAGTGAGCGGCTGCGTGGTACTTCGTTGCTGGCTGGGGTTAAACCACGACAACTGGTCATAATGTTGGTTTATGAGCTCTTAGAGTTGTGGCACTCCTTTTTAGAGTTCTGTTATGTATCACCTCACTTCCTGTATGAAGTCCCTGTGCTACTGCTTATCACCCGAGAGGTGGATTAAGGCTTTCACTTTGATGTATTGTGTAACACTGGCTTAAAGTACGATAAAATTATCAGTCGTGGGACTAATCCGGTATTCACACTCAGCATTGTTGTCACCCCTACACTTTGGGAGCCATCTGTGGGAAACTATTCATAATTACACCCTTTACCTTTCCTCCTCAGAGAGCCAATCTATGGGCGAGACACCTTTCCTCCCCTTTCCCTTCTCCTCCAGGCAAATTACAATGGCATTTGAGAATTTTGAACAATGTGAATACCCTTGGGATGTTGAAACCAGCATGGTCCTACTGCTAGGAACTAGCATGTTCCTGAATGTAGTTCAGGCCTTGTTTAGGGTTAAACAACTATTTAAGAAGATCACCCAGAGATCTGCCCCGAGGCTGGATAATTATGAGTGGCACGGTGTGTGGGGTAGTAAGGGCAAGTACCTAGAACAGTGGGCACCTCCAATGCTTTGGAAATTCACCCCTGAACAAGTGCAGAATCCAGAAGAACCAGCAGAACATTTGGAAAAAGTATGCTGTCACCCCGACAATTCCAGGAAGACACAAATCACTGCAATGTGCTGGGGCCTAGCCCATCCCTATCAAGCCCTGATAAACACCACTCAGTACCCTCAAGGGGAAGAGAAGGTCTCTGGACCTAACAACAAGGTGATAGGCACTGTGACCACTCCAACCCTGGCGACAGGCACTGCAGGCCCTCCAACCCCAGCGACCAGCACTGCAGCTGAACCAGCAAAAAAAACCGCACCAGTATCAGTTGCCCCCATACAGAAGAAGAAATATACAAAAAAATCAGTTCGCTTACCAAAGGATGAAGGTGAACCAGGGTCATCACGGGAACAGGAGGAAGAGGCAGAACCAGAGGTAATCACCCAATCCCTAACCCTGATTGAGCTGCGGGATACGCAAAAAGATTTCGGCCACCGTATAGGTGAGCACATTATCACCTGGCTGCTCCGATGTTGGGACAATGGGGCTAGTAGCCTGGAATTAGAAGGTAGGGAAGCCAAGCAGCTGGGATCGCTTGCCAGGGAAGGTGGCATTGACAAGGCAATTGGAAAAGGGACACAAGCCATCAGCCTCTGGAGGCGACTCCTGTCAAGGGTGAAGGAAAGGTACCCCTTTAAGGAAGATGTTATATGTCAATCAAGCAAGTGGACCACCATGGAAAAAGATATCCAATATCTGAGGGAATTAGCTGTGCTAGAGGCGATTCATCATGACCCGGACAACCCACAATTACCCAAAGATCCAGATGAAGTCCAATGCACACGACCCATGTGGCGGAAATTTGTACGGAGCGCACCATCGTCCTATGCCAACACACTGGCAATAATGACCTGGAAAGACGAGGAGGCACCGACAGTGGATGAAGTGGCTCGCCAACTCCGTCAATACGAAGAAAATCTCTCCTCCTCCCTGCAAGCCTGCACTGCAGCTGTGGAGAAGCTGTCCCAGGATGTCCAGAAATCCAAAGAGGATATGTCCCACTCCCCACCTGTAAGGACCAATGTCTCAGCTATTAGGAGTGAGCGTTCCTGTGTCGGAGAAAGACAATACAGAAGGTACACACTGCGAGGTGCCCTGTGGTTTTACCTATGTGATCATAGAGAGGACATGAGGAAATGGGATGGAAAACCTACCTCGGTCCTAGATGCACGGGTACGTGAGTTGAGATGAAAAACCACCACAAAAGGGGATTCTGCCAGGAAAAATGCCACTCCAGTTTCCAAACAGAGTAGAAGGGCTGATCTTATTTCTGATCCTCTTGAAGGGACTCCTGAGCCAATTTTACGAGAATTCAATACCGGATACTCTGACCAGAATTAGAGGGGCCCTGCCTCCAGCCAGGTGGAAGAAAGGGATAACCAGGTTTATTGGACTATGTGGATTCAATGGCCTGGCACGTTAGACCCACAAGAGTACAAGGCTTTAGTAGACACCAGTGCACAGTGTACTCTAATGCCATCAAGCTATAAAGGGGCAGAACCCATCTGCATTTCTGGTGTGACAGGGGGATCCCAAGAGTTAACTGCATTGGAAGCTGAAGTAAGCCTAACTGGGAATGAGTGGCAGAAACACCCCATTGTGACTGGCCCAGAGGCCCCGTGCATCCTTGGCATAGACTATCTCAGGAGAGGGTATTTTAAGGACCCAAAGGGGTATCGATGGGCTTTTGGTATAGCTGCCTTGGAGACGGAGGGCACTGAACAGCTGTCTACCCTGCCTGGTCTCTCTCAAGGCCCTTCAATTGTGGGGTTGCTGAAGGTTGAAGAACAACAAGTGCCAATTGCTACCACGATGGTGCACCAGCGGCAATATCGCACCAACCGAGACTCTCTGATTGTCATCCACAAGTTGATTCGCCAACGGGAGAGCCAAGGAGTGATCAGCAAAACTCACTCGCCCTTTAATAGTCCCATATGGCCAGTGTGAAAGTCTAATGGGGAGTGGAGACTAACAGCTGACTATCGTGGCTTGAATGAAGTCACCCCGCCACTGAGTGCTGCCGTTCCAGATATGCTAGAACTTCAATACGAACTAGAGTCAAAGGCAGCCAAGTGGTACACCACAATTGACACTGCTAATGTGTTCTGCTCAATCCCTCTGGCAGCAGAGTGTCGTCCACAATTTGCCTTTACTTGGAGGGGTGTCCAGTACACTTGGAATCGACTGCCCCAGGGGTGGAAACACAGCCCCACCATTTGCCATGGACTAATCCAGACTGCACTGGAAAAGGGTGAAGCTCCAGAACACCTGCAATACATTGATGACATCATTGTATGGGGTGACACAGCAGAAGAAGTTTTTGAGAAAGGGAAGAAAATAATCCAAATCCTTCTGAAAGCTGGTTTTGCCATAAAAGAAAAGTAAGGTCAAGAGACCTGCACAGGAGATCCAGTTTTTAGGAATAAAATGGCAAGATGGACGTTGTCAGATCCCAATGGACGTGATCCACAAAATAGCAGCTATGTCTCCACCAACTAATAAAAAGGAAACACAGGCCTTCTTAGGTGTCGTGGGGTTTTGGAGAATGCATATTCCAAATTACAGTCTGATTGTAAGCCCTCTCTGTCAAGTGACCCAGAAGAAGAATGATTTCAAATGGGGCCCTGAGCAATGACAAGCCTTTGAACAAATTAAGCGGGAGATTGTTCATGCAGTAGCCCTTGGACCAGTCCGGGCAGGACAAGATGTTAAGAACGTGCTCTTTACTGCAGCTGGGGAGAATGGCCCTACGTGGAGCCTCTGGCAGAAAGCGCCCGGGGAGACCCGAGGCCGACCCCTGGGGTTTTGGAGTCAGGGATATCGAGGATCCGAGGCTCGCTATACTCCAACGGAAAAAGAGATATTGGCAGCATATGAAGGAGTTCGAGCTGCCTCAGAAGTGGCTGGTACTGAAACACAGCTCCTCTTAGCACCCCTACTGCCAGTGCTGGGCTGGATGTTCAAAGGGAGGGTCTCCTCTACACATCACGCGACTCATGCCACATGGAGTAAGTGGATTGCACTGATCACACAATGGGCTCGCATAGGAAACCCCAGTCACCCAGGAATTTTGGAAGTGATCACGGACTGGCCAGAAGGCAAAGATTTTGGAATGTCGCCAGAAGAGGAGGTGACACGTGCTGAAGAGGCCACACTGTATAATAAACTGTCAGAAAATGAGAGGCAATATGCCCTGTTCACTGATGGATTCTGTCGCATTGTGGGAAAGCATCGGAGGTGGAAGGCTGCTGTATGGAGTCCTACACAACAAGTCACAGAAACTGCTGAAGGAGAATCAAGTCAGTTTGCAGAGGTGAAAGCCATCCAGCTAGCGTTAGACATTGCTGAAAGAGAAAAGTGGCCAGTGCTCTATCTCTGTACTGACTCATGGATGGTGGCAAATGCCCTGTGGGGGTGGCTACAGCAATGGAAGCAGAGCAACTGGCAGCGCAGAGGCAAACCCATTTGGGCTGCCGCACTGTGGCAAGATATCGCGTCCCGGCTAGAGAATCTGGTTGTAAAAGTACGTCATGTAGATGCTCACGTACCCAAGAGTCGGGCCACTGAAGAACATCAAAATAACCAACAGGTGGATCAGGCCGCCAAGACTGAAATGGCCTAGGCGTACCTGGACTGGCAACATAAGGGTGAGATATTTATGGCTCGGTGGGCCCATGATACATCAGGCCATCAGGGAAGAGATGCAACATATAGATGGGCTCGCGATCGAGGGGTGGACTTGACCATGGATACTATCGCACAGGTTATCCATGAACGTGAAACATGTGCTGCAATTAAGGAAGCCAAACAGTTAAAGCCCCTGTGGTATGGAGGGCGATGGCTGAAATATAAATATGGGGAAGCCTGGCAGATTGACTATATCACACTCACACAAACTCGCCAAGGCAAGCGCCATGTGCTTACAATGGTGGAAGCAACCACAGGATGGCTGGAAACATATCCTGTGCCCCATGCCGCCGCCCAGAACACTATCCTGGGCCTTGAATAGCAGGTCTTGTGGCGACACGGCACCCCAGAAAGAATTGAGTCAGACAACAGGACTCATTTCCGAAACAACCTCATAGACACCTGGGCCAAAGAGCATGGCATTGAGTGGGTATATCACATCCCCTATCATGCACCAGGCTCCAGGGAAATCAAACAATACAATGGAGTGTTAAAGGCTACATTGAGAGCAATTTGGGGTGTGTCGCGGTTTCAGTCCAGCCGGTAGTACAACACCACACAGCCCCTCGCTCACTCCCCCCACCCCGGCCATGGTGGGATGAGGAGAAAATATAAAGAAAGGCTCGTGGGTTGAGACAAGGACTGGGAGGGATCACTCACCACTTATAGTCACGGGCAAAAGACAGGCTCATCTTGGGGAAGAAACAAAATTAATTTAATTTACTACAAATCAAATCAAAACAAGGATACTGAGAAGTTAAACCAAACCTTAGAACACCTTCCCCCCACCCCTCCCTCCTTCCTGGCACAACTCCACTCCCGGTTCTCTCTACCTCCTCCCCCCGGCGGCGCAGGGGAACAGGGAATGGGGGTTGGGGTCAGCTCCCCACACATTGTCTCTGCCGCTCCTTCCTCCTCAGGGGGAGGACTCCTCACTCGTCCCCTGCTCCACCGTGGGGTCCCTCCCACGGGAGACAGTCCTTCACGAACTTCTCCAATGTGAGTCCTTTCCGTGCACTGCAGTTCCTCACAAACTTCCCTCGTGTGGGTCCTTTCCACGGGCCGATCTTCAGTGACAAACTGCTCCAGTACAGGCTTTCGCATGGAGTCACGGCCATCTTTGGGGGCATCTGACTGCTCCGGTATGGGCTTCTCTACAGCCTGCAGGTGGGCATCTGCTCCACCGCTCACCTCCATGGGCTGCAGAGGGACAGCCAGCCGTCTCACCACAGGCTGCAGGGGCATCAACCTCCTCAGGTGCCCCTCCTCCCCCTCCTTCTTCACTGACCTCAGTATCTGCATAGGTGTTCCTTTCACATTTCAATCCCCCTACCCACTGCAGGTTCCCTTTCTTAAATATGTTATCCCCAAGGCACTACCAATGTCACTGATTGGGTCAGCCTGGGCCAGAGACGGGTCCAACTTGGAGCCAGGGGAGCTTCTAGCAGCTTCTCAAAGAGCCACCCATGCAGCCCCCTCCCCCTCTACCAAAAATCCCATGCCACACAAACCCATAACAGGGTGGGACCTGCAAACATTGGGATACACATTTAGCAAAAGCCACCTGGTTAGTCAACACCAGAGGATCTGCCAATCGGGGTGGCCCTGCCCAGTCAGAATTTTTACGTACTGTAGAAGGGGATAAAGTCCCTGTAGTGCACACAAAAAATATGTTAGGGAAGTGTATTGGTTTTGCTGGCAAGGTTTTGGTAGCGGGGGGGGGTTACAGGGGTGGCTTCTGTAAGAAGTTGCTGGAAGTTTCCCCTGTGTTCGAGAGAGAGCCAATACCAGCCGGCTCTAAGATGGACCTGCCGCCGGCCAAGGCCGAGCCAATCAGCGATAGCGGTAACGCCTCTGTGATAACATTTTTAAGAAGGAAAAAAAGTTGGGACAGGCAGATTCGGCAGCCGGAGAGAGGAGTGAGAACATGTAAGAGAAACAACTCTGCGGACACCAAGGTCAGTGAAGAAGGAGGGGGAGGAGATGCTCCAGGCGCCGGAGCAGAGATTCCCCTGCAGCCCGTGGTGAAGACCATGGTGAGGCAGGCTGTCCCCCTGCAGTCCATGGAGGTCCACGGTGGAGCAGATCTCCACCTGTAGCCCGTGGAGGACCCCACGCCGGAGCAGGTGGGTTTCCCGAAGGAGGCTGTGACCCCGTGGGAACCCCGCGCTGGAGCAGGTTCCTGGCAGGACCTGCGGATCTGTGGAGAGAGGAGCCCACGGAGCAGGTTTTCTGGCAGGACTTGTGACCCCGTGGGGGACCCACGCTGGAGCAGTGTGCTCCTGAAGGACTGCACACCGTGGAAAGGACCCATGCTGGAGCAGTTCGTGAAGAACTGCAGCCCGTGGGAAGGGCCCACGTTGGAGAAGTTCGTGGAGGACTGTCTCCCGTGGGTGGGACCCCACGTTGGAGCAGGGAAGAGTGTGATGAGTCCTCCCCCTGAGGAGGGTGAAGCGGCAGAAAACAACGTGTGATGAACTGACCGTAAACCCCATCCCCGTCCCCCTGTGCTGCTGGGGGGGGTTGGTAGAGAAGCTGGGAGTGAAGTTGTGCCCGGGAAGAAGGGAGGGGTGGAGGGAAGGTGTTCTGAGATTCGGTTTTTTTCTCATTACCCTACTCTGGTTGATTTGTAATAAAGTGAGTTAATTTCCCCAAGTTGAGTCTGTTTTGCCCGTGACGGTAAGTGATGAGTGATATCTCTCCTGTCCTTATCTCGACCCACAAGCTCTTTGTTATATTTTCTCTCCCCTGTCCAGCTGAGGAGGGGGGAGTGATAGAACGGCTTTGGTGGGCACCTGGCAACCAGCCAGGGTCAACCCATCACAGGAAGACAGTCTGGGTTACTCCTGCCTCAGGCAAAGGCAAACCCATTCATGGGATTGCTTTTGCTCAAGGACCTGGGTGCACTTGGTGGGTGATGCGAAAAGATGGGGAAGTCCGATGTGTGCCTCAAGGGGATTTGATTTTAGGTGAGAATAGCCAATGAATTAAATTGTATGGTGTCAGTTGCTATATAACCCTGCCACTGTATGTTATCATTACTATAACTGTTATATGCTATATCAATGGTATTACAGTAAGAATCACTTAGATCAAGCAAGAATGAACCGTGATAAAACTGAGCAAAGTGCAGTAGTGATGGAACCAGAACTGACTCCAGCATGCAACAATCCAACAGCGCACACCATCCTCCTGCTGCGTCCAATGTCACCTGCTCGTCACGCCACACTGAAGCCCGATCCTGTTCTGCCGACTTAGTGGACTTCACACCATCCCTCCTGCCCAGAAAGACTGGTATGACAGACGGAGCCCAAAGTTGGGGACTAAATGAACTCAATGAACATTTTACAGAGATGTCCCATAGACTAAGGGAATGATATATCTGTGTGTGTATACATATATATATATCAAAGGACGGAAAACGTGATGGTGATTGATTAGGATGTACTGGAAAGTATGGGACCTGAGCATGACATCAATGGTATGGAATAAGGGGTGGATACTGTCCTGGTTTCGGCTGGGATAGAGTTAATTTTCTTTCTAGTAGCTCGTATAGCGTTATGTCTTGGATTCAGTATGAGAAGAATGTTGATCACACACTGATGTTTTTAGTTGTTGCTAAGTAGTGTTTATGCTAAGTCAAGGATTTTTCACAGCTTCTCATGCCCAGCCAGCAAGAAGGCTGGAGGGGCACAAGAATTTGGGAGGGGACACAGCCAGGGCAGCTGACCCAAACTGGCCAACAGGTTATTCCATACCATGTGATGTCATGCCTAGTATATAAACTGGGGGGAGTTGGCCTGGGAGGGATCGCTTCTCGGGAACTAACTGGGCATCCGTCAGCAAGTGGTGAGCAATTGCATTGTGCATCACTTGTTTTGTGTATTCCAATCCTTTTATTATTACTGTCATTTTATTTGTGTTATTATTATCATTATTAGTTTCTTCCTTTCTGTTCTACTAAAGTGTTCTCATCTCAACCCACGAGTTTTATCTTTTTCCTTCCAATCGTCTCCCCTATCCCACTGGGTGGGTGGGGGAAGTAAGTGAGCAGCTGTGTGGCGCTTAGTTGCTGGCTGGGGTTAAACCACAACACAAGTTAATTCTGGAATTTTTCTTCTATCCTATACTTCTGTTACTTTGGAGAGATTAATACTGTATTAAAGTAAAAAGATGTTGAACCCATTGAATTTGATCCAGCTGAAGGATAAAGAGCTAAGTTTTGGTGCAGTTAAAGCAGAAAAATATTTTTCTGCAAGAACTCAGAAAGTATTATCAGCAAACAATTTTTTACTCTCCCATTGCTGCAGTCATTGTAAAATGAATGGAAGATAGTTCTTGCTAATGAGAATATGAAATTTTAACCACAGCAATGAAATTCTCATAATAATACGCTAAATCTTAAAAGAGACAGTTTGATTTTCAACGTCAGACAGATTTTAGATTTGGAAGATGTATACAGAGGTGAGGCTGATCTATTAACTAAGCAGATAAGCGTGGAAATCACTGATGCATGAAATCTCTGTGCCTTCTCTTCTCACACTTGCACATGCAGGATCATTTAAAAAAAAACTAAGGATGTTTTAAACTGATCAAAGTATCAAGCTTGCTGCTCATGTAAATACATTTTTAATAGGTAACTTTAGTACAACACCTAAACATACCTTATTTTTGGACTGCTGTGCTTGAAGAACTGCAAGAATTTAGGTATCATGATATTGAGTGGTCGGTCTAATACGTCACTATCTAAAATTTCAGCAGAATCTTCACATATCTTCTGAAGAGCACCAAATGCACCCTGTTTAAAAAAAATAAAATAAAAGAAATAAAAAAAAAATCTGTTCTTTTACATTTTGAAGAAAGCAACATTTTAGGTTTTGTACAGAACAGGTAATTTTAGCACAACACCACAGTAAATGTAGCTAATTAACAAAGTAAATGTAGCTAACTAAATATGGAGTTAAATTAAAACATCCTTAAAGTCCTTTTATTGAAGCTCTTCATACTGTCATCTAAGCTCTCAAGGTGGATGAGTCTATAATAGATAAGTGGTAATTTTAATTTTAGCATTCAATGCTCATTTATTCAATCATATTTTTTAAAATGCTTAAAAGCAAGATCTTATTTGAAAAATAAATGACAAGTTGCAGAAGCATCCAATTTAATTTCATATATGATTTTATTTCCTTTAATGGTTTGTTATAGGGCAAAACAGAACTCTAGACATGATGGTCAATTTGAGTTTCATTTTCAAGTTTTGTTTTTTTCTTTTTCTTAAGAAAGCAGCACTAAAACACTACATAACAGCATGACATCTTGGACCACTGTCATATCTCTAAAGATTATTTCATACAAAATGCTTCACACACTTATGGAGTCAGCATCAAGTAATTAAAATTGTGTGATCACAGATTTTTATTTTTAAAAAACCAGACAAGACTTTTTTTCTCCTCATAGCAGTTTCTCTCCTCAAAACAGTTGAATTGGTATTTATTTTCCTTCATAAACACTGAACAAAAAAAGTTCATTTCACAGTAGTCTGATACAGCAGTGACAGATCACATTTCCAGATTAAGTTATAAGAAGAATGAACAACACTACTTTTAAGTAAGACAAAATTCAGGGTCAACTTGATGATGCCTAAAAGATTGGGCATCACAAAGCGATAACTTTAGGACACTTCTCAGCTGAGATGCTATGACTACCCATCTACAGTCTTATTCTGCTTTTATGCAAAGAAAACAAATTCATTTGAATGAACACTAAAAACATGGAATGCAGGTAGAATAAAAAGTATCAAATTTGAGCCACTATTCTCTGAAGAGATTACATATGTGCGTATACACACACACACACACAAAATACTATACATATATATAGTATCTATGAAGAGAGAGAAAAAAATAATCAAATTTAGATGATAATCCATTTCAAAATAAGTCTCCTTACCTCACAGGTATTGTAATCTTCAGAATCCAACAGGCTGCAAAGCTTTGGTAAGAGTTCAGGCCAATTCTGTAATTCCCCTTTTGAAGCAATGGTTGTTATCAGAATGCCTAAGTGAATCAGAGGAATAAAGGAAATGAGATCTCATATATCTTCACAGGTTTCACACCAGTTTTTCTCATTTTACTCCTCTCAAAGAGCTAAGGAGTTAAGAAATTTCTTGTTTTATTAAGAGCTGGCAAGCATAAAAAGAGGAATTACATTTAATTACAAATGGTATTTGAAGGGCTTTGAAATGCAAAGGCAGGTTGTTCCTTCCTGCTACCATGAAGAGCTCAGATGTGAGAAGTCAAGCACAAAGTAATACCAGTTAAGGAAATAATCATGCCCAAACACTGCAGGGCAGGTTCTGCTCTAAGTTTACTAAAAACTGTACAAATCTTGACCTCCAGTAAACATAAAGTATCCACCTCAAGTCACCTCGTCTTTATTATGACACAAAGGCATGAACATGGAAAGCTGTCATTCAATAAACTTATAACCCAATGGTAAATTATGTGTTCAAAACTTTACTATGTTTACACAAAACGTTAAGGACACATTCTAAAACCAAGATACCTACTAAGAGTTTACACACTATGGCAGGTCATCCAGTGATCAGCTGTAGGGGTTGGCTGATTCAGATCCAGCTAATAGATAGGACAGCCCTAAGAATCACTAATTCCATTTCCAGCACATACAGAAATCCCAGGAAAAAACAATTAGGTGACAGGAATGGGGAAGGCTGCTTACAAACTAGGACTGACTATGAGTCCATTTTGCCTCAACCAGTAATCTCCCAAGTGACAAGTGATGAAAAAAAAAGCTTTCCTAAGCTTTTTCATTGAGCTACTCACCATATATCCTTTTTCTTTGGAATAAAATGTTAAAATTCTTATTAAATATACAAGAATACAGGACAACATTACAGAGCAAAGGACATTCTGGGCAAGACACAAAGATATTTTGCATTGCGTTTCCTTTGATACAATAAGGCCGGAGAACCCAAGAAGACAAAGGGCAAAAACAAAGACAGAGGTAAAACACAATTTTACAGCTCCAGAAGTAGTTTGTATCCAGTTGTCTTCATAATTGCAACTGAATAGAAAAGATTCCCAAAAGCCTATAGGGATCTATGGAGTCATAAAGACTATTTTCTCCTGAATATTATGGTCCTGCAAAGAATATCAGATGCATTAATAGAAAATACATATTTTACTGTTGCTGGATCTTAATGATCTGCTTTTTAAAAAAAAATTAAACTGAACTTCATAAACAGAACAAAATAAATTAATGTTCTTGCCTCCTAGACAATGTAATTAAATTGCAAAATTGTCTCCCTGACTTAGATCTGGAACAGGTTTGTAGAAATAACACAAGTTGAGAAACAAACTTAAGAATCTACGATTCTATGATTCCATAAGATGTCGCTGATTGGCTTGGCCAGCGGCGGGTCCGTCTTGGAACCGGCTGGCATTGGCTCTGTCAGACATAGGGGAAGCTTCTAGCAGCTTCTCACAGAAGCCACCCCTGTAGCCCCCCCAGCTACCAAAACCTTGCCACGCAAACCCAATACATTCTACCCCTTGCCTCTGTGCATCACATATTCAAGAATTATCATTAAAATCCACGTTCATCACACAATCTTCACAGTTTTCACAAACTTCACTCACATCAACAAAAAAGAATTCTGCACACCAAAATCCAAATAACATCATCACAACACCGACAAAAAGTGGACAATTTACGCACGATCCACCCCTCGTCCCTTCACCACAATTACAACAACATAAATTCCCCACAGTCATTCAGCTCTTCACTCTCTAGCTGTGTTCAGTCCATGTTTTGCCTGTTACCTCTCCCAATTACTATGCCTTGAGCCCCACGTTGGGTGCCAGAAAGGACTGTCGTGGTTTAACCCCAGCCAGCAACTAAGCACCACGCAGCCACTCTATCACTCCCCCTCCTCAGCTGGACAGGGGAAAGAAAATATAACAAAAGGCTCATGGGTCAAGATAAGGACAGGGAGAGATCACTCAGCCAGTTACTGTCATGGGCAAAACAGACTTGACTTGGGGAAAATTAACTTAATTTATTGCCAATCAAACCAGAGTAGGGTAATGAGAAATAAAACCAAATCTTAAAACACTTTCCCCCCACCCCTCCCTTCTTCCCAGGCACAGCTTCACTCCTGGATTCTCTGCCTCCTCCCCCAGCGGCACAGGGGGACAGGGAACGGGGGTTACAGTCAGTTCACCACACGTTGTCTCTGCCGCTCCTTCCTCTTCAGGGGGAGGACTCCTCACACTCTTCCCTTGCTCCAGTGTGGGGTCCCTCCCACAGGAGACAGTCCTCCATGAACTTCTCCAACGTGGATCCTTCCCACGGGCTGCAGTTCTTCACAAACTGCTCCAGCACGGGTCCTTTCCACAGCGTGCAGTCCTGCCAGGAGCACACTGCTCCAGCACGAGCTTCCCACGGGGTCACAGCCTCCTTCGGGCACCCACCTGCTCCAGTGTGGGGTCCTCCACAGGCTGCAGGTGGAGATCTGCTCCACTGTGGACCTCCATGGGCTGCAGGAGGACAACCTGCCTCACCATGGTCTTCACCACAGGCTGCAGGGGAATCTCTTCTCCAGCACCTGGAGCACCTCCTCCCCCTCCTTCTTCACTGACCTTGGTGTCGGCAGGGTTGTTTCTCTCACATGTTCTCACTCTTCTCTCTCCAGCTGCAGTTTCTGTCCCGCAGCAACTTTTTTTCCCTTCTTAAATATGTTATCACAGAAGTGCTACCACTGTCACTGATTGGCTTGGCCTTAGCCAGTGGCGGGTCCATCTTGGAGCCGGCTGGCATTGTCTCTGTTGGACATAGGGGAAGCTTCTAGCAGCTTCTCACAGAAGCCACCCTGTAACCCCCCTGCTACCAAAACCTTGCCACACAAACCCCATACAAAGCATTCTTCAAAAAGGCTTATCCTAGACAGCAACAGGATAACCTAGGAGGAAACACTTCCAGATGTGTAGGCAGAATCGACTTGAGGCTATTGTCCCCTTGCAACAGACACATATGCAGTTCAGACCATACATGTCATTACGAGCTTTCTGTAAAGGTCTGCAGAGAAGCCATTTAATGTCATGCTAGGTGTTCTGGGTTTTTTTTGTTTTGGTTTTAAATGATGAAGAGACACTTTGTTGGGGACAGACAGAAATAAATAAATAGATAAATATCAGACTATCAAGAACTTAAAGAGGCAGTAGGTATAGCACTTGAAGCTTTGCAAAAGGTTTTAAGAACAATGAGGAAACAGCCATATAAAATAAAGTTTTAGGCACTTATATTCATTTTAAAAGAAATCTACATGGACTTCTAATGAGTTTCATCTCTTTTCAAATGTGAAAGCCTGCTGCTTTAGTTGGCCAGTAGGGAACAGAAGACACCAGAGATTTACCTTTGTGGCTTTCTCTGCAACACAGACACAAAAACAAGGACATTAGAAGAATAATCACAGTAAAGAAATAATCAATTTAGTAGCTAGCAGCTTTTTGACAGGTTTGGGCTAGATTTGACAGTTCATAGAATCATAGAATGGTTTGGGTTGGAAGGGACCTTAAACATCATCTAGTTCCAACACCCCTGCCATGGGCAGGGACACCTTCTACTAGACGAGGTTGCTCAAAGCCCCATCCAACCTGGCCTTGAACACTTCCAGGGAGGGGGCAGCCACAACCTCTCTGGGCAACCTGTCCCAGTGCCTTACCACCCTCACAGTGAAGAACTTCTTCCTTACGTCTCAACTAAATCTACCCTCTTTCAGTTTAAAGCCATTACCCCTTGTCCTATCACTGCATGCCCTTGTAAAAAGTCCCTCTCCAGCTTTCTTGTAGGCCCCCTTTAGGTACTGGAAGGCTGCTATAAGGTCTCCCCAGAGCCTTCTCTTCTCCAGGCTGAACAACCCCAACTCTCTCAGCCTGTCCTCAGAGGAGAGGTGCTCCAGCCCTCTGATCATCTTCATGGCCCTCCTCCAACAGGTCCATGGCCTTCTTATGTTGGGGGCTCCAGAGCTGGACACAGTACTCCAGGTGGGGTCTCACGAGAGCAGAGTAGAGAGGGAGAATCACCTCCCTCGACCTGCTGGTCATGCTTCTTTTGATGTGGCCCAGGATACTGTTGGCTTTCTGGGCTGCTAGCACACATTGCCGGGTCATGTTGAGCTTCTCATCAACCAACACCCCCAAGTCCTTCTCCTCCAAGCTGTTCTCAATCCACTTGTTGCCCAGCCTGTATTTGTGCTTGGGATTGCCCCACCCATGTGCAGGACCTTGCACTTGGCCTTGTTGAACTTCATGAGGTTTGCATGGGCCCACCTCTCAAGCCTTTCAAGGTCCCTCCAGATGGGAGGCCTTTCCTTCTGACCAACATGCTAAGCTGCAAGGTTAGAAATTGCAAACTGAAAGGTGGCCTTTGATTTGTAATGAACTTAATTACAAATCATTATTACAGAATCTGTTGATATTTCACTTGACAAATGTGAAATCTAACATGTACAGCAGTTAAGCTAATTGAGCAGTAAACACATGAGAGAACAGACTCCAGAGGGATGACAGAAATTGTTAAAAACAGAACTGTAATTGTCATGGCAGCATCTTTTATGTCACTATTCCAATTACATGCATCCCAGTTTATAGCATCAACTCTACAATAAAAAAACTTAACATAAAGAAAAAGTATCTATGCTTCAGTACTTCCATGCCAATAACAGGACAGGGGAAAGTTTGGGGGTTTTGGGGGGGGGGTGGTTTGCCTCTGTAGCTCCTAAACTTGATTTCTGAACTCTTCGATTCTAAAAAGTTGAACTTCATGACAAAATTTGCCCCTCATAGGGCAATCATTAACTTTCACTTTCCTTCTGCAATGAAGCTCTCCAGTCCCGCCACTACTCTTAAACACTCAAACTATTTCCCCTGCTTGCTTTTAAGCAGTGAGCTACACTAAGGTCCTGCCTAGACTAGAATCCCCAGAAAGTTTTAAGAACAGTCATAGACACCTCCTAAATAGATGTATGTATTTCTTGGTAAGTTTGTAGGTCCTCAACACATGCAGCTGTCTTTTTTGAACTTGAGTCCATATTTCAATGTTGGCACAAGGGTTTTTAAAACCTGTACCACACAGCACAGAGAAGTTCCACACTGTTACTCATTTGGGGGTTAAAACAGGGAAAAGCTAAGGATACAACAATGTGTAGTTACCATTCAGTCTGGAATCACAGTTCTAAAATAGACTACTGCCATCTTCATTGTCCTTAGTGAGGTGACTTCTGAGAATGGGATTAATCAGCTTGTCTCCACCTTGGTCAAAAGGTATCAGCTTTTGTCTGGTTAGCACCAGATGCCAGAGACCACAAAGGCTGCATTACTTCTTCCCTGATGCTATTTTGATGTACTTGCTCATCTTCCTCTCAGAATTCCAGAGATCTTATTTGTGGTTGGCTCATTAAATTGATAGTGCTTGAACAGCAAAAACATGTACGCATCTCAAAGAGCAGCTATGACTAGCACATGCCAACTCATATGCTAACAAGGCAGCCTAGGCAAGTAGCAATATATTTACACCTAGCTAGTATCAAGAGACCAGTGAGTACTGGACCAACCTCACTATTAAGACAGAAGCCTACAAGGATCCAACATTTAATTACTTCACACAGGAGGGTGCAAAACACATGCTAAATAGCAACTCTTATTATGTAAGCATACAGTTCATCAGTTGGTACGCATCTTCAGAGTTCATATATAATAATTGAATAATCCCTGCAAGGACCACTTAAAGCTCAACAGTAATTGAGCTACTAATCCACAAATGTTTCCTACTAGGATAAATCAAAGAACAAACTGCTCAAAACCAAACAAACAACAGCCTGCCCCCTCCCCCAGCCGCCGCCACCACCACCAAACTACCCTAAGACAGCAATCCAAACAGAGCTGTAATATATTCTTATATTCTTTAGTTGGCTCCATTGTACTCCACTGGCAACTCCTATGAACAAACAAGCAAGCACAACTCTTCTACAACCTGAAATCACAAAAGTATCTGCCACTCAAAGACTTGTTTCTACTGTCATTAAGGAAATGGGGCATTAATGAAATTCACAGCAAAGCAGCTTCACAAGGGATGAGACAGCAGGAAAAAAAAGAGAGACGGACATTTTTCTCTAGTCCAAAGTCCTTAACCCAGATGTCTGGAGAAGGAATCCTATAGAAAAAGCAAAGGATTCTAAAGGAGCAATAACTGGTAGATTATTTTATAACAGAAATCAGCTGATACAAGCTGAATTCCTTTCTGAACTTGCACCCGCCCCTGTTTTTTTCTACTGTACTTAAATATACATTTATTTTATTTTTTTCTAGTTTTTGGAGCGGACAAAGAAAATTACTACAATTGTAGTAACTGGGGGTAATCATATTATCAAAGAGCAGACAGAAAAGCAACATTACCTAGAAATAAGTAAAAATAACACAAATATACATGTTATGGAAGAGGTGTACTAAAGCACAATATTTAGGAAATCAGAAATCCATGCAACAAAACCCACTTCTAGCTGATGTTCTGATCACCACACTTTCTCTACTGTTTTCTGACAGAAGGTATTTAAAAAACATAAACTCATTATGTTAATGTGTGTCACGCATGGTATAATGATTCCCTGAAGGGGTGTGCATATGGGGGGGGGGGCAGGGAGGAAATCAGCTAACACAAGTATTTCATTGATGCAAGCGGAGTGTTGAAATAGTTCTGAAGTCAGACCTTTACCTTGTTCCTGGGTTTAGGTATAAAAATTGGCAGCAAGCTGAATTTTAGTAGATTCAAGCAAACTTATGTTCAGTCACATTTCAAGAGATAGGAACTGAATTGCTAAATCAGTTTTAAGAGAATAGGAAGCAAAAATAAGTGTGAATTTCATATATTCATGCTGAAGATTAATATCAGCATCAAAACATGGTGTAGTTGTGACAATTATCAGAAGCAAACAGTTTTAGGAGTTTAATAACTCTCACTCGTGCAGCTCTCGCTTATATCAGTAACATTTTTAGTGTGCAGAAGACTGTAATAAGAGTAAACTTACCTACAGTAGCTCTAATTAAGGGGGAGGAATCACCAATGTTGTTCAGACATTCACTTTTAATGAAGTCAGTTACCCCATTTGGAAAGTTGTGAAAATGTGCTTTTACATTATTCTTCAAGATGAGACCACTCAAGGAACGTGTCGGTTCATCTGCAACAGAAAATAATTACATTCAAACTTCAATCAGCTCATGGGATAAAGCAGATTTCCAGAACAATGCAACAAGATCAAAGCTTATAGTGAGAGATATTAATCTTTATTTCCTTATCTCTCCTTCCAAATATACCCATCAATTCACATAGCAAAATTTTTTAGTTTCAGAGTTCACTATTTCTATTTATTCAAAATTAGAATATCAGTACTGCAAATTCTACATTTTAAGAAAGTTTTGTATAGATATAAGGAAGGAATAGATCTGAACTCATGGGATATAGGAGACTCATGAAAGAGATTAATCAACCAAAGACATTCGGACATTCTGATTATATGGACAGGCTTGCTGTAGCACTATTACTGTATGAAATAAATGACAACCCACCTTTCACCATAGTAAGATGTAGAAATGAGGTAGGAACTATGCAGTAAGTCCAACACCCCCTACTCCCACAAAAATAGTGTTCAATTTTTCTACAAAGTATTGCACTCCCTTCAGATACCAGCTGTTCTATTAATCTATTAAATAAATAATTAGAGGGAGAAGAAAAAAGGCTTTAAACAATGTTAACAGGTAAGTGTAATATAGTGTGAACCATAAGAAAAAAGCCACCAGAATTGAGTAATAAGTTTAGGCAACAGTTTCAGTTCTCTTCACTGAGCTCTTTTTGCCTGCAAATTCCTCTAAATTACTGGGACAAGGGGAGGAGTGGAAAAGGAACAGCCTAAATTTTTCAGTTATACTGGAGCAGACTCATGTTTAGTTCTTCAACCAAGGGCATGAGTAACTTGATATTACTTCTGATACAAGCTGAAAGCAAGATCTGGATCTTCTACATAGAAAGGATTAGTTTACAGTATAAGAAAATTTAAATTTACAGTTTACAGCAATCCTAATCAGCACATGAAGCTAATTTTAATTAGCATTTTAGCCACTTGTTTGAATTTTTTTTGTATGAAGCTGATGTTTAACCTCAGCAGGCAGCTAAAAAGCACACAGCCGCTCGCTCACCCCCCTCGCAGGGGGATGGGGGAAGAGAATTGGCAGGGTAAAAGTGAGAAAACTTGTGGGCTGAGATAAAGACCGTTTAATAGGTAAAGCAAAAGCTGCACACACAAGCAAAGCAAAACAAGGAATTCATTCACTGCTTCCCATCAGCAGGCAGGTGTTCAGCCATTGCCAGGAAAGCAGGGCTCCATCATGTGTAACAGTTACTTGGGAAGACAAACACCAGCACTCCAAATGTCCCCCCTTCCTTCTTCTTCCCCCAGCTTTATATGCTGAGCATGACATCATATGGTCTGGAATATCCCTTTGGTCAGTTGGGCTCAGCTGTCCCAGCTGTGTCCCCTCCCAACTTCTTGTGCATCCCCAGCCTACTCGCTGGTGGGGTGGGGTGAGAAGCAGAAAAGGCCTTGACTCTGTGTAAGCACTGCTCAGCAGTATCGAAAACATCCCTGCGTTATCAACACTGTTTTCAGCACAAATCCAAAACATAGCCCCATACTAGCTACTATGAAGGAAACTAACTCTATCCCAGCCAAAACCAGAACAGAAGCCCTGATTTTGGCAAGAAGTAAGGATGTTCAAAGTTCCTTTGCACCAACAATTACAGTTTACACACAGATCTATTCTAGGCCTTCAAAACTATTAACATCCCAACAGAAATATAAGCAAAATAAATATAACTTTTAAATATAAAGTATTTTAAAACTAAAAGTTATTGCATCACAACACCAGGACTCTAGGCACACCCATGATGACTGACTGAGGGCCATTAAAAATACTTTCTATCGTGATCTATGCTAGTTAGAACAGAAATGGCACTTTTCATAAGAAGGGGTTTTGTTAAAATTCATTTTAATCAACTGATTTTATTTGAGCTCCAAAACCAGAATGCCATCATATGAACATAAAAACAAAATTAAAAAGTATATTTCAGTCTTCATAAAGAAGCATTATTTTTCATGCTCTGTAACTATAAATATATTGATTTGCAAACATAGCTTTTACATAGAATTCAGTAACTTTATAAACCAGGAATCCACCCTATGCATATATTTTTGAAACAATTCTATAACTTCACCTACACTACAGGTTTTAAATACACACCAACTTCTAAACAATGTAAAAATAAAAATCATTCCACTTGCACAGCACTGCATTTCAAAGGCCAACAACTTTTCTAGGTGAATGGATTTATTATTTTAAATAAAAATATTAAAGACTAGATGAGTGGACAAACCTCTCTCAACTACAGAACTTAGTTATGAGATGTGACAAGTATTATTATTATTATTACTTGGCAAGTCAAATCAAGTAATTTTGTCATTTTATTTAAAGTTTTGAAGATGTCAGTAACAAAGATCAGGTGGAGAATGACCTAAAGAAAGAAGTTCTCACTTGAACTCTTGATCAGTCTCAGGTTTGCCTGAAATACTCTCTGAATTCTACAGTAAAATCTCTGCATCTACTATCGCAACAATTTAATATGCCCAATTATGATTTCTTTACATAACATCTTCATGAAATCCAGAACTCCATAAGCAATTATTAAGATGTAATGTTGTGTCTGGCCAGGAAGGAAGCCAAAGGAGTTTTCCTTTAATTTCGCATTATTTAAAAGCATCTGCAAGCCACAATTAATACCTTATCTTTAGCAGCCACAGTTAGGCACAGAATCATAGAATTGTTTAGGTTGGAAAAGGCCCTTAAGATCATCAAGTCCAACCATTAACCTAACACTGCCAAGCCTAAACCATGTCCCTAAGCGCCACGTCTACATGTCTTTTACATACCTCCAGGATGGTAACTCAACCACTTCCCTGGGCAGCCTGTTCCAGTGCTTGATAACCTTTTTGGTGAAAGAATTTTTCCTAATATCCAATCTAAACCTCCCCTGGCGCAATTTGAGGCTGTTTACTCTCATCCTATTGCTTGTTACTTGGGAGAAGAGACAGATCCCCACCTCACTACAACCTCCTTTCAGGTAGTTGTAGAGAGCGATAAGGTCTCCCCTCAGCCTCCTTTTCTCCAGACTAAACAGCCCCAGCTCCCTCAGCCGCTCCTCATAAGACTTGTGCTCCAGGCCCCTCACCAACTTGGTCGCCCTTCTCTGGACATGCTCCAGCAACTCAATGTCTTTCCTGTAGTGAGGGGCCCAAAACTGAACACAGTACTCAAGGTGTGGCCTCACCAGTGCCGAGTACAGGGGAACAATCACTTCTCTAGTCCTGCTGGCCACACTATTTCTGATACAGGCCAGGATGCTATTAGCCGCCTTGGCCACCTGGGCACACTGCTGGCTCATATTCAGCCGGCTGTCAACCAACACCCACCCCCAGGTCCTTTTCTGCCAGGCAGCTTTCCAGCCACTCTTCCCCAAGCCTGTAGCAGCTGCATGAGGTTGCTGTGACCCAAGTGCAGGACCTGGTACTTGGCCTTGTTGAACCTCACACAACTGGCCTCGGCCCATCCATCCAGATCCCTCTGTAGAGCCTTTCTACCCTCAAGCAGATCAACCCTCCCACCCAACTTGGTGTCATCTGGAAACTTACTGAGGGTGTACTTGATCCCCTCATCCAGATCACTGATAAAGATATTAAACAGAACAGGGCCCAATACTGAGCACTGGGGAACACCACTTGTGACTGGCCACCAACTGGATTTAACTCCATTCACCACAACTCTTTGGGCTCTGCCATCCAGCCAGTTTTTTACCCAGCGAAGAGTATGCCCGTCCAAGCCATGGGCAGCCAGTTTCTCCAGGAGAATGCTGTGGGAAACGGTGTCAAAGGCTTTACTAAAGTCTAGGTAAACGACATCCACAGCCTTTCCCTCATCCACTAAGCGGGTCACCTTTTCATAGAAGGAGATCAGGTTAGTCAAGCAAGATCTGCCTTTCATAAACCCATGCTGACTGGGCCTGATCACCTGGTTGTCCTATACGTGCCATGTGATGGCACTCAAGATGATCTGCTCCATAACCTTCCCCAGCACAGAGATCATGCTGTGTTGTGGATTAACCCCAGCCAGCAACTAAGCACCACTGTCATGGTTTCAGCCCAAATGGTAAGAAAGCACCATGCAGCTGCTCGCTCACTCTCCCCACCCAGCCACGGTGGGATGAGGAGAAAATATAAAGAAAGGCTCGTGGGTTGAGACAAGGACTGGGAGGGATCACTCACCACTTATAGTCACGGGCAAAAGACAGGCTCATCTTGGGGAAGAAACAAAATCAATTTAATTTACTACAAATCAAATCAAAACAAGGATACTGAGAAGTTAAACCAAACCTTAGAACACCTTCCCCCCACCCCTCCCTCCTTCCTGGCACAACTCCACTCCCGGTTCTCTCTACCTCCTCCCCCCGGCGGCGCAGGGGAACAGGGAATGGGGGTTGGGGTCAGCTCCCCACACATTGTCTCTGCCGCTCCTTCCTCCTCAGGGGGAGGACTCCTCACTCGTCCCCTGCTCCACCGTGGGGTCCCTCCCACGGGAGACAGTCCTTCACGAACTTCTCCAATGTGAGTCCTTTCCGTGGGCTGCAGTTCCTCACAAACTTCCCTCGTGTGGGTCCTTTCCACAGGCCGATCTTCAGTCACAAACTGCTCAAACGTGGGCATTCCCATGGAGTCACGGCCATCTTGGGGGGCCTTCGCTCCACCGTTCACCTCCACAGGCTGCAGGGGGACAGCCTGCTGTCTCACCACGGGCTGCAGGAGCATCAACCTCCTCTGGCGCACCTCCTCCCCCTCCTTCTTCACTGACCTCGGTATCTGCATAGGTGTTCCTCTCACATTCCAATCCCACCACTCACTGCCAGTTCCCCTTCTTAAATCTGTTCTCCCAGAGGCGCTACCACTGTCGCTGATTGGGTCGGCCTGGGCCAGAGGCGGGTCTGTCTTGCAGCCAGGGGAGCTTCTAGCAGCTTCTCAAAGGAACCACCACTGCAGCCCCTCCCCCGCTACCAAACAAAAACCTGTGCCACACAAACCCATAACAACCAAACAGTGGGATGGGGGAAAGAATCGGGGAGAAGAAAAAGAAAAAAAAAGAAAACTAAAACACATGGGTTGAGATAAGCACAGTTGAATAGAACAGAAAGGAAGAAATAATAATGATAATAATAATAATAAAAGGATTGGAATATACAAACCAAGTGATGCACAATGCAATTGCTCACCAGCCGCTGTCATGGTTTAACCCCAGCCAGCAACTAAGCACCACGCAGCCGCTCGCTCACTCCCCCCCCACCCAGTGGGATGGGGGAGAAAATCGGGAAAAAGAAGCAAAACCCACGGGTTGAGATAAGAACAGTTTAATAGAACAGAAAAGAAGAAACTAATAATGATAATAACACTAATAAAATGACAATAATGATAATAAAAGGATTGGAATATACAAATGACGCACAATGCAATTGCTCACCACCCGATCAACACCCAGCTAGTCCCCGAGCTGTGATCCCCCCACCACCACTTCTGCCAGTTTATATACTAGACATGACATCCCATGGTATGGAATACCCCGTTGGCACGTTTGGGTCAGGTGCCCTGGCTGTGTCCCCTCCCAACTTCTTGTGCCCCTCCAGCTTTCTCGCTGGCTGGGCATCAGAAGCTGAAAAAATCCTCAACTTAGTCTAAACACTACTTAGCAACAACTGAAAACATCAGTGTTATCAACATTCTTCTCATAGCTGAATCAAAAAACATAGCACTGTACCAGCTACTAGGAAGACAGTTAACTCTATCCCAGCTGAAACCAGGACAGTATCCACCCCTTATTCTATACCATTGATGTCATGCTCAGTTCCCATACCTTTAGTTACATCCTGGTCAATCATCAACACCGTTTCCATCCCTTTGAGATATATAAACAATGATATATATATGTATATATGTATACACACACAGAGATATCATTCCTTTGGTTTACGGCTCGTGTTCACAAAATGTTTGTTGAGTTCATTTAGTTCCTGACTCTGGGCTCCATCTGTCATACCAGTCTTTCTGGGCAGGAGGGATGGTGCAAAGTCCTCTCAGTCGGTAGAGCAGAGTTGGGCTTCAGTGCAGTGTGATGAGCAGGTGACATTGGACACAGCAGGAGGATGGTGTGCACCGTTGGATTGTTGCATGCTGGAGTCAGTTCTGATTCCATCACTACTGCGCTTCGCTCAGTTTTATCACAGTTTTTTTCTTGCTTGATCTAAGTGATTCTTACTGTAGTACTATGGATATAGCATATAACAGTTATAGTAATGATAACATACAGTGGCAGGGTTATATAGCAACTGACACCATACAATTTAATTCATTGGCTATTCTCACCTAAAATTAAATCCCCTTGAGGCACACATCGGACTTCCCCATCTTTTCACATCACCCACCAAGTGCACCCAGGTCCTTGAGCAAAAGCAATCCAATGAATGGGTTTACCTTTGCCTGAGGCAGGAGTAACCCAGACTGTCTTCCCTAACATATTTTTTATGTGCACTACAGGGACTTTATCCCCTTCTACAGTATGTAACAATACTGAACAGGCAGGACCACCCTAATTGGCAGAACCTCTGCTGCTGACTAACACATTTAGCAAAAGCCACCGGGTATCCCAATGTTTGAAGGTTCCACCCCCCATTACTCTCAATGTAATGTTTAACACTCCACTGTAATCATTCGATTTTCCCAGAGGCTGGTGCATGATAGGGGATGTGATACACCCACTCAATGCCATGCTCTTTGGCCCAGGTGTCTGTGAGGTTGTTTCGGAAGTGAGTCCCGTTGTCTGACTCAATTCTTTCTGGGGTGCCATGTCGCCACAAGACCTGCTTTTCAAGGCCCAGGATAGTGTTCTGGGCGGTGGCATGGGGTACAGAATATGTTTCCAGCCATCCGGTGGTTGCTTCCACCACTGTGAGCACATAACGCTTGCCTTGGCGAGTTTGTGGGAGTGTGATATAGTCAATCTGCCAGGCTTCCCCAAATTTATATTTCAGATACCGTCCTCCATACTACAGGGGCTTTAAGTGCTTGTCTTCCTTAATTGCAGCACGTTTCACATTCACAGATAACCTGTGCGATAGCATCCATGGTCAAGTTCACCCCTCGGTCACGAGCCCATCTATATGTTGCATCTCTTCCCTGATGGCCTGAAGCATCATGGGCCCACTGAGCCATAAATAGCTCACCCTTATGTTGCCAGTCCAGGTCCACCTGAGCCACTTCAATCTTGGCAGCCTGATCCACCTGTTGGTTATTTTGATGTTCTTCAGTGGCCCAACTCTTGGGTACGTGAGCATCTACATGACATACTTTTACAACCAGATTCTCTAGCCGGGACACAATATCTTGCCACAGTGCGGCAGCCCAAATGGGTTTGCCTCTGCGCTGCCAGTTGCTCTGCTTCCATTGCTGTAGCCACCCCCACAGGGCATTTGCCACCATCCATGAGTCAGTACAGAGATAGAGCACTGGCCACTTCTCTCTTTCAGCAATGTCTAACGCTAGCTGGATGGCTTTCATCTCTGCAAATTGACTCAATTCACCTTCTCCTTCAGCAGTTTCTGCGACTAGTCGTGTAGGACTCCATACAGCAGCCTTCCACCTCCGATGCTTTCCCACAATGCGACAGGACCCATCAGTGAACAGAGCATATTGCCTCTCATTTTCTGACAGTTTATTATACAGCGGGGCCTCTTCAGCACGTGTCACCTCCTCCTCTGGCGACATTCCAAAATCTTTGCCTTCTGGCCAGTCCGTGATGACTTCCACAATTCCTGGGAGACTGGGGTTTCCTATGCGAGCCCGTTGTGTGATCAGCACGACCCACTTACTCCACGTGGCATCAGTCGCGTGATGTGTAGAGGAGACCCTCCCTTTGAACATCCAGCCCAGCACTGGCAGTAGGGGTGCTAAGAGGAGCTGTGTTTCAGTACCAACCACTTCTGAGGCAGCTCGAACTCCTTCATATGCTGCCAATATCTCTTTTTCCGTTGGAGTATAGCGAGCCTCGGATCCTCGATATCCCTGACTCCAAAACCCCAGGGGTCGGCCTCGGGTCTCCCCGGGTGCTTTCTGCCAGAGGCTCCACGTAGGGCCATTCTCCCCAGCTGCAGTAAAGAGCACGTTCTTAACATCTTGTCCTGCCCGGACTGGTCCAAGGGCTACTGCATGAACAATCTCCCGCTTAATTTGTTCAAAGGCTTGTCATTGATCAGGGCCCCATTTGAAATCATTCTTCTTCCGGGTCACTTGACAGAGAGGGCTTACAATCAGACTGTAATTTGGAATATGCATTCTCCAAAAACCCACAACACCTAAAAAGGCCTGTGTTTCCTTTTTATTAGTCGGTGGAGACATAGCTGCTATTTTGTGGATCACGTCCATTGGGATCTGACAACGTCCATCTTGCCATTTTATTCCTAAAAACTGGATCTCCTGTGCAGGTCTCTTGACCTTACTTTCTTTTATGGCAAAACCAGCTTTCAGAAGGATTTGGATTATTTTCTTCCCTTTCTCAAAAACTTCTTCTGCTGTGTTACCCCATACAATGATGTCATCAATGTACTGCAGGTGATCCGGAGCTTCACCCTTTTCCAGTGCAGTCTGGATTAGTCCATGGCAAATGGTGGGGCTGTGTTTCCACCCCTGGGGCAATCGATTCCAAGTGTACTGGACACCCCTCCAAGTAAAGGCAAATTGTGGACGACACTCTGCTGCCAGAGGGATTGAGCAGAACACATTAGCAGTGTCAATTGTGGTGTACCACTTGGCTGCCTTTGACTCTAGTTCGTATTGAAGTTCTAGCATATCTGGAACGGCAGCACTCAGCGGCGGGGTGACTTCATTCAGGCCACGATAGTCAGCTGTTAGTCTCCACTCCCCATTAGACTTTCACACTGGCCATATGGGACTATTAAAGGGCGAGCGAGTTTTGCTGATCACTCCTTGGCTCTCCCGTTGGCGAATCAACTTGTGGATGGGAATCAGAGAGTCTCAGTTGGTGCGATATTGCCGCCGGTGCACCGTCGTGGTAGCAATTGGCACTTGTTGTTCTTCAACCCTCAGCAACCCCACAACCAAAGGGTCTTGAGAGAGACCAGGCAGGGTAGACAGCTGTTCAGTGCCCTCCGTCTCTAAGGCAGCTATACCAAAGGCCCATTGATACCCCTTTGGGTCCTTAAAATACCCTCTCCTGAGATAGTCTGTGCCAAGGATACACGGAGCCTCTGGACCAGTCACAATGGGGTGTTTCTGCCATTCATTCCCAGTTAGGCTTACTTCAGCTTCCAATACAGTTAACTCTTGGGATCCCCCTGTCACACCAGAAATACAGATGGGTTCTGCCCCTTTATAACTTGATGGCATTAGAGTACACTGTGCGCCGGTGTCTACTAGAGCCTCATACTCCTGTGTGTCTAACGTGCCAGGCCATCGAATCCACACAGTCCTATAGACCCGGTTATCCCTTTCTTCCACCTGGCTGGAGGCAGGGCCCCTCTAATTCTGGTCAGAGTGTCCGGTATTCAATTCTCGTAAAATTGGCTCAGAAGTCCCTTCAAGAGGGTCAGAAATAAGATCAGCCCTTCTACTCTGTTTGGAAACTGGAGCAGCATTTTTCCTAGTAGAATCCCCTTTTGTGGTGGTTTTTCATCTCAACTCACGTACCCGTGCATCTAGGACCGAGGTAGGTTTTCCATCCCATTTCCTCATGTCCTCTCTATGATCACATAGGTAAAACCACAGGGCACCTCGCAGTGTGTACCTTCTATATTGTCTTTCTCCGACACAGGAATGCTCACTCCTAATAGCTGAGACATTGGTCCTTACAGGTGGGGAATGGGACATATCCTCTTTGATTTCTGGAAATCCTGGGACAGCTTCTCCACAGCTGAAATGCAGGCTTGTAGGGAGGAGGAGAGATTTTCTTCGTATTGACGGAGTTGGCGAGCCACTTCATCCACTGTCGGTGCCTCTTCGTCTTTCCAGGTCATTATTGCCAGTGAGTTGGCATAGGACGATGGTGCGCTCCGTACAAATTTCCGCCACATGGGTCGTGTGCATTGGACTTCATCTGGATCTTTGGGTAATTGTGGGTTGTCCGGGTCATGATGAATCGTCTCTAGCATGGCTAATTCCCTCAGATATTGGATACCTCTTTCCATGGTGGTCCACTTGCTTGATTGACATATAACATCTTCCTTGAAGGGGTACCTTTCCTTCACCCTTGACAGGAGCCACCTCCAGAGGCTGATGGCTTGTGTCCCTTTTCCAATTGCCTTGTCAATGCCACCTTCCCTGGCAAGCGATCCCAGCTGCTTGGCTTCCCTACCTTCTAATTCCAGGCTACTAGCCCTATTGTCCCAACATCGGAGCGGCCAGGTGATAATGTGCTCACCTATACGGTGGCCGAAATCTTTTTGCGTATCCCGCAGCTCAATCAGGGATAGGGATTGGGTGATTACCTCTGGTTCTGCCTCTTCCTCCTGTTCCCATGATGACCCTGGTTCACCTCCATCCTTCACTAAGCGAACTGATTTTTTTGTATATTTCTTCTTCTGTATGGGGGCAACTGATACTGGTGCAGGGGTTGAAGTGGCCGCAGTGCCTGTCACCTTGTTCTTAGATCCAGAGACCTTCTCTTCCCCTTGAGGGTACTGAGTGGTGTTGATCAGGGTTCGATAGGCATGAGCCAGGCCCCAGCAAATTGCAGTGATTTGTGTCTCCCTGGAATTGTCGGGGTGATGACAGCATACTTTTTCCAAATGTTCTGCTAGTTTTTCAGGATTCTGTACTTGTTCAAGGGTGAAGTTCCAAAACACTGGAGGTGTTTTCGAACACCGCCCTAGGCATTTGCCCTTACTACCCCACACACCGTGCCACTCATAATTATCCAGCCTCGGGGCAGACCTCTGGGTGATCTTCTTAAATAGTTTTTAACCTTAAACAAGACCTGAACCACATTCAGGAACATGCTAGTTCCTAGCAATAGGACCATACTGGTCTCAATATCCCGAGCGTATTCACATTTTCCAAAATTCTTAAACGCCATTGTAACTAGACTGGGGAAGAAAGGTGTCTTGCCCATAGATTGGCTCTCTCAGGAGGAAGGGTGAATGGTGTAATTATTAATAGTTTCCCACAGATGGCTCCCGAAGTATAGAGGTGACAATAATGCTGAGTGCAGACACCGGATTAGTCCCACGACCGATAATTTTATCATACCATAAGCCAGTATTACACAATACATCAAAGCAAAAACCTTAATCCACCTCCCACAGATGATAAGCAGCAGCACAGGGACTACATACAGGAAGTGAGGCGATACATAACAGAAGTCTAAAATCAAGCACCACAACTCTAAGAGCTCATAAATCAACATAGTGATAGGCAACTACTAGACCAATGTAATAAATGCTTGTAACAATTTTGTTTTAACAAGCTCTGGTTAGGCTTGTCGTTATCTCAACCCTTTGAGCCTCACGTTGGGTGGCAAAAGGACTGTCGTGGTTTAACCCCAGCCAGCAACTAAGCACCACACAGCCGCTCACTCACTTGCCCACCACGCAGTGGGATGGGGGAGGGGATCGGAAAAAAAAACCCAACAAACCCTCATGGGTTGAGATAAGAACAATTTAATAGAACAGAAAAGAAGAAACTAGTAATGATAATAATAACACTAATAAAATGACAATAGTAATAATTAAAGGATTGGAATATGCAAGTGATGCACAATGCAATTGCTCACCACTCGCCAACCAACGCCAAGTTAGACTTAGTCTAAACACTACTTAGCAACAACGGAAAACATCAGTGTGTTATCAACATTCTTCTCATACCAAACTCAAAAACATAGCACTGTACTGTGGGAGCAGCTCGGAACACCTGGCATTTGTTTTCAAGAGCGACTGTTAGAATTTGTTGTGCTGCATGTTTGCCAAGCCTTGAAGAACTAGTTTCACAAGGTCAGGTTGGAGGATGGCCTTGTGTAGGCCTGGGAAGATGTGGCTGAAGACAGTCACGAGTATGTCTATGGAATGTTTTTATCTTTAACTGTTCTGAGGACTGGCAAACATCCCAGCTGGGCCAGATATGCCCTCCTGTGTTAGTAGTATTGGCTGTATGCCATTAGTTCTTTCTAGACCTTTGTTGAAACATATATAAGTTTGATCTTTTAGTGAAATAAAGGGAATCTTGCACAGAGAGCTTGAGCGCTTGATTCAGTCACCGCAGATGGTGAGCCTGACGTGATCAAGAGAAGAAAACGACGTGATGGAGAGAAGAAGCCGGCACGATTAAGAGAAGAAAACGACATGATCGAGAGAAGAAGAAAAGAGGTGATTCCCCTTCACTGCGGAGACCACGCAATCTAAGGGGGAGAGTTCTGAAGAAGTGGCCACGACTCCGAGAAAATCGGTAGTTGCGAGATTGCGGTAGCATGGGGCAATCAGTTTCTCAGGAGCATAAGCTCTCCTTCAACGCTTTGCAGCAGATTTTACGGGCTTCTGGGTATAAAATAACAGAGGGACAAATTGCTTCACTTTTAATATGGGTAAAGGATAATTGTAAATGGTTTCCCACAGAGGGAACTTTTGATAGCAAGGTTTGGGAAAGAGTTGGGGAGTGTTTACAAATGCGAAAAACTTTGGCCTGTGGTGTATCAGAAAATTTAATTATGATATGGAGATTTATTTATGCTGCGCTGGTGCATTTACAGCCGACAGAGAAAATCATACCAATACAACCGGATACTGCTTTTGAGGAGACAGTCTGTAAGCAGGCTGCTAATGAGCAGGATTCTGATTCCGATAATAATTCTTTTGTATCAGGCAGGGTGGACTCTGAAAAAGAGCCGGATTTATATCCCTCATTACCTCCACCGCTGCCTGCACTAACACCGTTAATGCACACATCCTGCCGGCAGGCAGACAGGCAGGCAGCGGGCGGGCAGCACGGGCTCCGCAGGGTTGCCGACCCTCACCACCGCATACAAGTCCCTGCCGCCCCACCACTGCCTCCCGCTGCTTTCACACCCCCTTCGCCGCCGCCGCCGCCTGCTGCGGCCGCCGCACCTTCACCGCCGCTGCCTCCCACGGCCTCTGCGCCCGCCACAGCCACCGCCGTCCCCCACCCCCCCCACCCCAATCGCCTGGTACTCCCTCTCCAGCATTTGCAGAACTTAAAACGGAACCTGGCTTTGCTGCACTGCCTGTATGTCCTTCTCCTACTAATCCCTCTAACTCTGTGCCTCTGTCTAATCCAGTGGCTCCTGCTTTACAGCGGTGCGGAGAAAAAACTATAGTGCCTTCAGCTCTGCCTTTAACAGACTTTGATGCTAAATGTGACGATTCACTTAATGATTTGGGAAAAAAATAAAAATAGCTTGATGCAACGCTGTCAAGAAAAAGCTCTACAGCAAGGTGATACTATGTTCACTTTTCCTGTTATATACAAACCTCATAATCCACCACAGCATGAGGGTTTACCTTATGAAATGATAAAAGAATTACGGAAATCAATTCGTGAAAATGGGTTACACAATTCAATTAAATGCGACTAGTGGAAACAATTGGAGGCACTTTGTCCTAGTTTCAGCTGGGATAGAGTTAATTGTCTTCCTAGTAGCTAGTATGGTGCTATGTTTTGAGTTAGGTATGAGAAGAATGTTGATCACACACTGATGTTTTCAGTTGTTGCTAAGTAGTGTTTAGACTAATGTCAAGGATTTTTCAGCTTCTCATGCCCAGCCAGCGAGAAAGCTGGAGGGGCACAAGAAGTTGGCACAGGACACAGCCAGGGCACCTGACCCAAACTGGCCAACAGGGTATTCCATACCATGGGACGTCCCATCTAGTATAGGAACTGGGAAGTGGGGGCGGGGAATCGCCACTCGGGGACTAGCGGGGTGCCTGTTGGCGGGTGGTGAGCAATTGCACTGCGCATCATTTGTACATTCCAATCCTTTCATTATTGCTGTTGTCATTTTATTAGTGTTATCATTATCATTATTCGTTTCTTCTTTTCTGTTCTATTAAACTGTTCTTATCTCAACCCGTGGGTTTTGCTTCTTTTTCCCGATTTTCTCCCCCATCCCACTGGGTGGGGGGGGAGTGAGTGAGTGGCTGCGTGGTGCTTAGTTGCTGGCTGGGGTTAAACCACGACAGTCCATTTTGGCGCCCAACGTGGGGCCCGAAGGGTTGAGATAACGACAAACCTGACCAGAGCTCGTTAAAACAAATTTGTTATAAGCATTCATTATATTGGTCTAATAGTCGCTGGTCATTATGTTGATTTATGTGTTCTTAGAGTTGTTGCTCTGGTTTTTAAAGTTCTGTTATGTATCACCTCGCTTGCTGTATGTAGTCCCTCTTCTGCTGATTATCATCCGTGGGAGGTGGATTAAGGTTTTCGCTTTGATGTATTGTATAACACTGGTTTATGGTATGATAAAGTTATTGGTTGTGGGATTAACCCGGTATTTGCACTCAGCATTGTCACCTTTATACTGTGGGAGCCATCTGTGGGAAACTATTAATAATTATACCATTTACCTTTCCTCCTTGGAAAACCAGTCTATGAGTGGGATACCTTTCTTCCCCTCTCCTTTCTCCTTCAGTCCAGTTACAATGGTGTTTGAGAATTTTGAAAAATTTGAATACTCTTGGGATGTTGAGACCAGCACGGTCCTAGCCCTACTGCTGGGAATTAGCATGCTCCTGAATGTGGTTCAGCTCTTGTTTAAGGTTAAACAACTATTTAAGAAGATCACCCAGAGGTCTACCCCGAGGGTGGATAATTATGAGTGGCAGGGTGTGTGGGGTAGTATGGGCAAGTACCTAGAAAAGTAGGCACCTCCAATGTTTTGGAAATTCACCCCTGAACAAGTGCAGAATCCAGAAGAACTAGTAAAATATTTGGAAAAGGTATGCTGTCACCCCGGCAGCTCCAGAGAGATACAAATCACTGCAACGTGCTGGGGCCTGGCCCATGCCTATCGAGCCCTGTTTGACACAACTCAGCACCCTCAAGGGGAAGAGAAGGTCTCTGGACCTAACAACAAAACGATGAGCACTGCGGTCACCCAAACCCCGGCAATGGGCGCAGCAGCCCCTCCAGCCCCGGCGACGAGCATTGCGGCCACCCAGACCTTGGTGACAGGCACTGCGACCCCTCCAGCCCTGGCAATGAGAACTGTGGCTACCCAAACCTGAGCGACAGGCACTGCAGCCCCTCCAGCCGCAGCAACAGGCACTGCTGCTACCCAAACCTTGGCGACAGATGCTTCTACCCAAACCTTGGCGACAGACGCTGCGGTTATCCAAAACCCGGCGAGCGATACTGCAACTGAACCAGCGGATCAACCTGCACCAGTATCAGTTGCCCCCGTACAGAAAAAGAAACATACAAAAAAACCAGCTCGCTTAGCAAAGGATGAAGGTGAACCAGGGTCATCACGGGAACAGGAGGAAGAAGCAGAACCAGAGGTAATAACCCGGTCCCTATCCTTGAGTGAGCTGTGATATATGCGAAAAGATTTTGGCCGCCGTATAGGTGAGCATATTATCACCTGGCTCCTCCGATGCTGGGACAATGGGGCTAATAGCCTGGAATTAGAAGGTAGGGAAGCCAAGCAGCTGGGATCGCTTGCCAGGGAAGGTGGCATTGACAAGGCAATTGGAAGAGGAACACAAGCCATCAGCCTCTGGAGGCGACTCCTGTCAAGTGTGAAGGAAAGGTACCCCTTTAAGGAAGATGTTATATGTCAATCAAGCAAGTGGACCACCATGGAAAAAGATATCCAATATCTGAGGGAATTAGCTGTGCTAGAGGCGATTCATCATGACCCGGACAACCCACAATTACCCAAAGATCCAGATGAAGTCCAATGCACACGACCCATGTGGCGGAAATTTGTACGGAGCGCACCATCGTCCTATGCCAACTCACTGGCAATAATGACCTGGAAAGACGAAGAGGCACCGACAGTGGATGAAGTGGCTCGCCAACTCCGTCAATACGAAGAAAATCTCTCCTCCTCCCTACAAGCCTGCATTTCAGCTGTGGAGAAGCTATCTAAGGATTTCCAGCAATTCAAAGAGGATATGTCCTATTGCCCACCTGTAAGGACCAATGTCTCAGCTATTAGGAGTGAGCGCTCCTGTGTCGGAGAAAGACAATATAGAAGGTACACACTGCGAGGTGCCCTGTGGTTTTACCTATGTGATCATAGAGAGGACATGAGGAAATGGGATGGAAAACCTACCTCGGTCCTAAATGCACGGGTATGTGAGCTGCGAGGAAAAAACACCACAAAAGGGGATTCTACTAGGAAAAATGCTGCTCCAGTTTCCAAACAGAGTAGAAGGGCTGATCTTATTTCTGACCCTCTTGAAGGGACTTCTGAGCCAATTTTACGAGAATTGAATACCGGACACTCTGACCAGAATTAGAGGGGCCCTGCCTCCAGCCAGGTGGAAGAAAGGGATAACTGGGTCTATAGGACTGTGTGGATTCGATGGCCTGGCACGTTAGACACACAGGAGTATGAGGCTCTAGTAGACACCGGCGCACAGTGTACTCTAATGCCATCAAGTTATAAAGGGGCAGAACCCATCTGTATTTCTGGTGTGACAGGGGGATCCCAAGAGTTAACTGTATTGGAAGCTGAAGTAAGCCTAACTGGGAATGAATGGCAGAAACACCCCATTGTGACTGGTCCAGAGGCTCCGTGTATCCTTGGCATAGACTATCTCAGGAGAGGGTATTTTAAGGACCCAAAGGGGTATCAATGGGCCTTTGGTATAGCTGCCTTAGAGACGGAGGGCACTGAACAGCTGTCTACCCTGCCTGGTCTCTCTCAAGACCCTTTGGTTGTGGGGTTGCTGAGGGTTGAAGAACAACAAGTGCCAATTGCTACCACGACGGTGCACCGGCGGCAATATCGCACCAACCGAGACTCTCTGATTCCCATCCACAAGTTGATTCGCCAACGGGAGAGCCAAGGAGTGACCAGCAAAACTCGCTCACCCTTTAATAGTCCCATATGGCCAGTGTGAAAGTCTAATGGGGAGTGGAGACTAACAGCTGATTATCGTGGCCTGAATGAAGTCACCCCGCCGCTGAGTGCTGCCGTTCCAGATATGCTAGAACTTCAATACGAACTAGAGTCAAAGGCAGCCAAGTGGTATGCTACAATTGACATTGCTAATGCGTTTTTCTCAATCCCTCTGGCAGCAGAGTGTCGTCCACAATTTGCCTTTACTTGGAGGGGTGTCCAGTACACTTGGAATCGACTGCCCCAGGGGTGGAAACACAGCCCCACCATTTGCCATGGACTAATCCAGACTGCACTGGAAAAGGGTGAAGCTCCGGAACACCTGCAGTACATTGATGACATCATCGTATGGGGCAACACAGCAGAAGAAGTTTTTGAGAAAGGGAAGAAAATAATCCAAATCCTTCTGAAAGCTGGTTTTGCCATAAAAGAAAGTAAGGTCAAGGGACCTGCCCAGGAGATCCAGTTTTTAGGAATAAAATGGCAAGATGGACGTCGTCAGATCCCAATGGATGTGATCAACAAAATAGCAGCTATGTCCCCACCGACTAATAAAAAGGAAACACAGGCCTTCTTAGGTGTTGTGGGTTTTTGGAGAATGCATATTCCAAATTACAGTCTGATTATAAGCCCTCTCTGTCAAGCGACCCGGAAGAAGAATGATTTTAAATGGGGCCCTGAGCAACAGCAAGCCTTTGAACAAATTAAGCGGGAGATTGTTCATGCAGTAGCCCTTGGACCAGTCCGGGCAGGACAAGATGTTAAGAATGTGCTCTTTACTGCAGCTGGAGAAAATGGCCCTACCTGGAGCTTCTGGCAGAAAGCACCTGGGGAGACCCGAGGTTGACCCCCGGGGTTTTGGAGTCGAGGATATCGAGGATCCGAGGCTCGCTATACTCCAACGGAAAAAGAGATATTGGCAGCATATGAAGGAGTTCGAGCTGCCTCAGAAGTGGTTGGTACTGAAACACAGCTCCTCTTAGCACCCCGACTGCCAGTGCTGGGCTGGATGTTCAAAGGGAGGGTCTCCTCTACACATCACGCGACTCATGCCACATGGAGTAAGTGGATTGCACTGATCACAGAACGAGCTCGCATAGGAAACCCCAGTCGCCCAGGAATTTTAGAAGTGATCACGGACTGGCCAGAAGGCAAAGATTTTGGAATGTCACCAGAGGAGGAGGTGACATGTGCTGAAGAGGCCCCGCTGTATAATAAACTGCCAGAAAATGAGAGGCAATATGCTCTGTTCACTGATGGGTCCTGTCGCATTGTGGGAAAGCATCGGAGGTGGAAGGCTGCTGTATGGAGTCCTACACGACTAGTCGCAGAAACTGCTGAAGGAGAAGGTGAATTGAGTCAATTTGCAGAGATGAAAGCCATCCAGCTAGCGTTAGACATTGCTGAAAGAGAGAAGTGGCCAGTGCTCTATCTCTGTACTGACTCATGGATGGTGGCAAATGCCCTGTGGGGGTGGCTACAGCAATGGAAGCAGAGCAACTGGCAGCGCAGAGGTAAACCCATTTGGGCTGCCGCACTGTGGCAAGATATTGCGTCCCGGCTAGAGAATCTGGTTGTAAAAGTACATCATGTAGATGCTCATGTACCCAAGAGTCGGGCCACTGAAGAACATCAAAATAACCAACAGGTGGATCAGGCCGCCAAGATTGAAGTGGGTCAGGTGGACCTGGACTGGCAACATAAGGGTGAGCTATTTATGGCTCAGTGGGCCCATGATGCTTCAGGCCATCAGGGAAGAGATGCAACATATAGATGGGCTCGTGACCGAGGGGTGGACTTGACCATGAACACTATTGCACAGGTTATCCATGAACGTGAAACATGTGCTGCAATTAAGGAAGCCAAACAGTTAAAGCCCCTGTGGTATGGAGGACGATGGCTGAAATATAAATTTGGGGAAGCCTGGCAGATTGACTATATCACACTCCCACAAACTCGCCAAGGCAAGCGCTATGTGCTCACAATGGTGGAAGCAACCACCGGATGGCTGGAAACATATCCTGTGTCCCATGCCACTGCCCGGAACACTATCCTGGGCCTTGAAAAGCAGGTCTTGTGGCGACACGGCACCCCAGAGAGAATTGAGTCAGACAACGGGACTCATTTCCGAAACAACCTCATAGACACCTGGGCCAAAGAGCATGGCATTGAGTGGGTGTATCACATCCCCTATCATGCACCAGCCTCTGGGAAAATTGAGCGATACAATGGACTGTTAAAGACTACATTGAGAGCAATGGGGGGTGGAACTTTCAAACATTGGGATACACATTTAGCAAAAGCCACCTGGTTAGTCAACACCAGAGGATCTGCCAATTGGGGTGGCCCCACCCAGTCAGAATTTTTACGTACTGTAGAAGGGGATAAAGTCCCTGTAGTGCACGTAAAAAATATGTTAGGGAAGACAGTCTGGGTTACTCCTGCCTCAGGCAAAGGCAAACCCATTTGTGGGATTGCTTTTGCTCAAGGACCTGGGTGCACTTGGTGGGTGATGCGAAAAGATGGGGAACTCCAATGTGTGCCTCAAGGGGATTTGATTTTAGGTGAGAATAGCCAATGAATTAAATTGTATGATGTTAGTTGCTATATAACCCTGCTACTGTATGTTATCATTACTATAATTGTTATATGCTATATCCATAGTACTATAGTAAGAATCACTTAGATCAAGCAAGGAAGAACTGTGATAAAACTGAGCGAAGCGCAGTAGTGATGGAACCAGAACTGACTCCAGCATGCAACAATCCAACGGTGCACACCATCCTCCTGCTGCGCCCAATGTCACCTGCTCGTCACACTGCACTGAAGCCCAACTCTGCTCTACCGACTGAGAGGACTTTGCACCATCCCTCCTGCCCAGAAAGACTGGTATGACAGATGGAGCCCAGAGTCAGGAACTAAATGAACTCAATGAACATTTTATGAACATGACCCATAAACTAAAAGAATGATATCTCTGTGTATGTATACATATATATATACATATATAATTGTTCATATGTCTCAAAGGGATGGAAAAGGTGATGATGATTGACCAGGATGTAACTAAAGGTATGGGACCTGAGCATGATGTCAATGGTATAGAATAAGGGGTGGATACTGTCCTGGTTTCAGCTGGGATAGAGTTAACTGTCTTCCTAGTAGCTGGTACGGTGCTATGTTTTGAGTTCAGTATGTGAAGAATGTTGATAACACTGATGTTTTCAGTTGTTGCTAAGTAGTGTTTAGACTAATGTCAAGGATTTTTCAGCTTCTCATGCCCAGCCAGCGAGAAAGCTGGAGGGGCACAAGAAGTTGGCACAGGACACAGCCAGGGCACCTGACCCAAACTGGCCAACAGGGTATTCCATACCATGGGACGTCCCATCTAGTATAGGAACTGGGAAGTGGGGGCGGGGAATCGCCGCTCGGGGACTAACTGGGTGTCGGTCGGCGGGTGGTGAGCAATTGCACTGCGCATCATTTGTACATTCCAATCCTTTTATTATTGCTGTTGTCATTTTATTAGTGTTATCCTTATCATTATTAGTTTCTTCTTTTCTGTTCTATTAAACTGTTCTTATCTCAACCCGTGGGTTTTGCTTCTTTTTCCCGATTTTCTCCCCCATCCCACTGGGTGGGGGGGGGAGTGAGTGAGCGGCTGCGTGGTGCTTAGTTGCTGGCTGGGGTTAAACCACGATACTCTTACAGGGAAACTACAGGAGGGGTGCGAGACCCGGTGCCTCGCAAACCAACAGGGTCTGGAATTCAGTGGAGGCACCACTAACCAATGGGACTGCTACACAAACAGGCAGCACGCAAGAACCATCTATGACCTCCAGCCCGCAACTACAGGGAGTGCCGGGCTGGATTTGGCAACAGCAGCCGACCTCTCAATAAAAGAACAGAGAATTTATATTGTGGGGACTGCAATATTCAGACCTTTGCCTGATGGCATGTTAGGATTAATAATTGGACGATCTAGTGCTACGACACAGGGAATAATTGTATACCCTGGAGTTATTGATTCAGATTATCAAGGGGAAATTAAAATCATGCTAGCTCCAATGCAAATTCCATGTACAATTCCAGCAAACACAAAAATAACTCAATTAATATTGCTTCCTTGTTGGGTACCTCAAAACATGCAAAATAATCGAGGTGACGGTAGCTTTGATAGCACCGGGAGTCCTTTTGTGTTATGGTCACAGGAAATAACACAGCAACAGCCGATTTTAAAATTGCAAATTGAGGGCAGATGGTTTTCGGGATTGCTAGATACCGGAGCAGACGTTTCTATCATATCAAAAAAGGACTGGCCAACTTTGTGGCCATTGCAAATAGCTCTTTCTACAATTGTTGGTATAGAAGGCACTCAACAGCCCATGCGAAGTGCCAAACTTTTGTCAGTAAAGGGGCCTGAGAAGCATGAAGCATGGATTCAGCCTTATGTACTTGACTCATCTGTAAATTTGTGGGGCAGAGATTTATTGAAACAATGGCACATTACCCTAACCACAGTCAATTCAAATTTATCCTAAGGGTCACTGATGTAAAACCCCTGCTCAAACTTACGTGGCTGACCTCTGCGCCTGTTTGGGTCGATCAGTGGCCGTTAAAAGGGGACAAATTGATACAAGCACATAAATTAATTCAAGAGCAGTTGCAGCAAGGACACATTGTCACTTCAACTAGTCCATGGAATACACCGATTTTTGTTATTCCAAAAAAGTCAGGAAAATGGAGATTATTACAGGATTTACGAGCAATAAATGCAGTGTTACAACCTATGGGGATTAACCAGCTGGGAACGCCAAATCCTGCAATGATCCCTAAACAGTGGGAATTACAAGTCATTGATTTAAAAGGCTACTTCTTCACGATTCCTTTACATCCTGATGACTGTGCACATTTTGCCTTTTCAGTGCCTAGTGTAAATAATGCCGAGCCTATGCAGCGTTATCAGTGGACAGTGCTACCTCAGGGCATGATGAATAGTCCTACTATCTGTCAGATAGTAGTTGCTGTGGCTATTCAACCAAGCCGAGATGCATTTCCAAATGCTATAATATATCATTATATGGATGATATTTTAATTGCAACAGAAACAACACAGTATTTGGAAAGTGTTGTGCAACATCTTGTAAATTCTTTGCACACCTTTGGCCTTCAAATTGCTACAGAAAAAATTCAAAAGATGCCGCCCTGGAAATATTTAGGGTGGATTCTTACAGAAAGAACAGTACAGCCTCAATCATTAAAGTTGCGGACAGATATACGGACTCTGAACAATGCTCAAAAATTATTAGGAACAATAAACTGGGTATGACCTATGTTAGGTATAACCACAGAGGAATTAAGTAATCTCTTTAACATTCTGAGAGGTGATCCTGATCTAACATCACCACGGATCTTAACTCCAGCTGCCAAGGAAGAGATAAATTTAGTTTCACAATGATATCTACATTACAAGCCTATAGAAGGGACTTAACTTTACCTGTTGATGTGTATGTCATACAAGGTCCAAAACAACCTTTTGCTATTATAGGGCAACATGATAAAGTCGCTCAGAAAATTTTATATTTGGAATGGGTGTTTCTCTCTCACACTTTGAAGAAAACTATTACACAGCCTTTAGAAATGATTGTGACTGTGGTACAAAAAGCACAGTCTCGCACTCAGTGTCTCATTGGTTTTGACCCCGTGTATTGGGTCTGGCTGAGATGGAGTTAATAGTCCCCATAGCAGCCCTCATAGAACTGTGCTCTGCATTAGTAGCTAGAGAGGTGTTGATAACACACCAGTGTTTTGGCTACTGCTGAGCAGTGCTGGCACAGCATCAAGGCTGTCTCTCCAACATTTTTGCCCCCCCTCAATGGCAGGCTGGGGCAGGGCAAGATCTTGGGAGGGGACATAACCAGGACAGCTGACCTAAACTAACCAAACAGATATTCCATACCATATGACGTCAGCCCAGATATAAAAGCTAAGTAAAGGGAGATGGAAGGGGGCATTTTTGTCTTCTGGAGCAACCACCACACGTACTGAAGCCCTGCTTCCCAGGAAGTGGCCAGACATCGCCTGCTGATGGGAAGTAGAGAATAATATCATTTGTTTTTCTTTGCTTTCACGTGCGACCTTTGCTTTCACTTTATTAAACTGTCCTTATCTTGACCCACGAGCCTTTTGTTATATTTTCTCCCCCCTGTCCAGCTGAGAAGGGGGAGTGATAGAGCGGCTTTGGTGGGCACCTGGCACCCAGCCAGGGTCAACCCACCACACCCCGATACCTTATATCTTCCTTTTTCAAAACAAGATTTCAATTACCTTTTTCTTCAATCGCAATCAGTGCAAATCGCATTGGCCGACTTCACAAACAAAATTTCTTTCTCACTGCCTAAATGTAAGTTACTGCAAAACCTTCATGCATTAAACATCAAACCACAGACGATAGTATCAGATACTCCTATTGTTAATGCTCGTACAGTTTTTGTAGATGGCTCTGGAAAAACTGGACGAGGTGTAGTTGCCTGGCTAGATAATGGAGTATGGCACACATCTGTTGTTCTGTTACAAGGTTCCACACAGCGCGTGGAATTACAGGCTGTTTTACACGCTTTAACTTTATTTCCATCGGAACCACTCAATATTGTTTCTGATTCAGAATATGTCATCCGTGTTGTACAGCGATTACCAGGATCTTACTTAAAGAACATAAATGATGAAGACTTATTCAACAAATTTTTTGAATTGCAAACTCTTTTGAATAAAAGAGCTTATCCTTTGTTTATTTGTCACATTAGATCACACGCTGTGCTGCCAGGACCTTTGACTAAAGGCAATGCCGTGGCTGACTCTTTTACTGTTGGCACAGTGCAATTCCACTCTGCTGTGGCCTCTCATTCCTTTTTTCACCAAAATGCTGCAGCATTGCAAAAGATGTTTAATTTGACAAAAGCACAGGCTAAAGATATAATTCGTTCTTGTCCAGATTGTCAAAGAGTTGCTTCTGATGCAGTGAGCACTGGAGTTAACCCACATGGTTTACACTCTAATGCCATTTGGCAAAGTGATGTTACACATGTATCTGCCTTTGGCTCCTTGAAATTTGTGCATGTTTCTATTGATACCTTTTCCTCTTATATTTGTGCTACTGCTCATTCTGGAGAAAGGGCACAACGACATTGGTCACGATGCTTTGCAATTATGGGGGTTCCTCACACCATTAAAACTGACAACGGTCCAGGGTATGTAGCTAAATCTACTCAATTATTTTTGCAATAGTGGCAAGTATCCCATGTGACAGGAATTCCACATTCACCTACTGGACAAGCAATAATTGAGCGTGCGCATCATGCTTTAAAGTCCATGTTGCATAAACAAAAAAGGGGGAATATGCCACCACAAGAACAGCTAGATAATGCTATGTTTACTTTGAATTTTTTTAAATCACTCACCAGACTTAATGGCTAGCACAGCGATAGATCGGCATTTTAAAACTCCTGATTCTATTTCACACAGACCTAAAGTACTGTATAAAGATCCTTTTAGTGGACCTGGTTGGAATGGACCTGTGGAACTAATCACTTGGGGGCGAGGGTATGCTTGTGTTCTTCTTCCCACAGGAACCAAGTGGATTCCAGCTAAACACGTGAAGCCATATCATGAGCTGGCGAAACCACTTGGACAACCCAATCCCGCAGATGAAGACTCTGAATTTGAAGGAGGAGAGGCAAATGAGGAGGAAGCAGCACATCGAGAATGAAAAAGCTATCACATAGGGACATTTGAAGAGAATGCAGCAACAAGCTAGCGTGATGATGCAACGTGTATCCTACTCCAAAGAATACCTTTTTTAGCATACCTGGCAATAGTGTCCAGCAACAGTATTGTAAGAATTCTGATCCTTTTTCTTTGCGGGGTCACTGTGGCTTGGGTGCAGCATTTTTATTGGGCCCACTGAAGGTGTTGCGCCTAAGCCACAGTGACTATATAAAAAAACATTCCTTCTATAAGTTTGAACCTGACACAGAATCACAAAGATTCGGTGATGATATGTACTTCACATCCTTATGTTTTTGTAGGAGCTCAATTTGTAGATATCGCTTTATGTAACCATGCTTTTGAAACTAATCTGAATTAACCTTGGTATTTTAGCTGTTTTACTCATAAGAATATATCCAAACTAAGTCTTACAGTAATCATGCCAATGTGACATTGTGCTGAATTGTGGATCCCTGTAAATATGACCAAATCGTGGGAAGGGGAATCAGGATTAAGTCAATTATCAAGACTTTTAAAGTGGACAATTAGTCACCCAAAACGATTTAGAGGATAGCTCATTACCTTTATAATGTCAGCTATCATTATTGCAGCTACTGCTGCCGTTGCTACCACGGCGCTTGCGAAATCCATTCAGACTGCTCACACAGTAGATAATGTATTAAAAAATGTTATGGCTGAAACGAATACCCAGGTACAAATTGATCAACAATACTAGCATGATTGGATGCTTTAGAAGCAGTGGTAATTTGGCTTGCAGTGTATTGGGTTTGTGTGGCAAGGTTTTGGTAGCGGGGCGTTACAGGGGTGGCTTCTGTGGGGGCTGCTGGAGGTTTTCCCCTGTGTCTCACAGAGCCAATGCTGGCTGGCTCCAAGATGGACCTGCTGCCTGCCAAAGCTGAGCAAATCAGTGATAGTAGTAGCACCTCTGTGTAAAAAAAAACCAAAAACAAAAAAAAACCAAAAACACCCACAGCTGGAGAGGGGGAAGAGAAATGCGGTTGCAGAACACACAGAAAGGGCAGCTGAAGAGTGAGAACATGTGAGAGAAACAACCCTGCAGACACCAAGGTCAGTGAAGAAGGAGGGGGAGGAGGTGCTCCAGGCGCCGGAGCAGAGATTCCCCTGCAGCCCGTGGTGAAGACCATGGTGAGGCAGGCTGTCCCCCTGCGGTCCGTGGAGGTCCACAGTAGAGCAGATCTCCACCTGCAGCCCGTGGAGGACCCCACGCCGGAGCAGGTGGGTGCCCGAAGGAGGCTGTGACCCCGTGGGAAGCCCGCGCTGGAGCAGGATCCTGGCAGGACCTGCAGATCTGTGGAGAGAGAAGCCCATGGAGCGGGTTTTCTGGCAGGACTTGTGACCCCATGGGGGACCCACGCTGGAGCGGTATGCTCCTGAAGGACTGCATGCCACAGAAAGGACCCATGCTGAAGATCTTCATGGAGGACTGTCTCCCGTGGGAGAGATCCCACGCTGGAACAGGGGAAGAGTGTGATGAGTGCTGCCACTGAGGAAGATGAAGCGACAGAGATAACATGTGATGAACTGACTGCAAGCCTCATTTCCCATTCCCCTGTCCAGCTGTGGAAGAGAGAGTGATAGAATAGCTATGGTGGGCGCCTGGTGTCCAGCCAGGATCAACCCATCACACAGAGATAGACAAAGTGCATTACAAAATAGAATGAAATTACATTGCGATGGGGAATTTCAAAAACAAGGGCTCTGTGTAACTCCTTTACAAGGGAATGAAAGCGTATGTGATTGGAATTAGGTGAAGGCACATTTGCAAGGTGCATTTGCTACTAATATTGCAGGAGAGATCTAAGACCTTGCACAGATATTACAAGATCAAATGGGAAATATACGAAATTAGCAGAATAAGGTGTTTTTCAAAGAATTGTCTAATACTGTTGAATGCTTAAATCCAAAAACATGATTTGAAGGTTTAAATTTGTATATCTGAATTTATATTGCTATTGGAGAATTATTAATCATTTGTGTGTTTGCAGCAATCAGAATCACCTGAGGAGCAG